>NC_139570.1:22159019-22643519 GCF_965112155.1 Podarcis liolepis | reverse complement strand
CCCCACCTCAGATGAGCTACAGAGAAATTGCTATTAAGGCACTAAACTAAATGCACTGTAAATCTGGTACTGTGGCTGAAGAAGGCACCTGTTTCTGGGACGGCAGTGCCAAGGCTGTGCCAGAGACCTAGAACCCTTCTGTCCTTCCCAAAGCAGAACAAGCACTTATGACAGGGGTCAGCAAACTTTTTCAGCAGGGGGCTGGTTCATTGTCCCTCAGACCTTGTGGGGGGCTGGACTATATTTTGGAATAAAAGAAATGAATGAATTCCTATGCCCCACAAATAATCCAGAGATGCATTTTAAATAAAAGCACACATTCTACTCATGTAAAAACACTCTGATTTCCAGACCATCCACAGGCCGGATTTATAATGTGATTGGGATGGATCCGGCCCCCGGGCCTTAGTTTGCCTACCCATGATTTATGGGCTTTGACAAGAGGCAGGAGGGCTCTGGCACCACCTTTCCACAGTGGGGCAAGCAGCCCCTCACCTTGCTGGTGCAGGTTCTGAGGTTTTGTGTATTTATGGATTTTTTTTTTACATGTATGGGATCCTTCTACATATTCAGCTGTGGGGGTCCTCAGATTCTCCCCCCAACATCCTACCCACAGACGAACATATAATTGCAGCAAAATGATATGCACAATAAAGTGTCCCCCCTTTAATGTTTGTTTGGCTGCAATAGCAGTACTGAAGTGATCTCTTTGCAGCAGAAGGCTGGACAATGTGTGAGAAGGTTCTGGGCTGCACAGAAGACAAGACCCTGTCTGAGAAAGTGGAATACAAGGCGCTATCCAACCACCTTAGGGACTCCACTCAGGATTTGTGTAGAGTTTACTCCTGAGCAGTTTCTTCTCTGGAAGATATCCCCCAACGCTGAGATTCAAGTGAGATAAGGGTTTGACTCTCCTGAGTTAACAAAAGAGCAATTCGTAAATGCCACAAGCTGAAGGGCAACAACATTTCTCAGAAATAATAATTACAGGTACCACAATTAAGAAAAGTGGTTCAAGTGTACCTTTGTGTACTATTATATACTTATTCAATTCTGGAATTCCACTTACTGAAATAGCATAACAGTATGTAAGAATCATAACAGAAATAACAAACTAGAAACAGCATTAAGTACCACAGGAGTATCAAGAAAAGTAGATCCTACAGGCAATGTATTCTATCATATATGAGGTTCTGTTAACTGAAAAGGCATGCAGACTGACAGACAGAAAGAGCATCCTACGCAAACAAAGACAAAGGTGGTTGCAACAAGTTCTGGGCAATGTCTGGTAATGCAGAGCCCTGGTAATGCAAAATTGTGTCCAGTGAGGTTCTGCTATTTGGTGCTCCCGAGGTCATCTTCTTAATATTGCACCACCTCAGCCATCTTCCCAAAGTTGGGTAAGCAGCACTCCAAACATTTTTCCCCATATATGGGAAACTCAGACACATTTAGTTGAGTGGGGCCTCAGATCCCCCCCCCCCGTATCCTATGCTGACAAAACCGCAGAGGAACATATATTTTAATAATAATAATAATAATAGTTTATTCTTCTTTATTAAACTGGCAGCTGCTTCCAAACAAGCCTTGCCTGAGGGCAGAAGCTGTTCAAAAGGCAGGGCTGGGCAGCAACTTGGGGGACTTTTGGGATATGAGACCATGGCCCCAGGGCAGACATGTGAGGAAGAAAATGAAGAAATCAAAGCTGCAATCAAATGAGGCTTTCCCAGCTTTGGGAAAGCAATGCCACGGCTCTGCTAACATCCCATATTCCTTGTGCCACCCTCTCAAAGATGGATAAAATGAACAGGCTTTAATAATATTTCAAGCGAGTTATGTGGCATGCCACAATAGAACTTCTCAATTATGAATCTTCACAATCTTCCACCACCTCAACTCAGATCTCTGTGCCGGATCCCGCATTGCAGCAGAACAAGGTGCCTGACTCCGGGAATGCAGCTCCCGGGCTCTGGCTGGGTCCTAGAGCCCGTCTCTCCTCCCCAAAGCCATGGAAGCACTTGCTAGGCTTCCAGCTTTGGGAGGGTGATACTAGGGCTCTTGGAGGCGGTGCCAGGACTATGACACCTCCCATAGCACTGCCTACCAGAGCCCTGGCACCGCCCATGCTGAGGTGGTGCAACATTCAGAAGATCCACTTGGTGGCACCAGATATCCCAAAGGCACCATGTTATGGCAGATTACAGGTGGACCCGAGAAAATGGACTCCAGAAAATGGCGCCCAGTTCAAGGTCACTATTTGGCGCCCCCAGGTGGATCTTCTTAATTTTGCGGCATCAGTCTAGTCCGATGTTTGGTTTTCAGAATCGTGATACGTTACCAGCTAAACATCGTGATTTACCAATATAACATGATGTCTGAAAAAATTGAGCTATCTAGACGCAAATAGGATAATGTCCTGGCAACGACTACTACTGAGGGGTTTAAGCACATTTTTTAAACTTACCTTTAACATATTGTTACTACTCTTATTTTATAGAACAGATCATTTCTAAATCAGCACATTTTCTGGAATATTAAAGGTGTAGAAGTAATTGGCAATACAGATATCAGAAGGTGAGAGACTGTTCCCTAATATGTAGGAGAGATACACAGAAAAATATACACACTCAAAAAGAGGTGGGGGGTTGGAAGTTGAGGCCAGTGTTCCAGGGCTGGTGTGAGGGAAATTAAATAAAGCAACCAAAGCTGGGTTCAAATCAAGTTTTCCCAGCTTTCGGAAGGAAGTGCCAGAACTCTTGTAGCAAGCATCACAGATCGTTCACTCTCAGAGCCAGATAAAATGGACAGATTTTAATAATCATAGAAGCCAATATGTGGCATGCCTAAACAGAGCGTCTCAATTATGAATCTCCATAATTTTGAACCACTTCACATCAGATTAGAGCCCTTTGCAGGAAAACTGCAGGATCCCAGATTCTTGGCTCCGGGGAATGCAACCCCCGGGCTCTGGCTGGGTCCTAGAGCCCGTCTCTCCTCCCCAAAGCCATGGAAGCACTTGCTAGGCTTCCAGCTTTGGGAGGGTGATACTAGGGCTCTTAGAAGGCGGTGCCAGGACTATGACACCTCCCATAGCACTGCCTACCAGAGCCCTGGCGCCGCCTATGCTGAGGTGGTGCAACATTCAGAAGATCCACTTGGTGGCACCAGATATCCCAAAGGCACCATGTTATGGCAGATTACAGGTGGACCCGAGAAAATGGACTCCAGAAAATGGCGCCCAGTTCAAGGTCACTATTTGGCGCCCCCAGGTGGATCTTCTTAATTTTGCGGCATCAGTCTAGTCCGATGTTTGGTTTTCAACATTGTGATATGTTACCAGCTAAACATCGTGATTTACCAATATAACATGATGTCTGAAGAAACTGAGCTATCTAGATGCAAATAGGATAATGTCCTGGCAACGACTACTACTGAGGGGTTTAAACACAATTTTTAAACTTACCTTTAACATATTGTTTCTACTCTTATTTTATAGAACAGATAATTTCTAAATCAGCACATTTTCTGGAAAATTAAAGGTGTAGAAATAATTGGCAATACAGATATCAGTAGGTGAGAGACTGTTCCCTAATATACAGGAGGGATACACAGAAAAATATATACACTCAGAAAGAGGTGGGGGGTTGGAAGTTGAGGCCAGTGTTCCAGGGCAGGTGTGTGGGAAATTAAATAAAGCAACCAAAGCTGGGTTCAAATTTGTGGATTTGTAACTGGCTGACTGACCGAACCCAAAGGGTGCTCATCAATGGTTCCTCTTCATCCTGGAGAAGAGTGACTAGTGGGGTGCCACAGGGTTCTGTCTTGGGCCCGGTCTTATTCAACATCTTTATCAACGACTTGGATGATGGACTCAAGGGCATCCTGATCAAATTTGCAGATGACACCAAACTGGGAGGGGTGGCTAACACCCCAGAGGACAGGATCACACTTCAAAACGACCTTGACAGATTAGAGAACTGGGCAAAAACAAACAAGATGAATTTTAACAGGGAGAAATGTAAAGTATTGCACTTGGGCAAAAAAAATGAGAGGCACAAATACAAGATAGGTGACATCTGGCTTGAGAGCAGTACATGTGAAAAGGATCTAGGAGTCTTGGCTGACCACAAACTTGACATGAGCCAACAGTGTGACACGGCAGCTAAAAAAGCCAATGCAATTCTGGGCTGCATCAATAGGAGTATAGCATCTAGATCAAGGGAAGTAATAGTGCCACTGTATTCTGCTCTGGTCAGACCTCGCCTGGAGTACTGTGTCCAGTTCTGGGCACCACAATTCAAGAAGGACACTGACAAACTGGAACGTGTCCAGAGGAGGGCAACCAAAATGGTCAAAGGCCTGGAAATGATGCCTTATGAGGAATGGCTAAGGGAGCTGGGCATGTTTAGCCTGGAGAAGAGGAGGTTAAGGGGTGATATGATAGCCATGTTCAAATATATAAAAGGATGTCACATAGAGGAGGGAGAAAGGTTGTTTTCTGCTGCTCCAGAGAAGCGGACACGGAGCAATGGATCCAAACTACAAGAAAGAAGATTCCACCTAAACATTAGGAAGAACTTCCTGACAGTAAGAGCTGTTCGACAGTGGAATTTGCTGCCAAGGAGTGTGGTGGAGTCTCCTCCTTTGGAGGTCTTTAAGCAGAGGCTTGACAACCATATGTCAGGAGTGCTCTGATGGTGTTTCCTGCTTGGCAGGGGGTTGGACTCAATGGCCCTTGTGGTCTCTTCCAACTCTATGATTCTATGATTCTATGATTCTAAATCAAGTTTTCCCAGCTTTCGGAAGGAAGTGCCAGAACTCTTGTAGCAAGCATCACAGGTCCTTCACTCTGCCCTCTCAGAGCCAGATAAAATGGACAGATTTTAATAATCATAGAAGCCAATATGTGGCATGCCTAAACAGAGCATCTCAATTATGAATCTCCATAATTTTGAACCACTTCACATCAGATTAGAGCCCTTTGCAGGAAAACTGCAGGATCCCAGATCCTTGGCTCCGGGAATGCAACCCCCGGGCTCTGGCTGGGTCCTAGAGCCCGTCTCTCCTCCCCAAAGCCATGGAAGCGCTTGCTAGGCTTCCAGCTTTGGGAGGGTGATACTAGGGCTCTTAGAAGGCGGTGCCAGGACTATGACACCTCCCATAGCACTGCCTACCAGAGCCCTGGCGCCGCCTATGCTGAGGTGGTGCAACATTCAGAAGATCCACTTGGTGGCACCAGATATCCCAAAGGCACCATGTTATGGCAGATTACAGGTGGACCCGAGAAAATGGACTCCAGAAAATGGCGCCCAGTTCAAGGTCACTATTTGGCGCCCCCAGGTGGATCTTCTTAATTTTGCGGCATCAGTCTAGTCCGATGTTTGGTTTTCAACATTGTGATATGTTACCAGCTAAACATCGTGATTTACCAATATAACATGATGTCTGAAAAAATTGAGCTATCTAGACGCAAATAGGATAATGTCCTGGCAACGACTACTACTGAGGGGTTTAAGCACATTTTTTAAACTTACCTTTAACATATTGTTACTATTCTTATTTTATAGAACAGATAATTTCTAAATCTGGAATATTAAAGGTGTAGAAGTAATTGGCAATACAGATATCAGAGGGTGAGAGACTGTTCCCTAATATACAGGAGGGATACACAGAAAAATATACACACTCAAAAAGAGGTGGGGGGTTGGAAGTTGAGGCCAGTGTTCCAGGGCAGGTGTGAGGGAAATTAAATAAAGCAACCAAAGCTGGGTTCAAATCAAGTTTTCCCAGCTTTCGGAAGGAAGTGCCAGAACTCTTGTAGCAAGCATCACAGGTCCTTCACTCTTCCCTCTCAGAGCCAGATAAAATGGACAGATTTTAATAATCATAGAAGCCAATATGTGGCATGCCTAAACAGAGCGTCTCAATTATGAATCTCCATAATTTTGAACCACTTCACATCAGATTAGAGCCCTTTGCAGGAAAACTGCAGGATCCCAGATCCTTGGCTCCGGGAATGCAACCCCCGGGCTCTGGCTGGGTCCTAGAGCCCGTCTCTCCTCCCCAAAGCCATGGAAGCGCTTGCTAGGCTTCCAGCTTTGGGAGGTGATACTAGGGCTCTTAGAAGGCGGTGCCAGGACTATGACACCTCCCATAGCACTGCCTACCAGAGCCCTGGCGCCGCCTATGCTGAGGTGGTGCAACATTCAGAAGATCCACTTGGTGGCACCAGATATTCCAAAGGCACCATGTTATGGCAGATTACAGGTGGACCCGAGAAAATGGACTCCAGAAAATGGCGCCCAGTTCAAGGTCACTATTTGGCGCCCCCAGGTGGATCTTCTTAATTTTGCGGCATCAGTCTAGTCCGATGTTTGGTTTTCAACATTGTGATATTTTACCAGCTAAACATCGTGATTTACCAATATAACATGATGTCTGAAAAAATTGAGCTATCTAGACGCAAATAGGATAATGTCCTGGCAACGACTACTACTGAGGGGTTTAAGCACATTTTTTAAACTTACCTTTAACATATTGTTACTACTCTTATTTTATAGAACAGATAATTTCTAAATCTGGAATATTAAAGGTGTAGAAGTAATTGGCAATACAGATATCAGAGGGTGAGAGACTGTTCCCTTATATACAGGAGGGATACACAGAAAAATATACACTCAGAAAGAGGTGGGGGGTTGGAAGTTGAGGCCAGTGTCCCAGGGCAGGTGTGTGGGAAATTAAATAAAGCAACCAAAGCTGGGTTCAAATCAAGTTTTCCCAGCTTTCGGAAGGAAGTGCCAGAACTCTTGTAGCAAGCATCACAGGTCCTTCACTCTGCCCTCTCAGAGCCAGATAAAATGGACAGATTTTAATAATCATAGAAGCCAATATGTGGCATGCCTAAACAAGGCACCTGAAGCTGTGCTGCCTCTTACTTGGCATTGGCAGGAGGGCTCTGGAACGTTGCCAGAACCCTTATGCCACCTTCTCAAAATTGGGTAAGCAGTCCACCATCTTGCTGCAGAAGCCTGGGCAGTGTGCGTGGAGGTCCTGGGCTGCTGCCCGAAGGAGGAGTACAAGACACAACCCAAAGCCATCCCTAATGTCCCACTTTTCCTTAGGGTGTTCCTATTTTCTTTGAAGAAATGTTGGAGGGTATGGAGTAATTTGATCCCTGAACCGTCCGAAGGCAATCCTGTATAGGAAAGGTTTTTTTAAAAATGTTTTATTATGTTTTTATATATGTCAGAAGCTGCCCTGAGTACTGGGGCAACCCAGTAAGATGTGTGTGTGTAAATGGTAAAATTATCATGTGTGGAATGGTACGACCCTATTTTCATCGGAGAAATGTTGGAGGGTATGAAACAGCAGCCCTTAAAGCCCACCAGCTGAAGGGCAGCATAATTTATCAGAAATAATCATTGAAAGTACGTAGAACAATTAAGCACAGTTCTTGAATTGCACATTTTTGTGCAAAGTACACATGCAATTCTGGAGTTCCACCACCAGAGGTGCAATTGGATTGCTGAAATAGCATAGCTCTAAGTAGAAATGAGAACAGGAATAACGGACTGGAAACAGTGTTAAGTACCTCAGGGTGAACATACCATACAAAAAAGCAGGCCTTCTATGCAATGTGTTATATTAAATTTCTGCTACTTGCAAAGGCATGAAGAGCCACAGACTGAGCATCCTACAGAAAATAGTTCAAAAGTGAAAAGGGCCACAAGGAGGGCTGTGCAATGTCATTGTGATATATCACCATCTAAATATTAAGATATACTGATATAACATGATGTCTGAAATAAGGATGGACCTATGGGGAGGCAAATGGGGCAATTTCCTGGTGACTTCTACTATTCAGGTGTCTAAAACTTACAAATTCTTATTTACCTTTAATATATTGTTACAACTTCTAGATTCAGGTAGGTAGCTGTGTTGGTCTGATGCTGTTGAAATAAATTAAAAAATTGTCCAGTAGCACCTTAGAGACCAACTAAGTTTGTTCTGGGTATAAGCTTTTGTGTGCATGCACACTTCTTCAGATACCTTCAGATATATTGTTACAAATGTTATTTTATGGTACAGATAATTAATACATCAGCACATAGTCTCTAAAACCACCAAAGTAATTAGTAGCATAGATATCAAAAGGAAATTGGGAGAATGTTCCCCAATAGACACTAGGAAGACACAGAAACACACATGCGTGCGTATAGAAGCATATAACCAAAGTTTATATTTCTATAACTGGCAGGGGTTTCTAAGCAAGCGCCAGCTATGGACAGCAGCCATTCAAAAGACAAGCCTGGGCTACAACTTGGGGGGATTTTGGGAGGAGAGCAGGAAAGGGCTTTCTTCTCTTGCAAAGGCCCTGAAGAGTCCTGTTTGTATGTTATTTTCCCCTTTCACACACACCTGCCCAGAGCTGGGATCACATGAGGTTTACCCGGCTTTGGGAATGTGGTGCCATCCCAGAGCCCTTGCAGAGTCCACCCAAAGATGGACTTTAGCAATCTTTCAAGTCCAATATTTGGCACTCCCTATTGGATGTTCTTAATTTTGCACCACCTTAGTTTGACTCCTTATGCAGAAAACCTGCTGGATCCAGCACGCAGCTAAGCAAGGAGCCTGGCTCTGGAAAGGTGGCTCCAGGGTCCTAGAGCCCTTTTCTCCTTCCCAGGTGCAATGTTAAGAAGATCCACGTGGGGTGCCAAAGACAGTATTGGCATGGATCAGAAAAAATGGCGACCGGCACAATACCAGTATTTGGTGCCCCCAAGTGGATCTTCTTATTTTTTCAGGCATTTGTACAGAGAAACTGTACAATAAATCTGGCACTGCGGCTTAGCAAGGCACCTGCTTCTGGGAAGGAAGGCCAGGGCTCCAGCAGGGTCCTAGAGCCCGTCTATTCTTACTAACACTGTGCAAGCGCTACCAAGCTTTGACAGGAGACAGTAGGGCTGCCAGAGTCCTTGCAGCACCTTCCCAAAGTCAGGTAAGCAGCCCTCCACCTTGCTGGGGCCCTATTCTGGGGCTTTATTTGGGGCACAAGCCTGGGCAGTGTGTGTGGAGGTCCTTGGATGCCAAGAGGGCAAGACACACACACACCCTTGACCTCACTGATGTGGTGCAAAGGAAAGCAGAGCAATACATTTGGCACCAGCTTGTCTGCAGGAGTTGCCCAAAGGAATCGTACAAGGTGCCATCTAACCGCCTTAGGGACTCCACTCTGCATTTATGTGGAGTTTGCTCAGATTGTTGCAGCATTACAAACACCCTCGACATAAGAGACAGCAGTAGGTTAAAGTGAGATCAGTTGGTAACTCTCCTGCAGTAACAAAACAGCAACCCTTAAAAGCCACCAGCTGAAGGGCAACCTCATTCATCAGAAATAATAATTTGAAGTAACATAATTAAGCTCAGTTATTCAATTGCACCTTTTTGTACAATTAAGTACTTATTCAATTTTGGGGTTCCACCACTAGAGGGGCAGTTGGGATTTTTGGGCTGACTGAAAGAGCATAGCACTATGATGCAGGTGACACAGTGGGTTAAACCACAGAGCCTAGGACTTGCTGATCAGAAGGTCGGCAGTTCGAATCCCTGCAATGAGGTGAGCTCCCGTTGCTCAATCCCAGCTCCTGCCAACCTAGCAGTTTGAAAGCACGTCAAAGTGCAAGTAGATAAATAGGTACCGCTCCAGCGGGAAGGTAAACGGCGCTTCCGTGCGCTGCTCTGGTTCGCCAGAAGCGGCTTAGTCATGCTGGCCACATGACCCGGAAGCTGTACGCCGGCTCCCTCAGCCAATAAAGCGAGATGAGCGCTGCAACCCCAGAGTCGGTCATGACTGGACCTAATGGTCAGGGGTCCCTTTACCTTTACCTATGAATAAATGAGAACAGGAATAAAGGACAGGAAACAGTGTTAAGTGCCTCAGGGGTATTGTACCCTTCAAGAAAAGAAGATCCTACAGGCAACATATTCTTTCATATATGAGGTTCCGCTAACTGAAAAGGTATGCAGATTGTCAGACTGAGATTAGCATCCTACATAAACATAGTTAAGAAGAGAAGAGTGTTGCAAGGAAGGCTGGGCGATGTTTGGCTTTCAACATCATTATATATTACCAGCTAAACATCGTGATGTGCCTATATAGCATGATGTCTGAAATAAAGATGGAGCTCTCTAGAGAACGAGATAATGTCTTGGCAACTGCTATTACTGAGGCGTCTAAAACTTACAGATTTTTACTTACCTTTAACATATTGTTGCTATATACAACAAATACAATATTTTCTCTCAGAGTAAAGCTGCAGAAGCAATTAGTAGCATAGACATCAAAGATATGGTGAGAAAGTGTTCCCCAATAGACAGGAAGACACAGTCTCTCTCTCTCTCTCTCTCTCTCTCTCTCTCTCTCACACACACACACACACACACACACACAGAGAGAGAGAGAGAGAGAGAGAGAGAGAGAGAGAGAAGTAAATGAGGGGGGAAAGAGGCTTAAGCAACAGGCAAGGTTTATTTTCATTTTTTAAACTTGAGATTATATAACCTCTGTTCCTTCTTCCATGGGACTAGCTGCAGCTTCCAAGCCAACCACAATTGAAGGCAAGAGCTGCTCAAAAGGCAGAGTTGGGCAGCAACCTGGGGAGGTTTGGAAGAAGTGAGGCAAGGGCCCCAGGGCCCCAAAGAAGGTGTATGGGGCAGTAAATAAAGAAACTAAAACTTTGATCAAATGAGGTGTTCCCAGCTTTGGGAAGGAAGTAGCATCTTGTAGCATCTCTGATACATTGCCCTGTCCTCCCAATGCGGATAAAATGAACAGGCTTTAATAATATTTCAAGCCAGTTATGTGGCATGCCTCAATAGAACTTCTCGATTATGAATCTTCACAATCTTCCACCACCTCAACTCAGATCTCTGTGCCGGATCCCGCATTGCAGCAGAACAAGGTGCCTGACTCCGGGAATGCAGCTCCCGGGCTCTGGCTGGGTCCTAGAGCCCGTCTCTCCCCCCCAAAGCCATGGAAGCACTTGCTAGGCTTCCAGCTTTGGGAGGGTGATACTAGGGCTCTTAGAAGGCGGTGCCAGGACTATGACACCTCCCATAGCACTGCCTACCAGAGCCCTGGCGCCGCCTATGCTGAGGTGGTGCAACATTCAGAAGATCCACTGGGTGGCACCAGATATCCCAAAGGCACCATGTTATGGCAGATTACAGGTGGACCCGAGAAAATGGACTCCAGAAAATGGCGCCCAGTTCAAGGTCACTATTTGGCGCCCCCAGGTGGATCTTCTTAATTTTGCGGCATCAGTCTAGTCCGATGTTTGGTTTTCAGAATCGTGATATGTTACCAGCTAAACATCGTGATTTACCAATATAACATGATATCTGAAATAAGGATGGAACTATTTGGAGGCGAAGGGCGGGGGCGAAACTAGGCTTTATTTCACCCAGGTCAAAGATGTAGTTTGGCAACTTCCAAATGCATTTGTGTATACTCACACACAGCCTGGCAACCTCAATAGCTCCCCTCTGGAGGCTTTACCTGGGGCAAAAATCCTGGTTAGCCCCTGGAGTGTTTTGTTTTGTTTTCAAAACTTGCCAATTTTTACTTCTGTTTATTTATTTATATATATATTTAAAATAATTCCCATTAAAGATTTCTTATTTTACCAAAATACGTGCATTATTTATTTTTAACTTCCCTTTAACACATTGTTACTTTTATAGTACAGATAATATTGTTAATGGGCTTATTTGCTCTAAAATCAAAACTGTAGAAGTAATTAGTAGCATAGACATCAAAGATATGGTGAGAAAATGATCCCCAGGTGACATGAGGGAGACACAGACACACAGAAACAATCACAAAAAGGAAGAGAAGGTTGGAAAGAGGCTTAAACAGGAAGGGAAGGGTTAATTTTATTTTTTACATCTCAGAAGCCAATAATCCCAGTTTCTACTTTCATAGGACTAGGTTTTTGAGGGGGTAATCAAAGTTGTTGAGCTCTCTTTTAGGAGATAGCTCCCTAAGGTTGTTGAAGTTTTTTGGGGGAAATTACAGGGGGGACGGGACAGGAACCTGGGGTCTACCTGGCTTTGGAAAGGCAGTGCCAGGGATCTAGCTTCTCAGAATAAAGCTGCACGCTCTGGCAGGATTTGAGAACCCTTCCATTCTTCCCAAAGCTACACAAGCGGTTTCTGGGCTTTGGCATGGGAGATCTCTGGGGTACAGCATCCCAAAGTTAGGTAACCAGCCCTCCACACATTTCCCCCCACATTCAGCTGAGTGGAGACTCAGATTTTGTCACCCAGCATCCTGCCCTGGCAAAACCATACACTAGCACCAAAAGGAATAATCACAGTTTATTGTTCCACGGCACTAGCAGCAGCTTCTAAGTTAGCACCGGCTGAAGGCAGTGGCTGTTCAAAAGGCAGAGCTGGGCAGCAACCTGCAGGGTTTAGGGGAGGTGGGGCAAGGGTCCCAGTGAAGGTGTGTAGGGCAGTTAAATAAAGAAACCAAAGCTAGGATCAAATGAGGTTTTCCCAGCTTTGGGTAAGAACTGCCGGGGTTCTGGTAACACCCCAGATCCCTCACACTGGCTTCCCAAAGGGGAATAAAATGGACAGATTTTAATAATCTTTTAAGCCAATATGTGGCATGCCTAAATGGAACTTCTCAATTATGAATCTTCGTAATTTTGTACCACTTCAGCTCAGATCCCTGTGCTGGATCCCCACATTGCAGCAAAAAAAGGTGCCAGCTCTAGGGCTCTGGCAGGTCCTAGAGCCCGTCTTTCCTTCCCTAGCTTCCGGCTTTGGAAGGGCAGTGTGAGGCTTCCCGGATGTGGTCAGAGCCCTGGCAGTGACTTGCCAGAGCCCGGGCACTGCCTTCACTGAGGGATGCAACAGCACCATTTTATGACAGATCGTGATAGGAACAGAAAATGGACTTAATGAAATGGCGCCTGGTGTACAACATTGTGATATGTTACCAGCTAAACATCACGATATACCAAGATCACAAACTTTTACTTTAACTTATGGTTACATTTTTCATAGTACAGATAGTTTTTTTTACATCAGCACATTTTCTCTTAAATTAAAACTGTCGAAGTAATTAAACAACAGGGGAAGGTTTAATTCATTTATTTAAAAACTTAGAATCAAATGATCGCAGTTTATTGTTCCATGGCACTAGCAACAGCTTCTGAGTTAGCTTCTGAGTTCTGAACTTCTGAGTTATGACAGATGGGAGACCTCTGGGGTACAGCATCCCAAAGTTAGGTAACCAGCCCTCCACACATTTCCCCCCACATTCAGCTGAGTGGAGACTCAGATTTTGTCACCCAGCATCCTGCCCTGACAAAACCATATACTAGCACCAAAAGGAATAATCACAGTGTATTGTTCCACGGCACTAGCAGCAGCTTCTAAGTTAGCACTGGCTGAAGGCAGTGGCTGTTCAAAAGGCAGAGCTGGGCAGCAACCTGCAGGGTTTAGAGGAGGTGGGGCAAGGGTCCTAGTGAAGGTGTGTAGGGCAGTTAAATAAAGAAACAAAAGCTAGGATCAAATGAGGTTTTCCCAGCTTTGGGTAAGAACTGCTGGGGTTCGGGTAACACCCCAGATCCCTCACACTGCCTTCCCAAAGGGGGAGAAAACGGACAGATTTTAATAATCATTTAAGCCAATATGTGGCACGCCTAAATGGAACTTCTCAATTATGAATCTTCATAATTTTGTAGCACTTCAGCTCAGATCCCTGTGCTGGATCCCCGCATTGCAGCAAAACAAGGTGCCAGCTCTAGGGCTCTGGCAGGTCCTAGAGCCCGTCTTTGCTTCCCTAGCTTCCGGCTTTGGAAGGGCAGTGTGAGGCTTCCCGGATGTGGTCAGAGCCCTGGCAGTGACTTGCCAGAGCCCGGGCACTGCCTTCACTGAGAGATGCAACAGCACCATTTTATGACAGATCGTGATAGGAACAGAAAATGGACTTAACGAAATGGCGCCTGGTGTACAACATTGTGATACGTTACCAGCTAAACATCACGATATACCAAGATCACAAACTTATACTTTAACATATGGTTACATATTTTATAGTATAGATAGTTTTTTAACATCAGCACATTTTCTCTTAAATTAAAAATTTAATATGTGGCACGCCTAAAAAGCCAATATGTGGCACGCCTAAATGGAACTTCTCAATTATGAATCTTCATAATTTTGTAGCACTTCAGCTCAGATCCCTGTGCTGGATCCCCGCATTGCAGCAAAACAAGGTGCCAGCTCTAGGGCTCTGGCAGGTCCTAGAGCCCGTCTTTGCTTCCCTAGCTTCCGGCTTTGGAAGGGCAGTGTGAGGCTTCCCGGATGTGGTCAGAGCCCTGGCAGTGACTTGCCAGAGCCCGGGCACTGCCTTCACTGAGAGATGCAACAGCACCATTTTATGACAGATCGTGATAGGAACAGAAAATGGACTTAACGAAATGGCGCCTGGTGTACAACATTGTGATACGTTACCAGCTAAACATCACGATATACCAAGATCACAAACTTATACTTTAACATATGGTTACATATTTTATAGTATAGATAGTTTTTTAACATCAGCACATTTTCTCTTAAATTAAAAATTAAAATTAAACAACAGGGGATGGGGTGATTTACGTTTTTTGAAACTTCAAATAATCAGAGTTTATTGTTCCACGGCACTAGCAGCAGCTTCTGAGTTAGTTCTGGCTGAGGGCAGTGGCCGTTCAAAAGGCTGAGCTGGGCAGCAACTTAGAGGATTTAGTTGAGGTAGGGCAAGGGTCCCAGTGAAGGTGTGTAGAGCAGTTAAATAATGATACCAAAGCTAAGTTCAAATGAGGTTTTACCAGCTTTGGGAAGGAACTGCCGGGGTTCTGGTAACACCCCAGATCCCTCACACTGGCTTCCCAAAGAAGGATAAAATGGACAGATTTTAATAATCATTTAAGCCAATATGTGGCATGCCTAAATGGAACTTCTCAATTATGAATCTTCGTAATTTTGTACCACTTCAGCTCAGATCCCTGTGCTGGATCCCCGCATTGCAGCAAAACAAGGTGCCAGCTCTAGGGCTCTGGCAGGTCCTAGAGCCCATCATTCCTTCCCTAGCTTCCGGCTTTGGAAGGGCAGTGTGAGGCTTCCCGGATGTGGTCAGAGCCCTGGCAGTGACTTGCCAGAGCCCGGGCACTGCCTTCACTGAGGGATGCAACAGCACCATTTTATGACAGATCGTGATAGGAACAGAAAATGGACTTAATGAAATGGCGCCTGGTGTACAACATTGTGATATGTAACCAGCTAAACATCACGATATACTGAGATCGCAAACCTATACTTTAACATATGGTTACATATTTTATAGTACAGATAGTTTTTTAACATCAGCACATTTTCTCTTAAATTAAAAATTAAAATTAAACAACAGGGGAAGGGATGATTTACTTTTTTTGAAACTTCAAATAATCAGAGTTTATTGTTCCACGGCACTAGCAGCAGCTTCTGAGTTAGTTCTGGCTGAGGGCAGTGGCCGTTCAAAAGGCTGAGCTGGGCAGCAACTTAGAGGATTTAGTTGAGGTAGGGCAAGGGTCCCAGTGAAGGTGTGTAGAGCAGTTAAATAAAGAAACCAAAGCTAAGTTCAAATGAGGTTTTCCCAGCTTTGGGTAAGAACTGCCGGGGTTCTGGTAACACCCCAGATCCCTCACACTGCCTCGCCAAGGGGAATAAAATGGACAGATTTTAATAATCTTTTAAGGCAATATGTGGCACACCTAAATGGAACTTCTCAATCAGGGGCGCCGACTTATAAAAAATATTGGGGGGGCCCATACCGGGGTCCTGCCGCTGGTTCGCTTGGGTAGCCGGGAGAACGCAGTTCGAGGTGGCGGTGTTGGGGAGAGACCCTCGCTCAGGGCGCCACTAGACTTGGCGGCCGGCGGCCTATCTGGGGGGTTTTGGAGCGTATTTCGGCGGAGCGATTGGGGAGGAGGGGGCTTGTTGCCGGATTCTTCAGCTGACCCGGAGATCCGCTGCTGGGGGTCCCTGGGCCGAGTTGTGAGCACGGCCTGCTGAAGGGAGATCCAGCCGATTGCGCGACGGGGACGGCCGGGGCTCTCCGGCTAGGGCACGCGGCTGGCTGGCTGGCGAGGGAGCAGGTGGGGAGGAGGCGGGGGTCCTCACTCTCTTAGGAAACGCACCCGCGCGCCCGATTGCCACGAAGTCCGAAGGGTGCGTGTGTGGAATTAAAAAGCAAAAACGAGATACGGGCAGGGCAGGCAAAGAGTTTTCTGCAAGAGGATGGAGGGCAGGTTGAAGAGAAAATCACTCAGGATGAGACAGTCAAATCAGCCATGATAAAATGGGCTCAGGATATTGGGTATAACATCATGTTTGAGGACTGGGAAAGGTTATGGACCACCGGAATGAAATTCACGGCATGTAATGCCTTGAAGGAAAATATTATGAAAATGATTTATAGGTGGTACATGACCCCAGTCAAGCTTGCAAAAATATATCACCTGTCTGATAATAAATGTTGGAAATGTAAGGAGGCTGAAGGGACATTCTTTCACCTCTGGTGGACTTGTCCAAAAGTGAAGGCCTTCTGGGAAATGATCTATAATGAGTTAAAAAAGGTATTTAAGTATACCTTTCCCAAGAAACCAGAGGCCTTCCTCTTGGGCATTGTTGGCCAGAAAGTGTTAAAGAAGGATAGAACTTTCTTTATGTATGCAACTACAGCAGCAAGAATACTTATCGCAAAATATTGGAAGACACAAGATTTGCCCACACTGGAAGAGTGGCAGACGCAATTGATGGACTACATGGAACTGGCTGAAATGACTGGCAGAATCCGAGATTTGGGAGAAGAAACAACGGAAGAGGACTGGAAAAAATTTAAGGACTATTTACAAAAACAATATAAGTTGTATGAATGTTAAAAATTTACACGATTCGGAAACTATAGCTTCAGCAATTAGATTTGGGAAACAGGAAATTATATTTTAAGTAAGAAAAGGTCAAAATCTAAGGTAATACTATGTTTAATTTAAGATATAAGTAACTGATGAAAAGTATGTTAAATTTAGAGGTATAGTATTTGAAAAGTACAAAATAAGGTACGAAACAAGGTAATAATTTGCTGATATCTTTATTATAAAGAATGCAGGGTAAGGGAGATGCGAGGAAGTCCAGTTAGTTATATAAAAAATGTGTTGAATGGTTGGTTTTCTTTTCTTCTTTTTCTTTTTTTCTTTTTCTTGTTCTTTTACTTTTTTCTTCAGTGTATGTTTCTAACTTTGTATTTGAAAACTTAATAAAATATTTATAAAAAAAGAAGAAGAGAAAATCCTTTCGCTTTTCTGGGGCGCAGGGAAGTCTCAGAGCCGGAGGTTGGGGAAGGGACCCCCTTTGCTCTGCCCTCTTCTCCCGTCTTAGATTTGCATGGGGGTCCCCGCCCGAGCTTGCCTGGCCACCGGGCCACACAAGGGCCGCGCTCTACACGGCGCGCCTTGCTAGCCGCGCAGCTGTCCTCCGCGGCTGCGGAGCGGCCCTGCGCCGGTGCCCAGCCCCTCTGGGCGCCCGCTGCGCTGCCAATGACAAGCGGGCGACGTCGCGGGCGGGGAAGGCGTCGCTTTCTTTCCCGATCCTGCATCCTCCCAGTCTTCCAGCCCTTTTTTGGGTTGGAAGCTCGTCTCGTTCGCCCTTCTCCTTTCTTCACCCTGCGCGCAATTTTCCTCCCTCGTCTCCCTCCCCATTTCTCCTTCCTTCCTTCCTTCCTGACTGACGGGCTCAGGTTCGGGCTTCGGCTCAGGCTCTGGCTTCGGGTAGGGCTCGGGCTCGGGCTCGGGCAGCCACAGCGTCGGCGGTGTTGACGATCGGCGGCGCAGGGGGATGGCCCTCCCAGGGGAGCCGGCGCTGCTCAATGGGGTTGCCAAGGAGACACCGGCCGCACCGGTGCCCGTTATTGAGCTGGTGCGCGCCGGGCGCCCTATAAAAGCCGCGGACGCGCCCACCGCCGCCCGAGATTATTGGGGGGGCTGAGCCCCCCCAAACGAATTTTTGAGGGGGCTCGGGCCCCCTCAAGCCCCATGGAGTCGGCGCCTATGTTCTCAATCATGAATCTTTGCAATTTTGTAGCACTTCAGCTCAGATCTCTGTGCTGGATCCCCGCATTGCAGCAAAAAAAGGTGCCAGCTCTAGGGCTCTGGCAGGTCCTAGAGCCCGTCTTTCCTTCCCTAGCTTCCGGCTTTGGAAGGGCAGTGTGAGGCTTCCCGGATGTGGTCAGAGCCCTGGCAGTCACTTGCCAGAGCCCGGGCACTGCCTTCACTGAGCGATGCAACACACACAGAGGAGAAGGGAGGAAATAGGCTTAAACAACAATACAAGGCTTATTTTTATTTTCTTAACCTCATAAGTAAATAACCCCAGTTCTTTCTTCCATGGGACTAGCGGTGGCTTCCAAGCGAGTCATGGCTCTTGGTGAGTCCAGGGTCCTAAGGTCCCAGTGCAGGAGGTGCAAGGGAAAGTAAATAAAAAAAATGGACAGTGAAGGAATCCCACACTGCATTTATTTATTCCCCCATTTCCACACACATAACTGAGCAAAACTCAATCATATGAAGGTGGGGCCATGGGTCTGTTGGCATCCCAGAGCGCGGGGCTCTAAGAAGGAGGTGACAGCTCCGCACGATGTGCAGGAAAACTGCTGGATTCTGCATTGCAGCAAAACAAGGTGCCAGGTTCTGAAAAGAAATTCTAGGGCTCTGGCAGGTCCTAGAGCCCGTCTTTCCTTCCCTAGCTTCCGGCTTTGGAAGGGCAGTGTGAGGCTTCCCGGATGTGGTCAGAGCCCTGGCAGTCACTTGCCAGAGCCCGGGCACTGCCTTCACTGAGCGATGCAACAGCACCATTTTATGACAGATCGTGATAGGAACAGAAAATGGACTTAACGAAATGGCGCCTGGTGTACAACATTGTGATACGTTACCAGCTAAACATTACGATATACTGCGATCACAAACTTTTACTTTAACATATGGTTACATATTTTATAGTACAGATAGTTTTTTAACATCAGCACATTTTCTCTTAAATTAAAAATTAAACAACAGGGGATGGGGTGATTTAATTTTTTTGAAACTTCAAATAATCAGAGTTTATTGTTCCACGGAACTAGCAGCAACTTCTGAGTTAGTTCCGGCTGAGGGCAGTGGGTGTTCAAAAGGCAGAGCTGGGCAGCAACTTAGAGGATTTAGTTGAGGTAGGGCAAGGGTCCCAGTGAAGGTGTGTAGAGCAGTTAAATAAAGAAACCAAAGCTAGGATCAAATTGGGAAAGCACTGCCGGGGTTCTGGAAACACCCCAGATCCCTCACACTGGCTTCCCAAAGAAGGATAAAATGCACAGATTTTAATAATCTTTTAAGGCAATATGTGGCGCGCCTAAATGGAACTTCTCAATCATGAATCTTTGCAATTTTGTAGCACTTCAGCTCAGATCTCTGTGCTGGATCCCCGCATTGCAGCAAAAAAAGGTGCCAGCTCTAGGGCTCTGGCAGGTCCTAGAGCCCATCTTTCCTTCCCTAGCTTCCAGCTTTGGAAGGGCAGTGTGAGGCTTCCCGGATGTGGTCAGAGCTCTGGCAGTCACTTGCCAGAGCCCGGGCACTGCCTTCACTGAGCGATGCAACACACACAGAGGAGAAGGGAGGAAATAGGCTTAAACAACAATACAAGGCTTATTTTTATTTTCTTAACCTCATAAGTAAATAACCCCAGTTCTTTCTTCCATGGGACTAGCGGTGGCTTCCAAGCGAGTCATGGCTCTTGGTGAGTCCAGGGTCCTAAGGTCCCAGTGCAGGAGGTGCAAGGGAAAGTAAATAAAAAAAATGGACAGTGAAGGAATCCCACACTGCATTTATTTATTCCCCCATTTCCACACACATAACTGAGCAAAACTCAATCATATGAAGGTGGGGCCATGGGTCTGTTGGCATCCCAGAGCGCGGGGCTCTAAGAAGGAGGTGACAGCTCCGCACCATGTGCAGGAAAACTGCTGGATTCTGCATTGCAGCAAAACAAGGTGCCAGGTTCTGAAAAGCAGTTCTAGGGCTCTGGCAGGTCCTAGAGCCCGTCTTTCCTTCCCTAGTTTCCGGCTTTGGAAGGGCAGTGTGAGGCTTCCCGGATGTGGTCAGAGCCCTGGCAGTCACTTGCCAGAGCCCGGGCACTGCCTTCACTGAGCGATGCAACAGCACCATTTTATGACAGATCGTGATAGGAACAGAAAATGGACTTAATGAAATGGCGCCTGGTGTACAACATTGTGATATGTAACCAGCTAAACATCACGATATACTGAGATCGCAAACTTATACTTTAACATATGGTTACATATTTTATAGTACAGATAGGTTTTTTACATCAGCACATTTTCTCTTAAATTAAAAATTAAAATTAAACAACAGGGGAAGGGGTGATTTTATTTTTTTCAACTTAGAAGCAAATGATCACAGTTTATTTTTCCACGGCACTAGCAGCAGCTTCTGAGTTAGTTCCAGCTGAGGGCAGTGGCAGTTCAAAAGGCAGAGCTGGGCAGCAACCTGCAGGGTTTAGGGGAGGTGGGGCAAGGGTCCCAGTGAAGGTGTGTAGGGCAGTTAAATAAAGAAACCAAAGCTAAGTTCAAATGAGGTTTTCCCAGCTTTGGGTAAGAACTGCCGGGGTTCTGGTAACACCCCAGATCCCTCAAACTGCCTCCCCAAGGGGAATAAAATGGACAGATTTTAATAATCTTTTAAGGCAATATGTGGCACACCTAAATGGAACTTCTCAATCATGAATCTTTGCAATTTTGTAGCACTTCAGCTCAGATCCCTGTGCTGGATCCCCGCATTGCAGCAAAACAAGGTGCCAGCTCTAGGGCTCTGGCAGGTCCTAGAGCCCGTCTTTCCTTCCCTAGCTTCCGGCTTTGGAAGGGCAGTGTGAGGCTTCCCGGATGTGGTCAGAGCCCTGGCAGTGACTTGCCAGAGCCCGGGCACTGCCTTCACTGAGCGATGCAACAGCACCATTTTATGACAGATCGTGATAGGAACAGAAAATGGACTTAATGAAATGGTGCCTGGTGTACAACATTGTGATATGTAACCAGCTAAACATCACGATATACTGAGATCACAAACTTTTACTTTAACATATGGTTACATATTTTATAGTACAGATAGTTTTTTAACATCAGCACATTTTCTCTTAAATTAAAAATTAAACAACAGGGGATGGGGTGATTTAATTTTTTTGAAACTTCAAATAATCAGAGTTTATTGTTCCACGGCACTAGCAGCAGCTTCTGAGTTAGTTCCGGCTGAGGGCAGTGGCCGTTCAAAAGGCTGAGCTGGGCAGCAACTTAGAGGATTTAGTTGAGGTAGGGCAAGGGTCCCAGTGAAGGTGTGTAGAGCAGTTAAATAAAGAAACCAAAGCTAGGATCAAATTGGGAAAGCACTGCCGGGGTTCTGGAAACACCCCAGATCCCTCACACTGGCTTCCCAAAGAAGGATAAAATGCACAGATTTTAATAATCTTTTAAGGCAATATGTGGCGCGCCTAAATGGAACTTCTCAATTATGAATCTTTGCAATTTTGTAGCACTTCAGCTCAGATCCCTGTGCTGGATCCCCGCATTGCAGCAAAACAAGGTGCCAGCTCTAGGGCTCTGGCAGGTCCTAGAGCCCATCATTCCTTCCCTAGCTTCCGGCTTTGGAAGGGCAGTGTGAGGCTTCCCGGATGTGGTCAGAGCCCTGGCAGTGACTTGCCAGAG
This sequence comes from Podarcis liolepis, assembly GCF_965112155.1. Classification (NCBI taxonomy): domain Eukaryota; kingdom Metazoa; phylum Chordata; class Lepidosauria; order Squamata; family Lacertidae; genus Podarcis; species Podarcis liolepis. The sequence continues at coordinate 22,621,684 of NC_139570.1, read as the reverse complement.
CCCGGGCACTGCCTTCACTGAGGGATGCAACAGCACCATTTTATGACAGATCGTGATAGGAACAGAAAATGGACTTAATGAAATGGCGCCTGGTGTACAACATTGTGATATGTAACCAGCTAAACATCACGATATACTGAGATCGCAAACCTATACTTTAACATATGGTTACATATTTTATAGTACAGATAGTTTTTTAACATCAGCACATTTTCTCTTAAATTAAAAATTAAAATTAAACAACAGGGGATGGTGTGATTTACTTTTTTTGAAACTTCAAATAATCAGAGTTTATTGTTCCACGGCACTAGCAGCAGCTTCTGAGTTAGTTCTGGCTGAGGGCAGTGGCCGTTCAAAAGGCTGAGCTGGGCAGCAACCTGCAGGGTTTAGGGGAGGTAGGGCAAGGGTCCCAGTGAAGGTGTGTAGAGCAGTTAAATAAAGATACCAAAGCTAAGTTCAAATGAGGTTTTCCCAGCTTTGGGTAAGAACTGCCGGGGTTCTGGTAACACCCCAGATCCCTCACACTGCCTTCCCAAAGGGGGATAAAATGGACATATTTTAATAATCTTTTAAGGCAATATGTGGCATGCCTAAATGGAACTTCTCAATCATGAATCTTTGCAATTTTGTAGCACTTCAGCTCAGATCCCTGTGCTGGATCCCCGCATTGCAGCAAAACAAGGTGCCAGCTCTAGGGCTCTGGCAGGTGCTAGAGCCCGTCTTTCCTTCCCTAGCTTCCGGCTTTGGAAGGGCAGTGTGAGGCTTCCCGGATGTGGTCAGAGCCCTGGCATTCACTTTCCAGAACCCGGGCACTGCCTTCACTGAGGGATGCAACAGCACCATTTTATGACAAATCATGATGGGAAGAGATAATAGACTTAATGAAATGGTGGCTGCTCGATGCGATGTATTGTTTTCAACACCGTGATATGTTACTAGCTAAACATCGCAATATACCAAGAAAACATGATGTCTGAAATAAGATTGGCATCAAGTGGATCTCAACAGGGTAATATCCTTGCAATGGCTCCTACTGAAGCGTCTAAAGCTTACAAATTTTTATTTACCTTTAAAATATTGTTACAAGTGATATTTTATAGTAAAAAGGTCAAAGTAATTAGTTCCCTAGATATCAAATGTAAGGTGAGATAGACATAAACACACACACACACACACACACAAGAACAGGAATAATGGACTGGAAACAGAATTAAGTATCTCAAGAGTATTATACTCTACAAGAAAAGCAGATCCTACAGGCAATGTATTCTCTCATATATGAAGTTCTGCTAACTGTAGAGGCATGCAGATTCACAAACTGAAAGAACATCCTACATAAACACAGTTCAGAAGAGAAGGGGTCGTAACATCGGATATAACATATAGTCTAAAATAAGAATGGAGGTATGTTGAGGGGAACGGGGCAATGTCCCACCTAGTTCTACTCCATAGGGGTCTAAAACAGATTCCAAGGAAGCTCCAGCTAAAGGCAGAAGCTGTTCAGAAGGCAAAACGTGGCAGAAACTAGGAGGGGCTTTAGGGAGATGAGGTAAGCGCCTCAGTACAGGGATGTAGGGAAGTAAATAAACCAAAGCTGAGATAGTATGAGTTTTACCCAGTACAGTGGTACCTCAGGTTAAGTACTTAATTCATTCCAGAGGTCCGTACTTGACCTGAAACTGTTCTTAACCTGAAGACCACTTTAGCTAAAGTTCTTAACCTGAAGCACCACTCCCGCTGCTTTCACGCCGCCGGAGCACAATTTCTGTTCTCATCCTGAAGCAAAGTTCTTAACCTGAAGTACTATTTCTGGGTTAGCGGAGTCTGTAACTTGAAGTGTATGTAACCTGAAGCAAATGTAAACCCTCGCACCGCCCTCCCAAAGACAGATAAAATGGAACAACAGCTGACTCTGAGAAAGCAGCTCCAGGACTCAGGCATGGTCCTAGAGCCCTTCTTCCTTTACCAAAGCTGGGCAAGCTATGACTAGGAGGGTGGTGCCAGGGCTCTGCGAAGGTGGTGCCAGGGCTCTGACACAGCCCTGCCTTCCCTGAGCCCTCCCACCGCCTTTACTGATGTGGTGTAACATTTAGAAGATCCACTTGGTGGCGCCAAATATTGGCCTCACTCAAGGTGTCAGGTAATGGCAGATTACAGACAAAATATACTTCATATAATGTCGGCAGGTGTGGGTTCAATGTTTGGCGCCCCAAGTGGATCTTCATAATTTGACATCACCTCAGCTTGGTACAATGCCTGGTTTTCAACATCATGATATTTTATCAGCTGATACGTTATCAGTTTAACATCAAGATATACCAATATCACACTATATCAGAAATAATGGCGGAATTATTTGGAGGAGAAGAGCAGGGGCAAAACTAGGCTTTATTTCTTCTGGGTCAAAGACCCAGTTTGGCACACACCCCACTCACATCTGTGATCACATATACACACACACAGGCTGGAGCCTCAATAGCCCCCCTCTGTAGGCTTTACATGGGGCCAAAAACTTGTTAGCCCCTGTTACTACTCATAGGGTATTACATTTATAATTTTTTACTTACCTTTAACATATTTTTGCAACTGTTTTTTATGGTACATATAATTCTTAAATCAGCACATTTTCTCTAATATTAAAACTGCAGAAGTAATTAGTAGCATAGATATCAAAAGTAAGGTGAAAGATGGTTCCCTGGTAGACAGGATGGGGGCACAGAAACACACACAAAAATATATTTTTAACTCAAAAGTAAATAATCCATGTTTATTCTTCCACAGCACAAGCAGACCACTGGCAGATTCCAAGAAAGCTGGAGCTGAGGGCAACAGCTGTTCAACAGACAAGACTGAGGAGCAATTTGGGGGCAATTTGGGAGGCAAGGGGGAAAGGGCTTTCTTCTCTTATGAGGTCCCTGGCTTTGGGAAGGCAGTGCCAGCCTTATCTCCTTCCCAAAGCGGGGCGGGGGGACGGGTGAACAATTACTAGGGTTTTGATGGTTAAATATTTACAAAATCCACTTGGAGGCGCCAAATATCGGTCTGTACTGGCGCACTTTGTGACAGATTACAAATGGACTAGACAAAATATACTTCTTAAAATGGCGGCCAGAGCAAGACCAATATTTGGCGCCACCAAGTGGAATTTCTTAATTTTGCACCAGCTCAGTGCCCTGTACAAAAATACTGCTGGCACCACTTCAGCCCTGCAGTGGATCAAGGCACTTGTTCCAGGGCTCCAACAGGGTCCTAAAACCCTTCTACTAGCTGCACAAGTGCTTATTGGGCTTTGGCAGGAGGACTCTGGTACATGGCCAGAGCCCTTGCACCACCTTCCCAAAGTCAGGTAAGCTGTCCCACACCTTTCTGGGGTCTGTACTGGGAAATTTGTGGCTTTACACATTTTTTCCCCATATACGGGATCCTTCTACACATTCAGCTGAGTGGGGCCCCAAATTTTGTCTCCCAGTGTCCTGTCCTGACACAGTGACAGACAAAGATATACTTGCAGCAAAATAAATAGTGGGTCCACAGTTCATAAGCATATGCTCCACTGTGCCACCTACTTCTGTTCTTGAAACACTAACTAACTGGTGGGTAATAAGCCTGAGGCAAAGGGATATGCACAATAAAGATCCACCCTTAATGTTGGCTCGGTGGTATTAGCAGCACTGAAGTGATCGGTCTTCATAAACCCCCTCAACATGAGAGAGAGTAGTAGGTTAAAATGAGATAAGGGGGTGGCTCTTCAGAGGTAACAAAACAGCAGCCCCTAAAAGCCACCAGATGCAGGGCGGCCTCATTTCTCAGAAATAGTCATTAGAAATATGACAATTAAGCAAAGTAGTTCAGTCGTACCTTTTTGTATGATTAAGAACTTATGCGCATCACAGGTTTCACCACTAGGGGCACAGTTGGGATTTTTGGGCTGGCTGAAATAGTATAGAACTATGTAGAAATGAGAACAGGAATAATGGACTGGAATCAGTGCTAAGTATCTCAGAAGTATTATACCCTACAAGAAAACGAGATCGCTACAGGCAATGTATTCTATCATATATGAGGTTCTGCTGATTGAAAAGGCATCAAGATTGACAAACTGAAATGAGCATCCTACATAAACATAGTTCAGACGCTAAATCCACTGCAATGAAGGCTGGGCAATGTTTGGTTTTCAACATTGTAATGTGTCAATAGTTAAACACTGTGATATGCCAATATAACATGATGTTGAAATAAGGGTGGGACTATGTAGAGGCAGGGCATTTTTCCCAACATTAAAACTACAGATGCAATTAGTAGCATAGATATCAAAATAAGGTGAGAGAGTGCTCCCTAATAGAAGAAGAAGAAGAGAAGAAGAGTTTGGATTTGATATCCCGCTTTATCACTACCCGAAGGAGTCTCAAAGCAGCTAACATTCTCCTTTTCCCTTCCTCCCTCACAACAAACACTCTGTGAGGTGAGTGAGGCTGAGAGACTTCAGAGAAGTGTGACTGGCCCAAGGTCACCCAGCAGAAGCATGCAGAGGAGCGGGGAATCGAACCCGGTTCACCAGATTACGAGACTACCGCTCTTAACCACTACACCACACTGGCTCTAGTCAAACAGGAGACTCAGACACACACACACACACAGAGGAGAAGGGAGGAAATAGGCTTAAACAACAATACAAGGCTTATTTTTATTTTCTTAACCTCATAAGTAAATAACCCCAGTTCTTTCTTCCATGGGACTAGTGGTGGCTTCCAAGCGAGTCATGGCTCTTGGTGAGTCCAGGGTCCTAAGGTCCCAGTGCAGGAGGTGCAAGGGAAAGTAAATAAAAAAATGGACAGTGAAGGAATCCCACACTGCATTTATTTATTCCCCCATTTCCACACACACACCTGAGCAAAACTCAATCATATGAAGGTGGGGCCATCGCACTGTTGGCATCCTAGAACGCGGGGCTCTAAGAAGGAGGTGACAGCTCCGCACTATGTGCAGGAAAACTGCTGGATTCTGCATTGCAGCAAAACAAGGTGCCACCTCTAGGGCTCTGGCAGGTCCTAGAGCCCGTCTTTCCTTTCCTAGCTTCCGGCTTTGGAAGGGCAGTGTGAGGCTTCCCGGATGTGGTCAGAGCCCTGGCAGTGACTTGCCAGAGCCCGGGCACTGCCTTCACTGAGGGATGCAACAGCACCATTTTATGACAGATTGTGATAGGAACAGAAAATGGACTTAATGAAATGGCGGCTGGTGTACAACATTGTGATATGTAACCAGCTAAACATCACGATATACTGAGATCGCAAACTTATACTTTAACATATGGTTACATATTTTATAGTACAGATAGGTTTTTTACATCAGCACATTTTCTCTTAAATTAAAAATTAAAATTAAACAACAGGGGAAGGCGTGATTTTATTTTTTCAACTTAGAAGCAAATAATCACAGTTTATTGTTCCACGTCACTAGCAGCAGCTTCTGAGTTAGCTTCTGAGTTCTGAGCTTCTGAGTTATGACAGATGGGAGACCTCTGGGGTACAGCATCCCAAAGTTAGGTAACCAGCCCTCCACACATTTCCCCCCACATTCAGCTGAGTGGAGACTCAGATTTTGTCACCCAGCATCCTGCCATGACAAAACCATATACTAGTACCAAAAGGAATAATCACAGTTTATTTTTCCACGGCACTAGCAGCAGCTTCTAAGTTAGCACCGGCTGAAGGCAGTGGCTGTTCAAAAGGCAGAGCTGGGCAGCAACCTGTGGATTTAGGGGAGGTATGGCAAGGGTCCCAGTGAAGGTGTGTAGAGCAGTTAAATAATGATACCAAAGCTAAGTTCAAATGAGGTTTTACCAGCTTTGGGAAGGAACTGCCGGGGTTCTGCTAACACACCAGATCCCTCACACTGCCTTCCCAAAGGAGGATAAAATGGACAGATTTTAATAATATTTTAAGCCAATATGTGGCACGCCTAAATGGAACTTCTCAATTTTGAATCTTTGTAATTTTGTACCACTTCAGCTCAGATCCCTGTGCCGGATCCCCGCATTGCAGCAAAACAAGGTGCCACCTCTAGGGCTCTGGCAGGTCCTAGAGCCCGTCTTTCCTTCCCTAGCTTCCGGCTTTGGAAGGGCAGTGTGAGGCTTCCCGGATGTGGTCAGAGCCCTGGCAGTGACTTGCCAGAGCCTGGGCACTGCCTTCACTGAGGGATGCAACAGCACCATTTTATGACAGATTGTGATAGGAACAGAAAATGGACTTAATGAAATGGCGCCTGGAGTACAACATTGTGATATGTTACCAGCTAAACATCACGATATACCAAGATCACAACTTTCCCAGAGCCCATGCACTGTATTCCTAAATTCAGGTAAGCAGCCCTCCACCTTGCTGCCACCCCATTCTGGGGATCTGTGGCTTTACGTACCCCCCCCCCCCAATATGGAGATTACATTTTATTTTTCCACTGAACTAGCATGGCCCTGCCTGCAGAGAGAGCCCAAAGGAGGAGCAAGGAAGAGGGAAAGAAGTTCCTAGCAAGAACCGTAAGACATCTCACACTGGCATCTCTCTCATATCGTACCAGCCTGGTGCCTGGTGCTTAAAACAAGAAGCTCATGGTATCTATATTACTAAGGAAAGTTCCCAGGTAGGCTGCTTTCTTGAGTGCCTGCTCTTGTGGTTTGCTGCCCTCTGCAGGAAGCAGGGGACAGTTGAGGCAGCAGGAACCACAAGAGAAGTGATGACCAGCTTCACAGACCAGCTCCGACACTGATTTTTTTGACATACCACATGCACATATTGTTATGTATCATACTCCACATGGAGTATGATGATCTAATGTTGAACTCCCCCTCTCCACTGCCCTGGAAACTTCCACAGCCCTTGTGCTACTAGGGATGTTGGAGAAAATCTGTTCCGTTCACTTTTAATGGAGAATCTCGCTAACCCACACTTCCTGAATCAATACAAGAACCAAAATGCAGCCATCCTTTGAAATTCACGTCTCCAGATTTTGCAATGCAGTTCTCCAGCCAACAAAGCACTTTTGTTCATTTTCATTCACACACACACACACACACACACACACACACACACTGCTATATCATGAAAAATATCAAAGTGGTTTACAATAATATCTATATAGTATAAAACCACATAAAATTATAAGCTTTTCTGAAAGATGTATAAGGTTAGCTGAACAGAATTGATTAAGGACTGATTTAGGAGGCACCTGTTGAATCTCTATTGGCAGAGTATTCCACAGCATCGGGTGGATGTGTACAAAATGTCGTGTACCACGTGTACCAAAATGCTGAGGTAATGTGCACATAAAAAGGCAGATTCATGGGGAAAAACATACAAAATGCATTGTAGTGGTAAAATTGCTTTCCAAGATGTATATATTAGGATACATTTGCACTAAATGCTGATGAATTTTCATGAAGTGTGTGTGTGTATCTCACAGACTGATGTGGAAATGTGAATAACTGAATTTAAGATTTAAAAAAACAAACAGGAGAAGCTGAGGGAAGCCAAAATGTACATATTCACCCAGTTCTGGGCCCTACTGAAGTCAGAATCCTGATGTCAGTAGACACAAAAAGTAAGAGCATGGCTCTGAAGACTGTTCGGAAACTTCAGCTGGTGCAGAATTCAGCGGCCAGGTTGTGGGCAGGATGGTTTGAGCATATAACACCAATTGCAATACCTCAAGGACCGCCTCTCCCCATATGACCTACCCAGACCTTTAGATCATCTTTTGAGGCCCTCTCCTCCAAGAGAGGTCCAGAGGGTGGCAGCATGAGAACAGGCCTTTTCTGTAGTGGCTCCCTGCTTGTGGAATGGCCTTCCCAGGGAGGCTCACATCACGCTGTCATTACATATCTTTCCTCTTCTCCTACGACTCTGGCTAGTTAAACAATCTCTTAAACTGTGCAGGAGAGTTATTGCTTTGTTTGTTTGTTACTATGCTGTGTATTTTTGCCTTTTAATATTGTAAACTGCCCTGTGATCCTCAGATGAAGGGTAGTATAGAAAATAGATAGATAAATAAATAAATAACTCTGCCCTGCACATTACCTGTTGCTCTGGCTGTTTCTGCTGCTTCAAGCTCTGATAATGGAAGTGAACCAGGATGAAAGGAAAGTTGTGCATGACCCAAAAAGAGGATACAGTGGTACCTTGGGTTACAGACACTTCAGGTTACAGACGCTTCAGGTTACAGACTCCGCTAACCCAGAAATAGTACTTCAGGTTAAGAACTTTGCTTCAGGATGAGAACAGAAATCGTGTGTCGGCAGCACAGTGGCAGCAAGAGGCCCCATTAGCTAAAGTGGTACCTCAGGTTAAGAACAGTTTCAGGTTAAGAACAGACCTCCAGAACGAATTAAGTTCTTAACCCGATGTACCACTGCACCTCTTTTGCATAAAATGTCCATGTGTGTGGACACACATATATTAGGGTTGCCATATTTCATAAAGTTAAAATCTGGACAGGAAAGTTGTTGAGCTTTTTTCTTTTTGCCCAAAGTTGAGTTTTGTTTTGTTTGTTTTTTTGCAAAATTTCCCAAATAATTTTTTTTGCCTGGACACTGCTTGGGGTTGCAGTATGCCAGATATGTCCAGATGTATGGCATTCCTAATACACACACACAAACACACACACCCTGCAAATTTAAAAATGATATAATTTAAATATGAAAACACACCTTACTATAACAGGGAAAACTGTGTCTGGGTGAGCTGTGTCTTTATTTATATATTTATTAAATTTCTACAGGAAATTACTGCAGGAGATTGTAGGATATGGTGACTTCAAGCTGCTGCAAACACCCTTTGGATCATCACTGCTCCAACTGCCCAACACCAGGTCACATAGGAAGCTGCCTTAAGGTTAGTCAGACTCCTAGCCCATCCAGATCAGTACTGTCTACACTGATTGGAAGTGTCTGTCCAGGGTTTCAGAGGAGTCTTAACCAGCTCCATCTGGAGATGCCAGGGACTCAACCTGTGACATTCTACCATGTTCTCTACCACTGAGCTACCACCTTTCTTCAACCAGGAGGTACACAGGAAACTGCTTTACATATTCAGACTGTTGGGCCATCTAGCTCCATATCATCTACACCAGGAATAGGAAACTTGTGGCCTTCTGTATGTTGTCAGACTACAGAATGACCACTGGACATTCTGCCTGGGGCTGGTGGGAATTCAACTGTAACAAGTTTTGGAGGCGCACAAGGTCCGCATCCCTGGTATCCACTGACTGCTGGAAGCTCTCCAGGGTTTTAGACATGGGAGATGCTGGGGGTTGAACTTGAGACCTTCTATCTGCAAAGCATTTGCTCAACTACTAAGCCATTGATCATAAAACACTAGACCGAGAATCCCCCTTAATCCTGGAATTGACTCTGCCAGGCTACTCTCTACTTCAAACATAAGCAGCAAACCAGTGCACAAAGAAGGACATGTCACTTGGCTCTCATTTTAGCACCATCTTCACCAACCTAGTGAGCTTCAGCTCTTTTGGATTCCAACTCCCAATAGCCCCAGGCAGCTTGTGGCTGGTTGGTGAAGCTTGGCCTAGCACCTCAAGCATCAGAAAGCTCTTAAGATCTACATAGGGGTGTAGGGGCATTCCGTCCAGAACCTGAAATTGTCTCTGTTGTGAGCCCAGATTACTTCTCTTAGGCTCTTTGACTGTAAGCCTGGGTCACCCAGATGCTGTGGGTGTTTTCCCATATTGCAACAGGAAACCAACAGAAATGGCGCAATGTGGTGGTTATTGCTAAGAACTTGAGATCAGAAGTCCCATGCCATAGTTCAAATCTTGCCATAGCCATGCATTCGCTAGGCCTATGACAGTTTCGGCCCCAGAGTAGTAACAGTGCTCCCTCTGTTTAAGTGTTTTCACCTATGCAGTCAAAAGCAGCCCAATAAGAGTGAGGAATCAGCCAACTAGGGGAAGCCCTGAAGTTTGCATAAGTGCAAATATATGTTTGGGGGTGGGCCTAAAGGGAAGGAAACCCCTGAAACAGTCCAACAAGGACTGAACATGCTGAGTAGCCACATAATATTGGCTTATTTTATTTTTTAAGTGGGGTGGGGAGAGAGGAGAAAAACTGGGAGGAGGAATTGAATGGAGTGTCTGGAACAGGAGAACTCACCCAATACAGCAATATTTTGATTATAATGGCTAGTTGTGAGAGGCATATATTAGTTCTTATGCATGCGAAGGGAATACAGTACAGTGGTACCTTGGGTTACATACGCTTCAGGTTACAGACTCCGCTAACCCAGAAAGAGTACCTCGGGTTAAGAACTTTGCTTCAGGATGAGAACAGAAATTGTGCAGCGGCGGCGCAGCAGCAAGAGGCCCCATTAGCTAAAGTGGTGCTTCAGGTTAAGAACAGTTTCAGGTTAAGAACAGACTTCCAGAACGAATTAAGTTCTTAACCCGAGGTACCACTGTACAGATAATGAAAGCTCTTTTATCAATGTTCTCCACCCTGTTCTTTTCCCACTTGTATCTTTTTGATACAGATGTGGAATTATTATTATTAAAATAATTTGTTTTCAAGACTGAAAAGTGACTTGAGAAGTGAGGAAAATCCTCACCTTTACAGGAAAATCATATAATGATAAATATTGCTTCTTTTGCAATTGGAGAACTGTATAGCTGAAGAAAAAGGAGAAGAGTCTGACTGAGATTACCAATTGTGCAACATAGTAAAAAAGAAAGGGGGGGCAAATCCCCCAACATATACACCTATGTAATTACTGTATTCTGCTAACCAAACACTGTGGAGAATTGTAAAAGCACTGAATCACAAGACATTCCATCAATAGCTTTTAAAGTTTCCATGACAAATCCTGCCCTATAGAAATAAGCCAAATGACTGTGAGCTAAGGGCCATTTCAAAGGCAAAGTTCCTCTCATAAGCCACACACTGCCCACTGGCAAGAAGCTTTTGGCTGTTTCAGACAGGTGACATTCCTAGTCTTACCGGGAGATACAGGGGATGGAACCTGGGACCTCCTGGTTACGAATCAGATGCTCTGTAGATCTTCCCTGGGCCTAATGAACTGCAGTGAAGGGGTGTTGGGTATTTGGCTCTGGGATAACTAACTCAATGGTAGTGCCTATGCTCTCCTCCCATATGCATGTCTCAGGCCAGGTCATCCTTGCATAGGGATGGGTGGGAAATTAGATTCAGTCTGCATTTAAAGGCGAACCTACCAAATCCACTCTTCCTGACAAACCAGAACACAACCATTTTTCTAAATGCACACTACCTCAAATTTTTCAGTAGAGTACCACAAGTAACACGTAAAACAATGCATTTATGAATGTAAAGTCTGCATCAAAGTGCATACATTAGTGAAAACAGCATGCAAAAATGCATTATGATGGGAGAAGTTGCTTTGCAAAAATTTACATTAGCAAGATTTGCAAGGGTCTCTCCCAGCCCAACCTGGAGATGCCGGGGACCGAACCTGGGACCTTCTGCATGCATGCCACCAGTCAGACTTCTGTATATGGAGCGTGTGTGTGTTTGTGATACCATTTCATCCTTCACACAAGACATTAAAAATGTCTTGGTCTCAGGTTCCAACCCCAGAACCTCCAGCTAAAAAATCTAAGGTACCAGGGCTGTGAAAGATAGATGACAGTTGAAGTAGGCAATTATGGAATAGATCGCTGGGTTTACTGCACAATAGCATCTTCCACCTGTCAGTCCAGTGGTGTTATTGCACCAGAGACAAATTTGGCCAAAGAATCAAGTCTTCAGGAAAATACTTCCCAAAGAAATCCAATACAGAATCCCTCTCTCCATTGCCAAAAACAAACCTACCATTGTTGCAATTTAAAAACATATATATGGGGTGCGGGGAAAGCCAACCAATACTTCTGCTAAATTCATAAGGAAATGAAGAAATACAGCAAGAAACTAGATTTCAGCTGAACCAAGCAAAAGAAACCCAGAACACCACGTTTTACCTTGGCTTTCAGGGGTGTCACTGGAGACCTTTCTTTCTCCCTCTCAATCGCCTTTGGCACTGATGCCACCCTCAGGGGCTCCATGTTCCAGCAACCCTTTTGCTTCTGCCACAAGTGGGCAAGAAGAACCAGCTTGCTCCTTCTTCTCTCATCAATCTGTTGGTCCTATGCATTGTTGGCCCTGAGGAATAGCTATGCTGGAGAGCGATTGCGGACGGCCCTGTCCAATCTCCTGGCCCTCATGCGGCTGAGCGGAGATTTACCTGTCAAACGCCTCCACCCCACCCCACCCCACCTTCTTTATCCTTGGGCTTCGCTTGATTTCCCAATGGCCTCTTGCTTGGTGACTTGGTAACAGTGCAGTGTCTCACCTTTCACCCGGAGTAAAAGGACAACTCCTTGGTCGGTTTGTTTTAGTTATGGCTCAAAACTGCCTGGAATGTAGTGAGGCAGAGGAATAAGGTTGCTGTCCTGCCATAGGCAACTTTTTGCTCTATCTCACTCCTTGTTGTCCACACCAGGGAAAGTACCTTGATGACGAGGGTGCCTGTTGATGAGGGCAGCAGCTGAAATGGCACAAGCAAAGATTTTTCCCTGCAAACTAGTCATCGGTTGCTTTTCCCTCCACAGAGGAGGGAAAAAAATATGTCTACAAGAGTCAGTGGTCGCTTAGTGGGGGAAAAATGGTCCTTGTTAAATTCAGCATCATTTTAGTGCAAATTTTTCATAATATGCATATGCTTGTATGCACTTTGTCTAATATACACATTTTGGAAAGTGGTGTTCCTTCATATAATCCATTTGTGTATATTGTTTTCATGGGTACATTCATTTTTATGCTCACTCTCCCCCAAAATGTGCATAATGGAGTACTGAATTGCTAAAAAGGAAGGAAGGAAGGAAGGAAGGAAGGAAGGAAGGAAGGAAGGAAGGAAGGAAGGAAGGAAGGAAGGAAGGTGTGAATTGTGAACAATGTCTGTTTCATGTATTGTTTTGGAAAGTGAAGATTAGGTATAGATTCATCTTTAAATGCAAACTAAATTGAGTTTCTCACTCATCCCTATGGGAGAGACAGTGTGGACAGACAATGGGATTCAGATATGGAAGATGTGAATTCACTGGGGTTTCCCCAAAGATAATGCTGTTCCCTAGTCTCAATTTGTAAAACAGGGGAAATTGTAGTTTACAGGTTTGGCAGTAGAACAAAACTATGAAGCAGATATTGAGAACTTGTGGCCTGCCATGTTGTTGTTGTTTAATCGTTTAGTCGTGTCCGACTCTTCGTGACCCCATAGACCAAAGCACACCAGGCACTTCTGTCTTCCACTGCCTCCCGCAGTTTGGTCAGACTCATGTTGGTAGCTTTGATAACACTGTCCAACCATCTCGCCCTCTGTCATCCCCTTCTCCTTGTGCCCTCCATCTTTCCCAACATCAGGGTCTTTTCCAGGGAGTCTTCTCTTCTCATGAGGTGGCCAAAGTATTGGAGCCCCAGTTTCATGATCTTTCCTTCCAGTGAGCACTCAGGGCTGATTTCCTTCAGAATGGATCGGTTTGATCTTCTTGCAGTCCATGGGACTCTCAAGAGTCTCCTCCAGCACCATAATTAAAAAGCATCAATTATTTGGCGATCAGCCTTCTTTGTGGTCCAGCTCTCACTTCCATACATCACTACTGGGAAAACCATAGCTTTTACTATACGGACCTTTGTTGGCAAGGTGATGTCTCTACTTTTTAAGATGCCGTCTAGGTTAGTCATTGCTTTCCTCCCAAGAAGCAGGCGTCTCTTAATTTCGTGGCTGCTGTCACCATCTGCAGTGATCATGGAGCCCAAGAAAGTAAAATCTCTCACTGCCTCCATTTCTTCTCCTTCTATTTGCCAGGAGGTGATGGGACCAGTGGCCATGATCTTCGTTTTTTTGATGTTGAGCTTCAGACCATATTTTGCGCTCTCCTCTTTCACCCTTAATAAAAGGTTCTTTAAGGTTCCTTACTTTCTGCCATCACGGTTGTGTCATCTGCATATCTGAGGTTGTTGATATTTCTTCCAGCAATCTTAATTCCGGCTAGGGATTCATCCAGCCCATCCTTTTGCATGATGAATTCTGCATATAAGTTAAATAAGCAGGGAGACAATATACAGCCTTGTCGTACTCCTTTCCCAATTTTCAACCAATCAGTTGTTCCATATCCAGTTCTAACTGTAGCTTCTTGTCCCACATAGAGATTTCTCAGGAGACAGATGAGGTGATCAGGCACTCCCATTTCTTTAAGAACTTGCCATAGTTTGCTGTGGTCGACACAGCCAAAGGCTTTTGCATAGTCAATGAAGCAGAAGTAGATGTCTTTCTGGAACTCTCTAGCTTTCTCCATAATCCAGCGCATGTTTGCAATTTGGTCTCTGGTTCCTCTGCCTCTTCTAAATCCAGCTTGCACTTCTGGGAGTTCTCGGTCCACATACTGCTTGAGCCTTCCTTGTAGAATTTTAAGCATAACCTTGCTAGCGTGTGAAATTAGTGCAATTGTGCGGTAGTTGGAGCATTCTTTAGCACTGCCCTTCTTTGGGATTGGGATGTAGACTGATCTTCTCCAATCCTCTGGCCACTGCTGAGTTTTCCAAACTTGCTGGCATATTGAGTGTAGCACCTTAACAGCATCATCTTTTAAAATTTTAAATAGTTCAGCTGGAATACCATCACTTCTACTGACCTTGTTATTTGCAGTGCTTTCTAAGGCCCATTTGACTTCACTCTCCAGGGTGTCTGGCTCAAGGTCAGCAACCCCACTACCTGGGGTGTACGAGACATCCATATCTTTCTGGTATAATTCCTCTGTGTATTCTTGCCACCTCTTCTTGATGTCTTCTGCTTCTGTTAGGTTCTTACCACTTTTGTCCTTTATTATGGCAATCTTTGAACGAAATGTTCCTTTCATATCTCCAATTTTCTTGAACAGATCTCTGGTTCTTCCCATACTGTTGTTTTCCTCTATTTCTTTGCATTGCTCGTTTAAGAAGGCCTTCTTATCTCTCCTTGCTATTTTTTGGAAATCTGCATTCAATTTCCTTTATCTCCCTCACATTTTGCTTGCCTTCTCTCCCCCGCTATTTGTAAGGCCTCATTGGACAGCCACTTTGCTTTCTTGCATTTCCTTTTCATTGGGATGGTTTTCGTTGCTGCCTCCTGTATAATGTTGCGAGCCTCCATCCATAGTTCTTCAGGCACTCTGTCTAGCAAATCTAAATCCTTAAACCTGTTCCTCACTTCCACTGTGTATTCATAAGGGAATTGATTTAGATTGTATCTTACCGGCCCAGTGGTTTTTCCTACTTTCTTCAGTTTAAGCTTGAATTTTGCTGTAAGAAGCTGATGATCTGAGCCACAGTCAGCTCCAGGTCTTGTTTTTGCTGACTGTATTGAGCTTCTCAATTTGCCTACAGAGAATATAATCAATTTGATTTCAATGCTGCCCATCTAGTGATGTCCACGTGTAGAGTTGTCTCTTGTGTTGTTGGAAAAGCGTGTTTGTGATGACCAGCTTGTTCTCTTGACAGAACTCTATTAGCCTTTGACCTGCTTCATTTTGCTCTCCAAGGCCAAACTTGCCAGTTGTTCCTTTTATCTCTTGATTCCCTACTTTAGCATTCCAATCCCCTATAAGGAGAAGAACATCCTTCTTTGGTGTCACTTCTATAAGGTGTTGTAAGTCTTCATAGAATTGGTCAATTTCAGTTTCTTCAGCACCAGTAGTTGGTGCATAAACTTGGATTACTGTTATGTTAAAAGGTCTGCCTTGGATTCGTATTGAGATCATTCTATCATTTTTGAGATTGCATCCCAGTACTGCTTTCGCCACTCTTTTGTTGACTATGAGGGCCACTCCATTTCTTTTACGGGTTTCTTGCCCACAGTAGTGGATATGATGGTCATCCGAACTGAATTCACCCATTCCTGTCCATTTTAGTTCACTGATGCCCAGGATGTCAATATTTATTCTTGCCATCTCATTTTTGACCACATCCAACTTACCCAGGTTCATGGTTCTTACATTCCAGGTTCCTATGCAATATTTTTCTTTACAGCATTGGACTTTCCTTTCGCTTCCATGCATATCCGCAACTGAGCGTCCTTTCGGCTTTGGCCCAGCCGCTTCATCAGCTCTGGATCTACTTGTACTTGTCCTCCACTCTTCCCCAGTAGCATGTTGGACGCCTTCCGACCTGAGGGGCTCATCTTCCAGCGTCATAACTTTTCTATGCCTGTGGAGTTTTCTTGGCAAGGATACTGGAGTGGCTTGCCGGTTCCTCCTCCAGGTGAATCACGTCTGATCAAAACTCTCCACTATGACCTGTTCATCTTGGGTGCCCTGCTCGGCATAGTTCATAGCTTCTCTGAGTTCTTCAAGCCCCTTCGCCATGGCAAGGCATATGTTTGTGGCCTGCCATATGTTTGTTTGTTTATAAAGGCATTATACAGGGTGGCCCCAAAGTAGGTATACAGTTGAATAAATGAAATTCACCACAACAGGTTATATGGGTACACATTACTGGCACACAACAAAGTGGCAGTTAAATTTCAGGTTGGTAGTCGGAAAGAAGAGTGGAGTCAGATAAAAGGATTACCGGTATTTTTCTTTACTGATACTGTGACTGATTTTTCTTTACTGATACTGATACAGTGAACATGAGTCAAAAACAAAGAAAGTGGATTCTAAAGCAGTATACCTACCTTGGGGCCACCCTGTATGCTACCATATGGTAGCATATCAGGACAGTGTACAATGATAAAACACAATGAAAAGCAGTACAAAACAATGGCTAAAATGACTGGCTAATTGTTGGTCTTCATCTCCCATCAGCCTCACCCAGCATGACTGATGGCCAAGGAAGACTGGAGCTGGAGCTCAGCAACATCTGGAGTGCCCACAGGTCCCCACCTCTGCTGCAAAGCATTCAGTGGTGCTGTCAGAACAAGACTTTGGGGCAGATGTCCAAGGCCCCACTCAGCAATTTTGCAGTAAGTGAAGTAACACAAATTGCCATCCAAGGACCTTTCTAATCCAGAAAAGACTGGTGTTTTATTGCAGGAGAATTCTGCAACATATGGTTGACATAATATTAGTGCACGGGTGGTGAGTTTATTCTGTTTTTGTTGGTTCTGCAATGTTTCCCTATTGTTAACACATTATTGCTGCCTGTCCAGGGGGCTACGGCAAAACAAAAGCAGGACATAAATAAACCAGTTATGGATTTTGGCAGGAAGTTACAGGATATGCAATGACTGGATGTCAGATGTGCAGCAGGTAAGGGCAGGGCTTCAAAAGAACAACCAGTCACTTAGAGTGGGCTGCTAATTGCTCCTTTGCTGGCACAAGGTGTGCTCCCAATGGGCCCTAGGAGCATGCCTTGCTCAAGGAGTGGAAAGCGGTTTAGAATAAATATAAACTGCTTCTCCTTCTTAAACTGCTCTTTGAAACCACAGTGTGCTGCTCATTTCAACCTCCAGTTTTTGAGGCTTGCAAAGGGCTTTGTGAGCCATTTCCCGCTGCTCCTTTCAACCCCTGAAATTAGGCTGACAAAGCCCCTTGCACTGTGGTTTCCGAGTTTGGGGATCCCATGCAAGGGATTTTAACAGGTGGGGAGGACAGCCCAGCTGTCAATCCTGTGATATCATACTGACACAATATGATTGAGAAATAAATAGGTTGCCTCACCTGCCTGTCAAAGCTGGCACCCAAAGTAAAAAACCCCAAACTGATTTATTGCCTCTGCATTTGCTAGCATAATCCTCTGTGTCTTAGAATAATAAAGTTGTAGAGTTGGAAGGGACACCTTGTCCAACCCCCCACAATACAGGAATAAATTGTATATCCCAGTGATATTCTGAATATGCAATATATTAGTGTTTTGATGTATTTTGTTATCACTTTGTTGTTTTATTGCTTTGTGTGGTCCCAATTTTTAAAAATGTAAGAAAGAAATCAGAAAAGAATTGCAGCCAATTTTTATTTTAATTAGGACAGCCTTGTTGTTATTTTACAATCTTTTGTAAATTTACAAAATTAAATGTACCCATTTCATTATAGGACCGCCCTATTGCAGATCACCATGCCACACTGAAACTTTCTTAAATGATTCATTTATTTACTTATTGTATTTATAAACCAACCAATTTGAAAATATTGTAGTATTGTACAAAAAAGAAATAAAAAACTAAATGCTGTTACAACAACAAGAATACATTAAATCCCTCTGCAAAATCAGCATGAAAAATATCCAAAAATGCTACCCCTAAAAAGTCTGACATATATATATATATATATATATATGGCACTTGAAAGAACAAAATGTTGATACCATTCTGATTTTGGGTGTTGGTGTGTTCCAAAGTGCAGGTGCTACTTGCACCTGCTCCAGTTAATTCTTAAACAGGCCATGTGAAACCCACACAAATGGCTTATATTTGGATGTTATCCCAGCACTGTTATAAGTAAGAACCTTTTGTACATTGAAGGGTAAATTTTGTTGCTTTGTGGTAAACCCAAAATAAGGCTGTTATGTCAAAAATAGAAAGGGGGAAAAATCACAGGTACACCTGCAAAGCCTCTGGCCTTCTGTCTCCTTCCTGAAAATTATGTCAAATACAAAGGGCACACTTCACCGGCTGTTTCACCCTCACAAGGTCTGCTGAAAAGAGTGCAAGGGGCACATGAATAATCAGCTTCCTAAGCATGACACAAATGAAGAGAGTCCTGCTGGATCATATTAGGGACCAATCTAAGGCAGTATTTTGTTTCCTAAAGTTGTCAATTGGACAAATCCCTTAAGTAGGGCAAGAAGGCAGTATTTTTGTTTGTTTGTTTGTTGCATTTATGTCCCATCATTTCCCCCAAGGAGCTCAAGGAAACATAAATGGTTCTCCCCCCTCCTCATTTAAACCACAACAACAACCCTGTGAGGTCAGTTAGGCTGAAACACAGTGACTGGGCCCAAGATCACCGAGTGAGCTTAACAGCTGAATAGGGATTTGAACCCTCATCACCCAGGTACCTAGTCTGATACTCTAACCATTACACCACACTGGCTCTCAACAGCCCCTCTTCCATTGCTGGCCCTACCATTAGGCAACTGCCTCAGGTGGTAGTCGCGGTTATTCCTCCTGAGCCCCCAGCTGTTGCTACATGGCGTCTCCAGGGCTCACTAATCTGGCCTGATGCCTCAGGTGCGATGGACAATGCTGTCCCACCAAACTAAGATTCAACTGCCAGCCCAATTGGCTCTGAAATGCGGAATCAGGAGGGGGCACCATCTTGTCCTTCACCTCATGCAGCAACATTTCTGATCTTCAGTAACTGCCATGTGTCATACTGCCTTTGTGGTCGGCTACAAAGTGGAAGCTGCCACACAATATTGCAATATATCCCCTCAGGGACAGGGATTTTTTTTTTCCTGTCAAGGACTGCATTCTTCACAAATTATCTGTCAGGGGCCATGCTGATAGTGGGCAGGGCAGAAGTCAGTGTGTGTGTGTGTGGGGGGTCACTATTTGTCCTTCTCTCTCCCTTACCCTTTCAGCTTTTCTCTGCCATCCTACACTCCACTTTGCTTTCATTGAAACTGGGGCAGGCCCACCAATAAAGTGGGTTGAAGCACCTACCTCAGTTGGTGGAAGAACAAAGGACGTTTTCCCACCTGCCCCACTGCTCCCACCAGTGCCAGAAACTCCCCCCCCCTTCCAGTGAGAGGGAGGCATTCTGGTGCAGTGTTGCCCCTCATCTTCCCCCCTCCTGTATCACTCTAACAACTACATCACAGAGGCTGTCTTCTGGCAACTAAATTCATAATCGGATGTAGCATTTTTTTAAAGCATTTGATAGCAATGAGGAAGGCAAATATAAAAAGCAACCTCACCCGCCCCCTGTGCTGAGTGAATGTTCCATAAAGAAAATTTCTTTTTAGATAGAGAAATTGGCTATGTGAGCAAAAGGTTCCTAGCAGAGCCAACGTAAATGTCCCTTTCCTCGTTGTTTGTTTGTTTATGTATCTTTCTGGACCAGAGAGCTATATCTTCAGTACAATGGTAACCGTAGTGTTGAATTCAGGGAGTGTTGCTGTAAAATATTGCACCAAAGGAGACTCAGGAAACACTGACGATGATGCAGGCACCTTATTTAGAGTTAACTTTCTCTCTCTTTTTACTGGCAGAGTTCCAGGTTCCTTAACACAATTGCATGATCACATACCGAAACTGAATTTTGGAGCAGTGGCGTAGTGTGGAGGGTGCGGGGGGGGGGGGAGGGCCGCACCGGGCGCAACATCTGGGGGTTAGGGTTAGGGGGCACAAATCCACGGGTTAGGGAGCGCAAATTACTTGCCTTGCCCCGGGTGCTGACAACCCACGCTACGCCACTGCTTTGGAGCACCCTTATATGAAGGTTTAAAATGACTCCAGCCAGGGTTGGCATCAGTTTTGAGAGGTCCCCTGGTGTCAGGGAGGGACCATGAGTAGTGCCTAAGATGAGGCAGGCATTGGGAGTCATAATGGGCAAGCCAGTGGTCAGGGACTGAGGAGCAAACCAGAGGCAGGATCTAATAAGCAGTAGAAAGCGACGACTAAAAAAACAACAACCAAGGATGGAATCCCAAGCCCAGGAGCCAAATATAGGCCTCTAGTTCTTTCTGCTTAGTCCTTAGTTAACCCTAGTTGTGGGCAGGGTTGGTGAGGTCTCACGGGTCCCATTTAACACCCAGGCTGCCATGCTAAGCATCCTCAGGCTGCTGGATCTAGCCACCCTTTCCAATTCCTTTTCTGATTAGAGCATTTATTATTACAGGCAGGTTCACTGATGTGCCACCTGTGAGTGCAAGGGTGCCCCTGAGTTGCGTCTCGCTGCTCAGAAAGCCTCTGAGCCCCAGCTCCCCTTTCTCTGTGAGACAGCTCACCTGCGGAAAAGTTCTGCTGAATTTGAAAGCCTGTCAAAATTTTGTGACCTTTTGGTCTGTCCTAATAAAAATTATTTGCCCAACAGTGGAGTTGGGATTTTTTCCTCAAGCTGATATTAATACCACAGTCCCTTTGAGGGTTAATAAAAAAATTCTAAAAGTGGCTGTCCATACAGTGATTTTAGGTGTTTATCAGTGACGTAAATAAATAGGCTTGGATTGTTTCTCAGTGCCATTACAGGCTTTAAAAACCTGCTGCTGTTGTTTTTGTTTATATCAAGTGAATCTATGGTTTATGCACAATTACAGACCTTTACTTAATTCAATTAATTTTCTCCCCCTAAAAGAATACATTCATATGCTTTGTTAAGTAAAGCTGGAGCTAGACAGGGTTAAAAGCAGTTACACACATACACACATATATTTCTTTCCCCCCAATATTGGATTTTGGTCAAATATTATTTTCAGATTTTTTGAAGCTTTAGGGGGGAAACAATGAACCTGTTTACTGGAATAAAAATGTGGGAATTGTATACCACACATTATAATGCACAACCCCTTTCTAACTACCTTCCTTTTTCTTGGGGGTGGGGGGGGGGGAGAATATTATACAGTAATATTGTCTGCATCCCAATGTATTTGAATGCTCCACCTTGTGGCAGTTTGGAAAAAGTGCAACTATACTCCATTCATCAATTCTGAGACTTGTATGAATTCAAGTCTGTGTAGCCCAAGCATAGGAGCCAATTCCTGGGGGCTGAGGTTCCTTTAGCCCCTCCAATAAAATATTTGAGGGGGCTGGGTCCCTGCAGAGTTGATGTGCATTGCCATTCAAATGGGGTGTGTGCACCACATCTTGTGATCGATTATGTGGGGCAGGGCTTATCTGCCCCTCAGTATTTTATTCAAGTTGGCAACCCTGAACCCAAGACTTGCTTTTCTATATGAATATAGAATTTTGAATTTCTTATTCAAATGCGTGTTGCTGAAGTCAATGCGTGTTGCTGAGGTATGAACATTGCCTGCATAAAGTAGCTATAAGAAATATTTCATCCAATGAAATCAATGTACGAGAGACTGAGGACAAACAGGGAAATACCTTCTTACAACACATAAACCTGCCCAGGTATTAAGATCATCAGGACAAACCTCTGTTGGAAGTGCCACCACCCTTCATAGTTCAAAGGGTGAGAGAGAAATTCAATTCAATTTGCATTTGAATGAGAACCTACCTAATTCACACTCACTGATAGATAGCTGCAAACTAAATGCAGCTATCTATCAAAATTTGAACTTATCCAAATGTTGTGATGCAGTTCGTCCATCCCTGGGTCATGGGCATAGCCATGGGGTGTGTGTGGAGGGGCAGCTCCCCCCCATCAAGTAAAACAATAGAAATACTTAACTAACTAACCAATCACGTCGGTTCTACCCCCCCAACAAAAGTCTGCCCATGCTCTGAATGCCTTCCCCATTTACTTCAATGAACCCAATTGCTCTAAGTGAACTGAGGTAAAGGTAAAGGGACCCCTGACCATTAGGTCCAGTCGTGACCGACTCTGGGGTTGCGGCGCTCCTCTCACTTTATTGGCCGAGGGAGCCGGTGTACAGCTTCTGGGTCATGTGGCCAGCATGACTAAGCCGCTTCTGGCGACCCAGAGCAGCGCACGGAAATGCCATTTACCTTCCCGCCAGAGCGGTACCTATTTATCTACTTGCACTTTGACGTGCTTCCAAACTGCTAGGTTGACAGGAGCAGGGACCAAGTAACGGGAGCTCACCCCGTTGCGGGGATCCGAACCATCGACCTTCTGATCGGCGAGTCCTAGGCTCTGTGGTTTAACCCACAGCCCCACCCGCGTCCAAGCCACTTTAAAACAGGACAACCCCATATGCATACCCAGAAGCCGCCCCCCCCACAAGAAACACTGTTATTGGAGTACTGGGGTGCACTGATCAGCCCTTATCTCCCACCCCAAAAAATAATATTTGAGACATCCTTGTTTGATGGCTCCTGAGAGCTGGGGACTGGAGCACTGACAACCCCAGGAAGCCATGACAGCTTTATTTACTTAGTGCGGAGAGAAATATTACGGCTAGGAAACAATTATCGCATTGAAATATCATTCCCTCTGTTTGCCTTTTCATTGCCCTCTCATGCAGTATTGAGTTACTAATTAATGTGGCATGGCACTGTACTGGATTGGAGGCAATCGTTTTTCTATGGTATTCTTTAAGTTGCATTATTAAAGATCACTATAAGGAGTGCTAACCAGGGTTTCACCTGGCTTTTAACTAAAAGAGCTGTTGACATGTTACATTCAATGAGTGTTCAAGCTATGCAGAAATGGATGAGCTGTACATTCATTCAATTATTCATGTGTAACATTCAATGAAGGTACAGTCTGGGTACACAATGGCTGAGCTACACAAATTAAAAAAAATACACTCACATAAAAGCTTGTACATGTGGAGAGACACCTTCTTACTCCGTTCAGTGCAATGGTGTGAACAAACCCAAATCAAATCATCAAATAGGAAACTTGGCAAATAGGAAACTGGCTTTTTGTAGTTCCTCACATAATATATGTCCTACTCAGCTCCTGTATGGTCAGAAGATTAAGGGGCAGGTGAGGTGTGCTAAGAAGAGCTTGGTCAACAGGCAGGTTTTGGAACAGAATAGGGTGACCAAAATGATCAAGTGGGGTGGCGCATCTAGCATAGGAAGATAGAGCAAGAACATTTGAGACTTTCTAGTTTGTGAGTGGGTTGGGGGAGATGATAAATTATGTGTGATGTACAGAAAGGGAATAGAGATAACTTTTTCTCCCTATCCCCTAACCCAGGAACTTGGGAAGACCCAGTGTGACTGATTGGCAATAGAACAGATACCACCATGAACAGGTCTCCCCATCTTCAAATCACCTTGTTAGAATTCCTGCTCTGTGTGATTACAGTCATGGGATTGTTGTCTTTCACATGATGGTGTATGTTTTGACTCCACAGAGTGGGAAGTGAAGGAGACAGGATGTTTGTGTTACTGTGTTCCATGAAGTGGGACTATTGACCTTTGTTCTCTCTCTTTGCTGTCTGATGCTAGAGAGAGAGGGAGCCATGTTGCAGTGCTCTGTGTGTGTTTATATGTAAACAAAGTAGATTAGCCAAAATGCTGAGTTGCTGAGGTCTGTTACGCGAACTGCGCAGACTCTGCAGATCCCTAAGTGTGCCGCTATCTGTTGGCATCGGTCGCTGTGATGTTTGGGCAGAAGAAAGCTTTTGAAGCTCCCGAATGATTGACCAAGAGGGAGAGAACATGACAGTCAGGCATGTATCTCTGCCAGGGTCCTACTTGAGAGGACAAGCTCCTGAAACACCTGACATCATAATGGTGTCAGGTGTTGGACACCTATCAAAGTTTTGGGGTTGCTGTAACTGCCAATCAGCTGATCGTGGGTTAGAGCAACTGCCTTTGAAGATACACTTTCAGTTTATTGATGCTGGGGGACACACCTTCAAAGAGCCTACCTGTCCATTGGTCAAGGGGAGCTCCTTTGAAGTCTCTGCTGTTGTGCTATTGTGCAGTGCTTTCCAAACACTCAACAATGATGGTACAACGCTTCCAAAACAACATGCACAGGGCTTGCAAAGTGTCTTGAGCAGTGCTTCTGAAGATCATCAATCAGTTGCTTGTTGGTGCCTATGGTTCCTTTTCCTGTCTTTGTCCATCTTTAAAAGAATCCCTATCCTATATCCCATATCCAGAGCTCTTTGTAAGCAGAACATGGATAGGAAACCTTGTGCCTCACCAGATGCTGTTGGATTCCAGCTCCCATCAGCTCTAGGCAGAAACGCCTGTGGTGGGGGATGATGGGAGCTGTAGTCCATCGGCATCTGTACTCAGTACTGAGGGTGCATTCGGACGTGGAGAATATTGCTTTAGTTTTCCAGATTATAATCCTAGTGTCTCTGTCCCATTTTCTAATGTTTCTGCAGACATGCTGTGTTACGTAACTATGACTTCATTACCTTTATACCAGCATGCCATGCTAAATTTCATTCGCCCCAGTGGGCATGGTGCAACATCTTTGGACAACGCTGTTACTCCCCCACTCTTTTATCCATGGAAACAGCAGGAAAGAACTGTATGCCAGTATGCCACCCCAAATTTCCTCACTTTACTCCCATAATTTGCAGGAGGCTGCAGTTGGATTTTTTTTCTGGAATCAGCACAGAAATTATCTCTAAACATGTGCTATATTCCACCTGTCTTCTAGAAGTGGCTTTTACAACATGCGGAAGCTCAATTATAACGCAAAAATTAACAAGGAAACATCGGGAAAATGCAGCGTGTGTTAGATGGACCAATGGTCTGATTAGGTATAAAGTGGCTTCCTGTGTCCCTACTGATTGGGGAAGGGTTGTAATAGTAGCAGCGCTTGTGTTTTACAAGCAGAAAATCTCAGGTTCAACCCCTAGCATCTTCAGGTAGGCCTGGGAAAGACCCTAATTGGAAAGCCTGGATAGGCACTGCCAGTCATTGCAGATCATACTGTTCTCAATGGACCAATGATCAGTCTCAGTGTAAGGCACCTTCTAATGTCCCTCTCCCCATTTTTTTGTATTAGCCTGCCAATAAGCCAACAAATTGCATCTACCCAATGACATTTCCGTTGACTTGAAAGCACACTGATCCCTGCCTTGTCCTGTACAAGTTGAAATGTGATGCTAAACCCTCCGTCATCTTACATTTTCCAGTCCTTTTGTCCCTCGCTGCGTAGTAATTGCAAATGGCTTGCAAATAAACACCCGGGATTGTTTTTTTCCAGAAGGTTGGGCATTTCCTTGAGAGGCTGTTCTATCTATCAGCAGCCCATTTAAGTGCTTTTGAAGGCTTGTATACAGGTTCCTTTTACAGTGTATTTGAAGTTTGTAATCCTGCTTAAATACACATAAATAGGAAGGATTAACAAACTGCTGTGCAGAGGCCAAAAGAAGACAGAGCTAGAGGCAATCAAGGGCTGGCCTATCAGATGCAGGGAATGAAATGGGGGGAAAGTGGGAAACTGTCAACAAAAATAAAATGTTACCGATCCTCGGCCCTTTCTGTTTATGCTGGAGGAAGCTTAAAATAATCTGTGGTTTCTGATGCTTGATTTAGTTTTCCACAAGCCTAATTAGCACCAGATTAAGTTTGCTGCCACTCTCGCTTAGGACGGAGATTGACAAATTCTTGCTGTTTATTTGTTTTCCGTTTTTAAAAAAAGGACCGGAGGCCATAACAACATGACACATTTAATAAGGCTGAAAGTAATGTGGGGAAAAACATTCATGTATATAGAAGTTTGGCAGCTGAAAGGAAAGTGGAGAGGAGAGAGGATGTATTCCTCGGATCTCTTTGCTCTTTGTTAAGAAGAGTATTCTGTTGACTGACAGTTCTAAGGAACAATAGCGTGATCCAGCCAAGGTTAAGCATTCCTAAATCCCACTGACTTCAAGATTTGAGATGGGCTCATTATCTGTTCTAAGAAGCAGGCTTGCAGCTTGAGGACAACTGCTGGATCCAGTATTGCTGAGAGATTATCAAGTGGGCTGTGGCTTGGGATCTGTCAATAATGGTTTCTTTCAGTTTCTCATTCTTCCACTCTTAAATTCAGTTCTCCGCATTTCCACAGCAATCTGCCATTAAAAAACAACACAAGTAGCATTTCTCACCTTGGAATTAATTTTTGCCTAATAGATACTACACACACACACACACACACACACACACAGACAGACAGACACACACACACACATTTTCATATACTTTTTTCTGCTAATATTTGCATTCATATGCATAATTTTTGTACACGTCGCCTGGCTGGAGAACTGCACTGCTAAATTTGGAAATTTTGAAGGATGGCTGTGTTTTGGTTTGGGAAACTGAATTAGATGTGTTCATCTATATATGTGAACGGAATCAAATTTCTTTCTCATTCCTGTAATGGTATGTATACAGTAGTACCTCGGGTTACATGCGCTTCAGGTTACATACGCTTCAGGTTACAGACTCCGCTAACCCAGAAATAGTGCTTCAGGTTAAGAACTTTGCTTCAGGATGAGAACAGAAATCGTGCTCCGGCAGCATGACAGCAGCGGGAGTGGTGCTTCAGGTTAAGAACTTTAGCTAAAGTGGTGCTTCAGGTTAAGAACAGTTTCAGGTTAAGTACGGACCTCCGGAACGAATTAAGTACTTAACCCGAAGCACCACTGTAATAATAATAATAATAATAATAATAATAATAATAATAATAATAATTTTTTATTTATACCCCGCCCTCCCCAACCAAGACAGGGCTCAGGGCGGCTAACAACCAATAATAAAAACAACTTGATTAAAATACAATTTAATCTAGTTGACAGTAGTCATCTTGCAGGGGCTTGGGACTCATCAGATACTCAACAATGGCCATTTCTGATTTGCACACCATTTATGGATGCCAGTTTAGCTGAACAGGCTTGGAGTTCAATCCAACTGGAGAGGGGGGAAATGGACTTTAAAAGTTTGCCTCTCACTTGAGGTGGGCTTCTTTGACCCTCCAAAGCTTCCTCAGGAGAACTTTACCATATCTCTAATAGCTGCTGCCCATACATAATCCTCTTCCTCCTTTGCCACTTAAGGGCATAAGAACCCTGCTAGATCAGGCCAGTGCCTCATCTAGTCCAGCTCCTGTTCCCACAGTGGCCAACCAGATGCCTGTTGAAAAACTGAGAACAGGACCCAAGCAGGAGAGCATTCTTCCCTTCTGTAGTTTCCAGCAGCTGGAATTCAGAGGCATAATTACTTCTGACTGTGGAGGCAGAAGCATTTCCCTTCTGCTGGAAAACTTTTCTGATATGTCTGTCTCAGACTTTAATGTATCTCTGTAACTTTAAGTTTTATTTCCAAACATGCAAGCAGGGTTTAGGTGTAGGCAAGTATGCCTGCTGTGAACCAACTGGGCAGCTCTCTCCAGCTGGGAACTGTCAGCCCCCCCCCCTCACACTGCCCCTCTGCCTTATCCAAAACTGTCAACAGCTGTTTCATGCACACATACACACATCTGGCCCCTCCCTCAGTTGGAGGAGTCATTTTCTCTAAGGCACAATGGGTATCTCCTTCTAAGGCATGGGGAATGTCCAAAGGAAGATCTTATAATCAGGAGCTTCCTTGAACCTCTCTAAAGGAACCTTGTTATAAGATAATGGTCCCATACACCAGTGGGACTTGGGTAAATTATAAGGGTGGATTGTAGGGTGCCTTCAAACTTTTGCTAATTTGCAGGAGGGAATCAAGTGCATACAAGGAATATAGGTTTGTGCAATTAAAGTAGATTCACAAGCTTTGTCATCTTAGCACAATAAATCTACCGTATTTTTTGCTCTATAAGACTCACTTTTTCCCTCCTAAAAAGTAAGGGGAAATGTGTGTGCGTCTTATGGAGCGAATGCAGGCTGCGCAGCTATCCCAGAAGCCAGAACAGCAAGAGGGATCACTGCTTTCGCTGCGCAATGGGATTCAGAATATTTTTTTTCTTGTTTTCCTCCTACAAAAACTAGGTGCGTCTTATAGTCTGGTGCGTCTTATAGAGTGAAAAATACGGTACTTTTAATATGTGTGTGTATATGTTTGTGTGTTTGCATGACTTTTTATGCTTAGGGAAGTGCTAGTGAAACGCACTGAAAACTGTGGGTTGTATGAATAATGGGAAGACTTGTAAACACTCTGAAAGTAAATTAGGAGGAATGTTTTTGTCATGTAACCACGCTGTAAACAAATCAGTAAAGACTAAACATCGTCTGAACACCATGTAAGCTTTGTGCAAGCAAATCAGGAGCAATGCTGAGTACACAGGTCATCTGAAGGGCCATTTATTTATATATGGAGTGGTATTACCTTGTGTCCAAGCCTTTTGGAAAGATGTATAATACACCCTACAAAAATTAAACTAAGCTGAAACTCTATACACAAGTATCTGGGAATTTCCTCAGTGTATTTCTATGTGTAATTGCTGAGAGGTAAGCCTCACTGCAAGGCTTACTTGCAAGTACATGTACATAGGCTTACAGCCTTAGTGAGTTGTCACATATCATCTACACCTTTATTATTCTTTTTAGGTTTTATAAAGGATTGTATTATGGCAGGCAGATCCTAACTGAAATATTGGGAACAAACCCAGTTTCCATTTTTAGGTGTACAGAGTCCAGCTTACAGTGCTTTTGAATAATTTTGTGTCCTATCAAAACTCATGGAGAGGTAACTATAACCCTGTCTCACAACTGTATGAATAATTGCTTCTATTTATTTAATTTTGGAACACACTTACACACAGAGACAACTTATTAAAAAAATGTGCAGGCAGAAATGCTACATTTGCTATTGTGGCCTTCACTTATCCTTTTCTGATGTTAGTTTTCTGGCAAGAATATACTTAATTTATTTATTATGGTGACTTTTACCACCATAGCTATATGTGCACATTCATTATTTTTCTTCTTTTGATTAAGAGAACCTTCTCAAATAAAAACAAACACAAAGAGGTCCCCAAAGGCCACATCATAACCCAGGGATAGCCTTCTAGAAGTTGTTGGGACTACAACTCCCATGATCCCCTGACCAGAGACCATTCTGGCTGTGCCTAAGAGGAATTTGCATCCAACAATATCTGGAGCGCCACAAGTTCCTACAAGCTTCCACTTGATGAAGCACCATCCTATTATCTTGAACAGCTAACCACAAACCTGCTTAACAGTAAGGAGCCTTAACAATAGACTAGATCTAGAACATTACCTTCAGCTGGTCGGTCAGGACCCACTATTGGGTCATGCTGTGATCCTAAGCAGGTTGCAACCGAAGCACTACCACCATGCAGATATATGGTAAAGGATAAAGAAATGGGTCCCCAAACACATGCTTGGGTGAAACGTGGGTCCTGGGTCTGAAAGGTTTGAAAATATGTGGTCTAGAAAGTATGCAGGCAATTTCTGAAGCTCAGGTGGTGATGTTGTTGAGGAGGATTCAGAATTTCTAGCAGGTGGACTGAGTGGGGGAAGATATACCTGAAGGGCTGTCACATAATAAGGGGCAAAGACTTGGGGTTGTATCTATGTTAGTGATGCTCAAAAGAGATCTACTGAAATTAATGAGCATCATTAGCAAGCCCATAAATTTCAACAGGTCTTCTCACAGTATAACTTCGGTGGATGCAGTCCTCCTTCTCTGCATCTCCAGAAAGCAGTACTAGAATAGGTTTAATTTATAGGAGGATAGATTTTGATAGAATATTGGGAGGAATATATTGGATTATGTTCAACAACAGTGCAATAATTTCTCATTGCACAGTGGAACATCCTCCCCTCTCCTCCTCCGCTGCACTCATCTCTAGATCTCTTCTGGGGATCCCCTCAGCCCCCTGGAGCAGATTTGTGGGTGGTGTGCCCATGGGCAGAGGGGTGGAGGGAAATGCTATCATGCTAGCACTAATAATTGAGTTTTATTTAGCTGAATACTGGCTCCTGACAGTAAGAGCAGTTTGACAAGAGAATCAGTTACCAAGGACCACTATGAGCTCTCCCTCATTTGAGGTCTTCAAACAGAGGACATCTGCAAAACCACACACACACACACACCTAGTTTATTGGTTCCAACAGAAGGCTTCTTTCAAACTTAATATCAGCAGGAGAGAACCCTACAGGTAGGGAAGGCCTCTACGGGTGCATGTGCATATTGACAACACCCTGGTATACACAAAGAGAACTTTGAATGCTTCTCCCACAGTTTACCACTGGGGAGGTGAGGAAAGACCATCTTCAGGAATGGGGAATGAAGTCTTCAGAAGAAAGAGACTGTCATCGTCTTCTTGCCGACCCTATCCTTTAAACATTTTTTTTTTTTTTGCATCAACTCTGGGGTGATAATGTTACTGTTAAATTATGCAGCCTGAGGCTTAGCTTGGAGATAAACAGAAGGAGAAGCGGGGGGTGGGGGGAGAGATGGGGGGGGGGACTCCACTCTAAGCCATCTCAGATGTCTGATGATAAAGGCAAAAGCCAAGGACTTAAAAAGCATTTGTTGCCTATTCCGAACTCTGCTAATAATACAAAACCCTGATTGAAACAGTTTGTGGTTTGAGGTATGACATAAACGAAAAGATATTTCCCGAAAATCAAGGTGCTGCTTGAGCTCTTCCAAATGGAAACGAGAAGGAAGTCTATCTGGTAAGGTTTTTCTTCAAAGGTCACTGCTGCAAAACACATTAAGACCCAGGAAAGATGAGCAACACCATCCAGTAGGTAAGGCTCTTATCTAAGGAAGAAGTTTCCATTTGAAGTGCGGGGGAAACTGAGAGCATGTTAATTAGAAGTTAGTAAGGAACTGAAGAGAGGGACTATGGTGAGGTCAGTGAGATATAATAAAATGGCTGAGAAGCTGGAAGCCATCCAGGGAGCATCTGAAGATAGCCATCATGTGCTGAAAGTGGAAATCATGCAGACAGGAAGAAGAATGGCAGGGACAATGGGTGTGTTCACACTTCCCTTAGTGATACCAGGATAAGTACAACTAGGGATGGAGGAGAAATTCAATACAGTTCACCATTCACAGACAGACGTACCAAATCAACATTTTTTGAAACAACATGTGGACTGAAACACAGCTGTTCTTGAATAGTCACACTTATCCATATTTTGCAATACACATATACATTTATATGTGCCCTTTACCCACCCACCCACACATAACTTGGTAAAGGGTGCATACAAATGCATATATTAATGAAAACAATATATGGAAAAGTATTTTAGCAGGGAAAATGGCTTTGAAAAAAATGTATATTAGGCAAAAATGCAGCTAAATGTGTATAGTAAGAGAAAGGCACACAAAAAACGTAGATGAATTTTCATGAGGACTTTAAGGATTTTTTAAAATGTTTTTTTACAAAGTGATGTAGAAATGTGGAGAACTGATTTCATCTCAAATGTGTGTGTGTGTGTGTGTGTGTCAGTGAGAGAGTGAGTGAGTGAGAGAGAGAATCTTCCTATATACATAAAATTGTAAGGCTGTTGTCATGCTGCAGTTCACATGACCACCAGCAGGACACACCAACTCCAGCATGATGACAGAATGGCAGGCAGGCAGGCAGGCAGGCAGGCGGGCAAGCAAGCAAGCAGTGTGAGTGCAGGCAGCCCATGTGAGCTATTTAATTGAAAAGGGAGTTGTTTTACAAGTGTGGTTTGGCAAGTCTAGGGGTACTCCATATATGTCACTAGAGGCCCAAGTGACCCCTGTGGTCAGGAGTGATTTTCAGTAGCACCAGCTGCAACTGTACCTGGACCACAGCAGCCTGACCACAGCACCCCATGCTTTGGTAACCTCAAGGCTTGATTGTTGCAACATGCTTCATGCAGGGCTGCCCTTGTATCTGGTCTGGAAGCTAAAACTAGAAAAGAATACAGTGGCCAGATTGCTTAGAGGAACATCAAAATACAGTCAAACCTCAAAACTTGAACATAATCCATTCTGGAAGGACGTTCGACTTTGAAATGTTCGAGTTTTGAGGCGCAGCTTCTGATTGGCTCTTGCACTTATCAGAAGCTGCATCGGACATTCGTCTTTTGAGGAACATTAAAAAAACGGATTCGTTTTCGACGTTCAGGAGCTGAAACATTCAGCAATGGAGCAGTTTGAGAACCAAGTTTTGACTGTATTAACATAACCAGCTAATATTCAGCAGTTCTACATGTGCTCTCCTGGGAGTAAGTGCCATTGAACACAGTGCAACTTGCATAGTCATGCATAGAATTGTGATAGAAAAAAGCAAATAAGTCAATGTCCATACCAAAGATATGGAGCATAGAGGCTAACAGTTCAATCCTATACATGTGTACACAAAAGTAAACTGCACTATAGTCAATGGTGCCTTCTCCCAGATATGTGCACTGCAATCGTATATAGGCCCCAATGAGCTGAATAGGACCTGGGAAAAGGTAAGCATAGGACTGCAACCTAAGATTATTGACTTAATTCCATTTTTAAACCTGTACCAAAGGAGCTTGCTTTTCAGGGATGCAAATATAGAAACAACTGCATCAAGGACTTAGCTGCTAAATATTTTCTAATTCTGTTGCTCTTGTTGTTTGTTGATCCTACCACCATCTGCCACAGAAAATGGCATGATATAACAGTGATTTCTCTCCTGGGCAAAGTTCCTGGAGCCTGGAGCATTTCAGGCCTTTCTGCCTGAGCCAAAGTTGCAGCTCTGAGCCTTTGATGTCTGCTGCAAAGGCATCCAAGGACAGTGTTTTGAGACTTTTGAATCTGTGTGAACACAGAAACTAACCTTAAGACTCCAGGATTGGGAAAATGTTTTCAGTGCAATAGTGGCATGTCAAGTTTGTGTTTTCATTGAGAAAGACTTGGGGGCCTAGAGAGTAAGGCATGGGGAAACAGTGGCGTAGCTAGCCACTCAGGTGCCCGGTGTGACACGCGTGTCCTAGAGCCGGGGGCGGGGTGAGCCACCCATGGGGGCGAGGTGAGCTGCCCATGGGGACAGGATGCACTGCATGGAGCCTCTCCGCCGCCTCCCCCTCAGCTATGGGGCGGCTGAGGGAGGGTGGTGGGCAGATGCAAGCCCCACGCTGCCATTTCAGGCAGCACAGAGCCTACAGGCACCCAAGTCGCCACATCAATTCCAGGAGAGCCACGTGGCTCAGGCATGCTGCAGACCCCGTAGTAAGTGCTGGCCCCCACGGCGTAGCGCCCAGTGTCAGCCACGTTCCGTTTGTTGAGTGAACTAAAAAGTTTTGTGAGCCCAGTTTTTTGTAATTTTGTCATCCCCTCCTTCAGTGATGACACCCGGGGCGACCGGCACCACCCGCACTACCTTCTTCTGCCACTGGGTGGAAGGTACTGCAGTATTAGGAGAGCTAGAGCAAAATTAAAAAGAGAGGGAGCAAGAACACAGCCCTGTTTCACACCTCTATCTATAACAACAGGGTCTGACACCTCGTCCCCTGGGATTATTCTTGTATGACAAGTATTATTTTAATAAAGCTTTTTAATCAGGTAAAGTAACCTAGGATCTAGGCCCAATGACTCCAGTTTGGACCATAACAGCCCCCTATCGACTGAATCAAAAGCAGCCTTAAGATCTAAAAAGGCCACATATAGGCCTTCTTTATGGTGCCGCGAGTACTCGGGGGCTAAATGGGATAACACTAAAAAGTCCTTATGAAAATTCATTGGTATTTGTAGTGTGATTTATTTTATTTTATTTTTTTGCAGATCATTTTTTAAACCTTTTTTACCTTTTTGTATTTTATTTTCATTAATATGTGCATATGTGTGCACACTTTATCCTAGTATATGCATTTTTGTGACACGTTACTTGTCTGGAAAATTGCAAAATTCAGAGAGGTGCAAACATTGAGGGATGGCTATGTTTCGTTTTGCACATTGTTTCAGAGAGTGAGAATTTGGAAGGTTTGCCTTTACGTGTGCACTGTATCGAATTTCTCTCCCATCCCTATATTGGAGGACCATTTCCTCTATTTCTATAGCACCTTTACAAAGTAACGTATGCACACATTTTAAAAAGACTGGGTGGGCCATGCCCCAAGGAACATACCGTATTTTTTGCACCATAACACTCACTTTTTTCCTCCTAGAAAGTAAGGGGAAATGTCTGTGCGTGTTATGGAGCAAATGCCTACGGGTGGCGGGGGGATCTGCTGCAGTCGTGAGCAGAGGATCCATGGTTCCCCTTCCTTCCCTCCTCCGTGGTTCCAAAGCATGGATCCACATGGATCCTCAGGATTTTTGCATTGGGCTACTCCAAACTCACTGTCAGATCACATGTCTGTGGCCACAGCATGAACCACAAAAATCATATATCCACTATTTTGTTTAGAATATTTTTTTCTTGTTTTCCTCCTCTAAAAACTACGTGCGTGTTATGGTCTGGTGCGTGTTATAGAGCGAAAAATACGGTACATTCTAGCATCGTAATAGTGCAGCTATCACAAGTCTAGGTAGTGCTTGTTGACAGAAGCATATGAGACAATAAATGTTTTCTGACCCACAACGAGCAGACAACAGATGCATTTTTTAAAAAAGCATGGCAGTTACTGATATCACTGCCAAAATTTCAGACTTATGGACCTAGTGTGTAAATTTAGATGTCCCAAGTGAGGCAGCCACGCCCTAAATTCAAGCGCACAGTCTTGTGCAGGCAGTGAAACTTAACTTCTTCAACAAGAAAACTTTACCAAAGAGAATCTCCAGATGCTGTAGTTTAGCCATTGCTTTGTTCCCATGGTTCCAGCAAGATTTGAAGCTTGTGTTGGTTTGTCTTCCCATCTGATTACTGAGATAGTTAATTAGCCAGCTCTCAGCTGCAAGGCTGATGGCAGTGACACAATTACTTTAATCAACATAAAAAAAACAAAAACATTTCTGAGTTGGCTTACCTGTAACAGCAAGTTCTCAACATCATAATCCAGCTGCTGCATTTAAATTGTTGACTGAGATGTATCAGGATGCACTTCATTACTGGAACTTCCCAGGTCATCTTGTTCCAACTAATTACTAAGGGATTCCAAGGGTTCTTCAGCCACAAGGACACTCACGCTACGGCTGCCAGAGAAATGCTGCCTTTCTTTTTCTCTTCTTTACACATCTGGGCCAGATTTATGTTCAGAGTCGAGTGAAATGATCTCACGCACTTGGAGTCATAGGATCCCAGAGTTGGAAGGGGTCTTCTAAGGCCATCTATTCCATCCCCCTGCTTGATTCCAAAAATCTTGAGCTAGAGAATCCTCAATACAGGGTGGTTCAGCTCCTAAAGGAAGGCCTCAAATAAGGGACACTCTGCCACCAGGTTATTGGTTCCATTGCTGAGCGGCTCTTATAATTTCTCCAAGTGTTCAGCCTACATCTGCTCTCTTTCAGCTTAAACCCATTTGATCTAGTTCTGTCCTTTGAGGCAGAAGGAACCAAGCCTGTTGCCCTCTCCTATGTGCCAGCCCTTCAGGTACTTAAAGAATGTGATCGTGTTCCCTCTCAGTTTTCTCTTCTGCAGGCTAAACATACCCAGTTCTTTCAAACTTTCATCATGGAACTTGTTTTCCATACCCCAAATATCTTTGGTGTTCTCCTCTGAACACATTCCAATTTGTCTATGTCCTTCTTAAAATGTGGCAACCAAAAATGCCCACAGTACTCAGCAGATTAAACTGAAATTATTACTTCCGTGACTTGGAAGCAGTAGCTCTAAGGATGCAATCTAAAATTGCTTTAGCTTGCAGCAGCATCACACTGTTAGCTCATGTTGTGCTCGTGGACCACTACAATCCTAATATCCAAGCATTAAACTTGTATGTTTGATTGTTGTTGTTGTTGTTGTTGTTGTTGTTGTTGTTGTCTAAATGCAGGGCTTTACATTTCTCTCCCTTGAATTTCATTCATTTGAGTTTCAGCATAGTTTTCTATTCTACCAAGGTCACTTTGAGTTTCATTCTTAAAATTCTGGATTCACCGCTTTGAATTGCATCCCTGCATTTATCCCCCTAGTAGTGAAGTGTGGAGGATGGTGGCAGAGAACAGGGCTGCATCTACACAGCTATTTTAAAAAAGGCTCTGGAAACGCTCTGGGAAAAACAGTTTTAAAGCTCACAGTGGAAAATTTTATAGAGTTCTGATTTCAGCTCTACAGTGCCATCTGGTGTCACCGTGTTATAACACATTTACAATGTTTATTTTTACTAATATAGCTGAGTCCCATGACTTTTCAGTGGTGGCTCTCCATTTGGGAGTATTCTGCCCAGAAATACTCTGCTTGGTACCATCACTGTCTGTTTTTAGGTGCCAGACAAAAGCATTCTTATTTACTCAGGCTCATGGTGTTTAATTGGGAGGGTAGTTAGATGTGTCAGTAGCCCCTATTCTGCTCAACCTTTAAGTGGGGTGGGCAGAACTTGTTCCTTTTAAATGGATTGTCAGATGCAAGCAGTGCAGTTATTTAACTATTTTATTATGCATTTTGTGTTTTTTATATTATACCATATTTTTCGCTCTATAGGACACACTTTTTCCCCTCCAAAAATGAAGGGGAAATGTGTGTGCGTCCTATGGAGCGAATGCAGGCTTTCGCTGAAGCCTGGAGAGCGAGAGGGGTTGGTGCGCACCGACCCCTCTCGCTCTCCAGGCTTCAGGCAGCTATCCACAAACCTTTTGAGTGAGGCGGGAGTTGGCGCTGCGCTCCCCGGGCTTCAGGCTGCAGGCAGCTATCCGCAAGCCTTTGGGCTCCGAAGGCTTGCGGATAGCAGCCTGTTCTTTGGGCTGGGGTCGGGGGAAGCTCGGACTTCCCCCGTCCCCAGCCCCACAAGCTCTGGGAGCGGCAACGAGGTTGCGCACAATCTTTCCGCTGCTCCTGGACCTGTTCTGGGGGCTGGGGTCAGGGGAAGCTCAGGCTTCCCCCGCCCCAGCCCTGCGGCTGGGTTTTTTTTTCTTTATCCCCCCCCCCCTAAAAACTAGGTGCGCCCTATGGTCCGGTGCGCCCTATGGAGCGAAAAATACAGTAATTTTATGTTGTGAACCACCCTGACATCTATGGGTATAGAGAGCTATACAAATTTTAATAATAATAATGGTGGTGGTGGTGTTACATGGTCACAGCCAGGAGCTCTGCTCCACATAAATGTATCTTGCGATGTATAAAAATATATTAGTTTGAGATTTGCCATTATTTCTCTTCTTTTTGTTGCAAGGTTACTAGTGTGAAGTTCTGTGGTCAATGCAGACTGAACTCTCCTACTCCTGCAGATACAGGGATACTGGGTTTCAAGGAGATGGGATGTTAGGCTTCAATCCTACACAGACCTCACTGGGAAGAAAGCCACATTGAACATTATGGCTTTCTTCCAAGTAAGCATGCATTGAGTTGCATTGTTATTAACTTATTACATGTCTATCCCACCTTTCCTCAAAGCAGGCCAAGAAGACGTTCACAGTCTCCTCCCCTTCCCCCATTTTATCCTCACAAAAACCCTGGGAAATATGTTAAGCCAAAGGATGGTGACTGATCCAGGACTACTCTGTGTACTTCATGAAGGATATGGCCATCAATGGCTGCTAATGTTCTGTGTCACAAGTTGAAAGAGGGCTGCTGTGCTCAGGTTCTGCTATAGGCTTCCCCTAGTAGTCATCTGATCAGCTACTGTGAGGACAGGCTGCTGGACCAGATAGGCCTTTGGTGTGATCCAGCAGGACTCTGACTTAGCTCTTATTAAATCACCGCACAGTGTACTTCAGCGTTGATCAGCCAAGTCCAGCAGACCTCAAGGGAAGCCACAGAGATGCATTTGACGTGTTAAGCACAGATTAAAGGAAGCTGTGCAGACATTATTTCATTTCACATTTCACATTATTACCTGGCTGGCAAGTGAAAGGAGCTTCAATAAGATTCCTTTAATGGTTGTGAGTTTTGCATAAAATATGCCTATATTATGGAAAGGCAGGGAGATTGTCACACCCCAGGGACTCCCCAAAACTGCAATTGCTTCAGGGCCCCTAATCTGTCCCACCTAGAAATATAGCCATCCTGGAAGGGCAGAAAATTATTTCAGTCTGGCTAACATTAATGTGCAGGCTATTTGCTTTCCTCTTAATTGCCTAATTAATTCATTCCCCTCTGCAAGTTTGTGCTTTAGATCATCGTCCAACATTTCAGTTGGAGTTTGTTTAGCTAGTGACAAAAGATTAGAACTGATAGATGGAAATGCATTTGAAGTGGCTTTGATAATCGCAGATTTAGAACAGGTTGATGTTTCAGTGGTGGAAATCCTTCCTGGGGATCCCCTCCATATTCTTTCTACTTAATTTCACTTGCTTCATGCCATCTATTGTACGAAGTGATCCATATGTTCAAACTTTTCCATTTAATTGCCATGGAAATTTGATAATTTCATCCTAAAGGAAAGTGGAGGAAAACTCAGGAAGAGCTCCAATTACTTCAAGGGGGGGGGGGTGTAATCTTGATTAAAGCACTTCCCCCATGGAAAGAGGGACCTCCTGAACTTTGCGGAGAGCTGACTGCAGAGAAGCTTATCAACCTCCACCCATTTTAGGGCCTGAATAACGGTACAGATTTATTATTCTAGATGTTGTTTCCCCTGCCCACAACCAACCCTGACCCAGTAGTCCTGAAATGTAAGCACCTCACAAAAGCACCTCAAAACCTGTCAAAGTTGCTGAATAGGATTTATATTGTTTTCTTTCTAGAACATTTATTACTTATTTAAAGGCTTTTTATGAACCGCTTGATATTTCAAAAACCTCCAAGTTGTGTATGGTGTAGTATAAAAACCATACAATGTGTCATCAAAGCATTAAAACAAAAAGATAACCTCAAACCAGTAAAACAGCAGTATAAAAACACATAAAGGGATGTAAACATGTAACCCCGGGTCAGGAAAAGCCTAGGCAAATAGTAAGTCTTCACAAGATGTCTGAAGCAACTGAGAGTTGTTAAATGGCAGAGAGAATAGCATTCCCCAATTCAGAGGCAATAGCAGAAAATATCCATTTCCAGGTCGCTGCCCTATGATTTGTTGTACATCACCCCAATCTTGGAGCGGTACAAGATTCCAAGAGTTCCAAGCACTTACCCAGGGTTCATGTTTCCTTTTAGAATGAGAGAGACTGTGGCATCTTTATGATATGTGCTTTATTTACACGTATGTACAACCTGAGTCTATGATGGAGGGGCTCACAAGCATTGACATCCCAAAAGGGTCTTGTTTCTTCCACAGCAGCAACCCTGGATTCAAACTGAAATCAAACATTGCCCTTTCTCTCCAGCTTGCTGCTTTCTCCTCTATCTCACTTCAATGCAGCTTTTGATCCTAAACTCTGGCTTCATCTGTTGAGGGAAGGAGCCCTCACACACTTTCCATCTCGTACAGAGCCTCTTTTGTTCCCCCATAATGGCTCTCCACCCAGGCTATCACCTCACCAGGAGGCCAGCCTAGCGATTCCAAGAATTAGAAGACATGGTTAAATTTTAACACTTGAATTCATAACAATATTCTCTATTTCGTGGTCCCATGAGTGGAATTTTCCAAGATGGTCTATTAGCTCTTACAGGGTGGTAGTTTCTCAAAGACCAAAAGGCTTTTCTGAACAGGGAAATTTGTGCAGACATGCTGGCAAAAACTATTACCACCAGTCACAGTAGGGCTGGTTCCAGATTTGATGGGGCCCTTAGTGTGTACATAGGCCCAACTCACACAGAAGCAACCCTACTATGAAACTGAAAGTTGGGTTGGCCATTACTGGCTGTTATCTTTGAGGTGTGGAAGATAGATGTGACCTCAGGACCACAATTTGTTGGGAAGATGGCAAAGAAAATCCTGTAGATTGGGGATGGGAAACTTTTTCGGCACAAGGGCCACATTCCCTTCTGAGCAACCCTCCCGGAGCCACATGCCAATGGTGGTCAGGGCCAGAGGCAGAAGTAGGTGGAACAACAAATGGAAATGTAAGATCTCCCTTTTCCCCTCACCTATATGGCCCCTGTCTCTGAATATGTGAACCTAGGTCTCTGCATCAACACAGATTGTGGGATGGCCCTCTGTCATGAATGCTTCAGTTGAGATTCCTGCATTGCAGGGGGTTGGACTAGATGACCCTCAGGGTCCCTTCCAGCTCCTCAATTCTACAATTCTATTATTTGTGCTCTAATCATATTTAGGGTGAATGCAGATATTGTACAGATGCCCTCTCAAGATGGTTTGGACTACAATGACCCTGTTGGGTGGGTTTGATGAGACTTGTTGCCCAAATCATCTGGGGTGATGTTTGGTGAAAGTTGTTCTACAGGATGGTGGAAAAAGAAAAAGGCAAGGCATGGTTTTTCAAAATAGTTGGGAGGGTGGGGTATTGTTTTCATTTGTTACTATGCTATGAATTTCTGTGTTTTTATATTGTAAACCACCCTGTGATCCTTGGATGAAGAGAAGTAAAGAAATAAAATAAACAAAATAATAAATTTAATTATGAGGCTTTTGTTTTCGGAGCAGGGAACCTAGGTTCAAACTACTTCCCCTATGCTTAGAAGAATGCATAGGGAGGAATCGCCCAATTCCAATTCCATAACACCAAAAGTATAAGGGACATGTCCCCACAGATCACCACACCCTCTGCTGCATGGTTGGTCTGAATGAACAGGTACTGAGGGTGGCTGTACATGTGTAGGACTGGGGAAACTGATGGCCAAACTGTATGTACATAGGAGTCTTCCTTGTGATGAGAAACCCTGACTGGCCAGACTACATACACGTAGGGCTTGTTAAATACAGTGGTGCCCCGCAAGACGAAATTAATTCGTTCCACAATTTTTGCCGTCTAGCGAATTTTTCTTCTTGCGAAGCACGGTTTAAACGGTTTAACAAACTCGCGAGACGTTTTCGTCTTGCGAAGCAAGCCCATAGGGGAATTCGTCTTGCGAGGCAAATCGCAAATGAAAAAACCTTTCGTCTAGCGAGTTTTTTGTCTTGCGAGGCATTCGTCTTGCGGGGCACCACTGTATAATTGTTTAATTGCATATTGTTTAATTGTATATTGAAATGGAAAGTAACTCTGTATGCGTATTGCTAAAGGTTTAACATTGGATAATTCCACTGAAGCTAAGCAAGACCAGCTGAGTGCTTAACAGTTGATAATTAACTTAGAATGTATCTCTGCCAGCTTTCGTGATGTACAGTCATACCTCATGTTACGTTTGCTACAGGT
The DNA here is from genome assembly GCF_965112155.1 of Podarcis liolepis. Lineage (NCBI taxonomy): Eukaryota > Metazoa > Chordata > Lepidosauria > Squamata > Lacertidae > Podarcis > Podarcis liolepis. The sequence continues at coordinate 22,579,946 of NC_139570.1, read as the reverse complement.
TGCACATTTTCAGGTTGTGTCCCGCGGTGACCCGGAAGTACCGGAAATGGTTACTTCCAGGTTTCGCTGCTCACGCATGTGCAGATGCGCAAAATGATGTCATGCGCATGCCCAGAAGCAGCGAATTGCAACCCGCGCGTGCACAGATGCGAGTTGCATTCTTTTCAGGTTGCGGACAGGACTCCGGAACGGATCCCATTTGCAACCAGAGGCACCACTGTATTTAACTTAGATCACATGGGGTATTCAGTTGCAAATCTCCATTTTGTGTGATTTCATCATTGTTCTCTCTCTGAAGCAGTTGGGTAGAAAGGTATGCAAATGATTTTCTCTAAGAATACATTCTTAGGCTGTAATGGAGGCTGCGGCAGAGGCAGAGCTTTGTTTCCAGCTCTGGATGAAGTAATTTCATATATCTAAGATGCTGTACCTGTGCTTGGAGAAGCACGTGATATTATGCAACTATTTGGATGCAACTTCAATGTTTTGAGTGTCTGTTTTGGAACAAGTTCTGTTAGTAAAGCTTTGGAACCATATTTTTTGACTGGACAATGTTTATTTCAAGAAGAGTAGTTTTTAATGCATCCTATTGCTTCCATATGCACAATATTAATAATTGCAATAGAGGTTTTCCTCACATTTAGGAATCCTGATTGGCCCAAAGTTACCAACTTTCCTCCACTTTTCCCAGGACACGTTCATCTTGGCTACTTTCCAATCTTCCAATCCTGGAGGCTGATCCGATGAACAAGTTACATAGAAGACAAGCAATTTCTCATTTGAGTTCCTTGAGAACTCTCCGGTGGACACCATCTGGGTTCAGATATTTGTCAGCCTTTATTTTTTCCATTAAGGACAAGAGTGGCGCTGTGGGTTAAACCACAGAGCCCAGGACTTGCCGATCAGAAAGTCGGTGGTTCGAATCCCCGCAATGGGGTGAGCTCCCGTTGCTCGGTCCCTGCTCCTGCCAACGTAGCAGTTTGAAAGCACGTCAAAGTGCAAGTAGATAAATAGGTAGCACTCCTGGGGGAAGGTAAACAGTGTTTCCGTGCGCTGCTTTGGTTTCGCAAGAAGCGGCTTAGTCATGCTGGCCACATGACCCGGGAGCTATATGCCGGCTCCATTGGCCAATAAAGCGAGATGAGCGCCGCAACCCCAGAGTCGGCCATGACTGGACCTAATGGTCAGGGGTCCCTTTACCTTTAATTTGTCCATTAGGCCTAGAAGTTCATCTCTCATCTCCACTATCTGCCTCAGTTCCTTAGACTCAGAGACTTCCCATTATGTAGTTCAGTCTCTTTTCTGTATCGAGCACACCTTTCTGTGGATCTGATCTATCCCACCGGGTGCAGTTGCAATTCAGGTTTGATATGTAAGCAAAAACTTTTAAAAGGGCGGCAATTTAATCTCACTTCCACCCTGATGCAGGGATGGCATTGCCCACTGCACCTAAGGGCAGCCTGCTATCTGAGGAGATGCCAGGCAGATGAGGTGGCACAGACACCTTTGTCCTCCAACACCTTGCCACCACTCCCATTCCCTAGCATCAGCCACCTGAGATAGCTGCCTCATTCTGCCTAATGATAGGGTTGACCCTAGCAGCTGTGTTGGTTGGACTGGCAGTGGCATGGACAAGAGCACCTGACCCTTTCAGCTGTATTAGGCTAGGCATTGCGAAACAACATTGGCATTGGGAACACACTGCCAACGAACAGGATGCTGCTTTTCACTAAATTTCCCAAGGGACTTCTCAGTAGCTGCTCCCAGATTTTAGAACTTGCTCCCTAGGGAAGCTAGGCTGGCTTCCACCTTCCTGTCCTTCTGCCGGCAGGTGAAGCTCTTGTTCCAACAGGCTTTGAGGGACTGACTCCTTTTCATTAAAGGGTTGGTGTCATGCTGTTTTTTACTGGTATGTTTAAAGCAGATTTTGTATGTTTGTAATTTGAATTCTATCAATGTTTAATAGCATTTTAATGACTGATTCTTCTGTTTTTAGCAGTCCTTATTTTTTATCTGTATGTTGCCTTGCGTCCCATCAGGGGAAAAGTCGGGGTATGTATAAATAAATAAATAGTCTGTAGGGTTGCAAATTTAGAAATAATTACTGTAATTTAAATAGAAGTATAATACATCATTTATGGATGCAAATTTCTAAAACAATTACCGTCATTTGAACAGAAGTAACAGTACATTTCATCCTAGCAGAGGAGACTATGGTCTGTGTTTTTTCTTAGTGTGCCATCCAGGAAACCATGGTTGATGGGAAACTTCAAGGCCCCTCCTCCTGCTCGCCCTCCTTATGACTCTATATCTTTAACCCAGACTTTGACTGAATAGCCTTCCAAAGAGAAGACAGTCCAATGACAGCTCTTCCAATAAACATCTGCCCTCTACAAAGTAGGACACACAGCCACCATCATAGGCAGGGAGGTTCCTGCAGAAAAGATCCACATGAGTTCTTAATAAGCACCTTGAACGTGCTTAACTTTGACTGGGTCATGCCCAAATTTGAAACAATTTTGAACCTATTAGCAAGCAAGATTTCCATCGCCCATAACTCAGCCCTGTAGGGAAGGCATTTGGTTCCATCAATAAGCAGTAGTAATTTGAGGCCTGCCAGGGTTTCTTGCTTGTAAAGACGTGGGTTTTTGTTTTGTTTTGTTTTGTTTTAAATACAGATGTGAATTCTGCCTCTACCCTCCTTTGGACCCAAGGCTAGCATACTATGAGCCCTCTGGAGCTCAGACCACTTCCAGGGACAGCTCCCCCACCCCTCCCTGGACTTGATTATTTCATTGACAGCAGTCAATATCTCCCTGCATAGGAATGCATTTACTTATAGGCACATAAGTAATTCATTTATAAAATTGAATTATCCGACTAAGGGAGATTGTATGTTTTGATTGTGTAGCAGTACTTCTGAAACTGACTTAAAATTGATAAAAGCCAGATGGGAAGCGGAAACGGTCCATTTCATGACTCTTTAAACGTTTAAATTTCTTAACCCTTGGACTTTGAAAATTTCCCTCCAAAAGTTAAGAGTGTAGTGTGGAAGCAATTTGTTGAAAGGGTTCGTGGTATGCAAAACAGGTAATAAGCACTTAACAACAGTGTGTTGTGGAAATCGGGGAAGGGGGGTATTAAGTCTTTACCCCCTGGCTAAAATTAATCTCTTTATTGGGTGGGTGGAGGAGGTATTCTGAAAAGGAAGATGTCTGTCCAGAGAGGTATTTGTGCTGGCAAAAAAAGGGGGGGTTAGACTAAAATGCTGGGGGTGCCACTTCCATGGAGGTCTCCAAGCCAATAATTCAACAATGGAATAAGTGTTGTGAAGGCAGAAACTCTTTTTTGCAGTGTAGAAGGCAGTTTGGAAAAGGATTGTGGGACAACAGGCATTGGATAGGAGAGGGTGCACAGGTCTATTTCTGAAAAATCAGGCCCAGACAACCATATTTGACCCAGATAGTTTTTTTGGTGTTACTTTTTCTGTCAAAAGAAGAAGAAGAATGGGCTGATTCCCTTTTGATTGATTGCCCGAACAATTTAGAAAAATGAAAGAGGCTGGAGAATCCCCAATAGCAGGGTTGAATAATACACACACACACACACACACACACACACACACACACACACAGCCTTGCTTTGTCAGACCCAATAGGGCTGGCCTTGTGATGAGGCAGAGTGAGTCAGCTGCCTCAGGTGGCAATGGTGAGGTGCGGGGAGGGAATGCAGTTGTGAGTGCCATGTGGTGTGCGCTGTACCCTCTGTGCTAACTTTCTGCCCTCCAGTGCAGTGGAAGGCCTCCAGTGCAGTTTTGTCCTTCACCTCAGGCAGCAAAATGTCTTGAGCTGGCTATGTGGCAAAAGGTCTATATAGTTCAGTGTGCTGTTCACACAGTGGCCAATCAGATGCCCGTGGGAATCCCATAGGTACGACCTAAGTGCTACAGCAGTGCTCTCTGCACTTGTGATTTACAGCAAGCAGTATTCACTGCCACTGGTCATGTGGGTAGAACATAGGTGTGAGATGCTGTTTTAGACACTTCTGTAATGAGTATTATGGGGGGGGGGGTTAATTGTAAAGATACTGGATGTATATTGGATATTTATAGTGGACTGTGTTTTATCTCCTTTTTTCATTGTGCTATTGAATGGTGATGGCCTTGGCTGAGCAATCAAGATTTGGATTTCAGGAAGGGACCATTAGTTTTGATGTATTTATATGTATTCTGGGTTTTTTCTGGAAAACAAAACCATGCAAAAAGAGAAGGAGGTAGGGCTGCCATAAGCTCAGTAACTTTTGGGGTGTCCTGGTTTTTACTTTTAGAAATATGATAACCCTAGGAGGAGGAGGAGGAGGAGGAGGAGGAGGAGGAGCTTCTGGCTTTTTGCTCACTAGCTCTTGCCTTATCCAAGAATGAACATACCCACTGCCCTCACCCACAAAAACCCCCCACCTGGGATTGGCATAGTCAACAGGTGAGGTAGAATCGTATCTCCATGATAGAGCACATGATTTGCATGTCAAAAGCTCTAGGTTCAGATTCAAGCACCACCATCTCTAAGTTAGACTTGGCAAGTCTTTTGCAGAAATTAATATTGCACAGTTCGAAGCAAATGGAAGCATAAGAACTGCCTCCTTTTGGAAATGACTCATTGTCCAGGCCCTTAAATATAGTATTCAAACTTTTACTGGCAGAATTCTTCAAAACAAAACATAAGCATCATAGACACAGCCGAAATATCCATACAATGTATTGTACATGTACATACAATGTGCAGGTGCGGCATCTTACAAAATATGAAATAATCTGAACAGACATATAAGCAAAGGTCTCTCTCTCTTTCTCCACAGCCTGCATTCCAGCCTCCATTGGCCTTAGGCTTTTTACTCTCCCTTCTGGAGAACTTCATTTACATCCTTCTACAGCCACCACCCTTCCAAGATGACGGATTTGCAACTCAATACCTTAGTTACCTGATCTAAGGTTATAACAGTTTATAGTAGCAGAAAACAACCAACAGTTATGTTGTGTATTGAGTCAAAGGATTTTATATCTGTATTATGGTTGTCTGTATTTGCATTAGGGTAAAGTAACTGCCTTTTGGTTCCAGAGGGTACAGCTACTATTGGTTCATTTAAGCTGCTGTATTTGGATCCTCTGTCTTATTGGTTCCCTCCAAAAGGCAGGACTGTGATTGCCTGATATTGTTCCCTCCAAAATGTATCCTTTCTTGCTAGTTCCCTGTCCCTATAAATGGAGCTTTCCTCTCCCCAGTCTTTAGTCTTGTTGCTTTAATAAAGAAGTGTTACCAGAGAACTGTCTCCAGCATGTTATATCAAGAGAGCTGAAATCACAAACCCCACGTCACAACAAGTTATTCATTAAGGAGCTCAGAGTCCTTTAGAAAACAACTGTGGATAAAACAGTTTTCTATCTTCCTTACTTGGGCAATGCAGTAAAACAAGGGTGGGAGAATCTGCAGACTTCCAGGTGCTGCTGGGAGTGCAACTTCCATCATCCCTGTTGACCAGGTTCAGACTGATGGGAGATCACAGACTGCCTGCAGTAAAGAGAATGTCCTCACCTGTTGTTATATCTATACTGATATATCAAAAATTGTGTATCATTGTCCTTGTATTGATTTCCTGTGCATTCTAGAAACTGCCATTTGTCCCTGTGCTCTCAGCTGAAGATGGGTATCTTTCATGTGTCCAGGAACACAGTTTGTAGAACTGTATTAAGCTTCCAACGCATTTGCCTTCAGTCAGAACAGGGTCGCCTTTTTCCAGTTTGGAGAAACAAAATCTATCAACAATGCCGTGTTTAAGATTTTGTCCTTCCTGCTCTATTCATATTTTCCAAAACAGTTTTCAATTTTCCTCCTTCCAGCCATTGCCAAAAAATATATTTTGGCAGACAGCAGGATAAATTGCATAGCAGACACGGGGAAATCATTTGTTTTTATCTTGAGGCATTAGAGAAAAGCCGATAATTTTTGATCACTTGCAAACATGTTATGAACCATGCTGACATCCAGCGTGCTCATCGCAATGTCTCTTCATTTTATCTAAACTTTTCTGACAATGCACTCTGATGTTTGGCATAACAGGGAAGAAATTAAAGAGGATAGATTGCTCCTGACTAGGACTGGATTTCTAAAGCCAATTGCTCAATTTGTATAAAGTAATTGCATATGTTATTGCTATATACTATTATTATTTTTGAAATCATTGTGAAACAAAGGCAACTTGCAGTTGTAAACAGCTGTCAAGCATCACTGCTTTTACTCTAAAGCAGGCAGATGGAACCTGGTGCCCACCAGATGTTGACAGATCACGACTCACATCAGCCCTGACTGTTGGCTATGCTGGCTGGGGCTGATGGGAGTTGGAGTACAGTAAGACCTGGAGAGACACAGTTTCATCTCTCCTGTACTAAAGATATACAGTAATAGTCATATCAACATTATAAGTATCATTACCTGCCCTTCACCATTAGGTCTCAGGGGGTGGTTGCAACTGCTTAAGATGCAACTGATTTCATTTTGGTTTAAACATAATGCTAATGCAAAATATGGTTTGAAGCTCAACATCAAAAAAACGAAGATCATGGCCACTGGTCCCATCACCTCCTGGCAAATAGAAGGGGAAGAAATGGAGGCAGTGAGAGATTTTACTTTCTTGGACTCCATGATCACTGCAGATGGTGACAGCAGCCACAAAATTAAAAGATGCCTGCTTCTTGGGAGGAAAGCAATGACTAACCTAGACAGCATCTTAAAAAGCAGAGATATCACCTTGCCAACAAAGGTCTGTATAGTTAAAGCTATGGTTTTCCCAGTACAGTGGTACCTCAGGTTACAAACGCTTCAGGTTACAGACTCCACTAACCCAGAAATAGTGCTTCAGGTTAAGAACTTTGCTTCAGGATGAGAACAGAAATCGGGCTCCAGCGGTGCAGCAGCAGTAGGAGGCCCCATTAGCTAAAGTGGTGCTTCAGGTTAAGAACAGTTTCAGGTTAAGTGCGTATCTCCTCAACGAATTAAGTACTTAACCTGAGGTACCACTGTAGTGATGTATGGAAGTGAGAGCTGGACCATAAAGAAGGCCGATCGCCGAAGAATTGATGCTTTTGAATTATGGTGCTGGAGGAGACTCTTGAGAGTCCCATGGACTGCAAGAAGATCAAACCTACGAATTCTTAAGGAAATCAGCCCTGAGTGCTCACTGGAAGGACAGATCACGAAGCTGAGACTCCAGTACTTTGGTCACCTCATGAGAAGAGAAGACTCCCTGGAAAAGACCCTGATGTTGGGAAAGGAGAAGGGGACGACAGAGGACGAGATGGTTGGACAGTGTCCTCAAAGCTACCAACATGAGTTTGACCAAACTGCGGGAGGCAGTGGAAGACTGGAGTGCCTGGAGTGCTCTGGTCCATGGGGTCACGAAGAGTCGGACACGACTAAATGACTAAACAACAACAATGGCAAAATCTAGAGAAATAAAAACAGCTTTCAGGGGGAAATTGTCATTTTCTCCTCCTGCTACCTTGTCTAAGAAATGGTAAATCTGCCCAGTATACATAGGTTTCATTGTGTCATACCCTCCAACTATGTTCCATCATGCCACATCTTCCAGCATTTCTCCAATGAAAATAGAGACATCCATGTTCAATGGAATACTAAGCTTGTATTGGGATTGCAGCTTTAGTTGCTCAAAATTAATGCCATTGGGTTCTTTATTGCCCCTCTTTGCATTTTATCTGCAGGTATTTGCAATCAATTGTTCTCTTATAGTGGAAATGAAGGTTCAGACACTCTTCTTAGCTCTAGTCCAGACTCTGCCAGCTTGGCACTCTCAAATGCTTTTTGAATTTCAGCTTCCATTAGCCCCAGTCAATACATAATGGCTGGGGTTGATGGAGGTCACTGTCCAAAACATTAAACATTAAACATAAAAAACCCATCCCAGAAATAACAAAACCCCCCAAAATGTTGCAGTCCAAAACACTAAATTCTAAATATAAAATAACAAGACACCAGATACTAAGATGATAAATACTAAATACGAAGACATAAAATTCAAAAAATAGTCTATATGTGGTTTACAAAAATAGCAAGTGTGTGTGTGCAATGAATCTGTAAAACCACAGTAGAATATTATAGAAAACTGCAGTTCAGTAATATTAGCTATCTGGTTATTACAGCAGCTCTCACACTATTAATTAGCTAGGACAACCTTTGCCAGTGCTGGCTGGGGCTGATGCTGATGAAAATTGCAGCCTAAAATACACAGAGAGCACCAGGTTGGCAAAGGCAGTCCAGTCAAGGGTGCTCAGAGAGAGAGAGACAGAGAGATTGAGAGCAGAAAAATGGTTGTTTGCATCCCATAGCTGCTACTGGTAATATTGCAACTTCTTTTCACATAGCTAGAGCAGGCTGCATGTTTGAATCCTTTGCAATAGTGACATTTCTTTTTCTTTCTTTTATGTGGGTGGGGGTGTACAAACAAGCAAAAAAATATATCATAAAGGAATTACAAGAGTATGCTTTCTCACTGTTTTCTTTTTTCTGTTTGAAATATTTTTTTATTTGATTTTACAAGTGTAAAGTTATAACAATACCAAATGTATATCCATATTTAGATAGTTCTCTGAATCTCCTGACTTCCCACCATCCCCTCCATGGGTCCTATTGTCAACATTTTCAACTGCATATTATTTCATAATCCATAGTATTACTCCATACGGTCCATAGCATTTATTATGAGTATTATTAAAATTCTGCTAATGTTTTCATCTGCTTACAGTGGTCACTTTCTCACTGTTTTCAAACAAGACAGCTGGCAGTACTTGGAGTAAAAAGTACCAACTCACACACCTTGACAAAGGTAGCTCAGTTAACGGAAAGTTTATTGAGAGACACGCAGTAGAGTGTCTTTAAACACCAGTCTCAATGAGTACAAAAGAAGGTGGCTTATACCAAGTCAAACCATTGATCCATCTAGCTACACTGACTAGAAAAGACTCTCCAGCGTTTCAGACAGGGGCATTCCCAAGCCTACCTGGAGATGTCAAGGAATGAGCCTGAGACCTTATACATGCAAATCAGATGCTCTACCACTGAGAGACAATGCTTCAAACGGTAGCCAATCTCAGTCACCTGAATGACTTGCCAGATTTCCTTAAATATCCATGGGGAGATAAGGCAAGCCAAACTTCCTGGGGAAAAGGGCAAATACTCTTGATTCCAGAAACCACCAGACAAGACCAGTAGTTTCTTTTTGGTTCTAACAAATTGGTTCTAAGTCTCAGCAGAACCCCCAGTCTTTTTCCCCAGAAAGCAAACAGTAGGTATCAACTTTTGGAGAATACTTGGGACAGACTCATGGTCTTCTGCTATACACTGTTAATCACAGCTCTTTTTAACTCTACCACCCTCAAATAAAAACCACTATCAGTAACAAAATGCTCACAAGTTATCTCTCTCTTTCTATAACTATGTCTTCATTGCACAACCACTTTACACGTGGTGCAGAAACATTCATTGACTCTATGCCTTCATTTATCCTCATTCTCTGCACACATTTCTTAGTAATGCCCACTAGGTGGCAGACGAATACATTTAATTGACAAAGGTCTATAAGGTGATATAACAATATTATTTTGGGATTTTCAGGTATCAAAAAATTGTTTATCACAGCTAGTGCAGTTCTCCAGAAATTTAGGATTAATAGGCCAAAAAAGGAAAATTGAAAAGCAAAGGAAGTAAATTTGCATTGATCAAACCACAAGGCCTGTTCTCAATCTATGCAGTTTTGTCTGTATAGTGCAACTGCTTGATAACTGCAGTGCAATTTCAAGAGGTAACATCAAACCCCAGATTTGGGAGTCCTGGATTGCCTAAAACAAAATGGACCAATAAATGGAATAGTAATCCCCAATCCCAATTGTTCTGATGTTTATTTCTGAATGTATATAAGGCACCACATGCACACTTCAGCACCAATTATCAAACCTTCAGTTCATTACCAATGTGCAGATATGCATGAATACAACTCAGCAAGAGAACAACTTTGTTGTGATTGTGCATCCAGTTGCATCCAGATTCTTTTGTGCTATGTTTTACTAATTGGCAGGGGTGCCTGTCTGTGTGTGCACCAATAAAACAAAATGAAATGCCTCATGCAATTATACCTATGATTGTATCAGAATTGCTTCTTCTTTTTGGCAGTGTTTTCTCAGTAGGCATAAGTGTAAGGGAAACAGTTTTGCCGAAATATGTCAAGGAACTTGAGGAACCGAGATCTATGACGTATTCTGCTTGCTTCAGTTCTGGAGTTAATTGGAGTGAAATTCATCAATCTAAACCAGAATTCCTTCTTTCTTTCTTTATTAAATTTTCAAAAACAGCAACATAAAAACAAGATGAACAACAAAGAAACAAAGAACAACAACAGCTGTGTGAAGCACGTTATCGCAGTTAAAATAAGCAGAAGATTCAACGAACGTTTGCAGAAGTAATGAAACGGATTCCTAAAAGGGACACTTTTGGCAGTAAGAACTACACACTGATACGGTGGCCTCGCCCCATAGAGGCATATGGTGTTTGTGGAGCTATACAGCATGCTTTTCTTTTTCTTTTTAGGAATATAAATAGATAGCATACAGCATCAAAATTGTTTTGTTTTTCAATTCCCATTAAAGCCAACCTACACAAGTGACTCTTTGGGCAGAGAGAACTAGAGTAATGTGGGATGTGGGCCCTGAGGTCCCCCAGATATTGTATGCATTTGACTCCCAACTAGGGGCATCTTACCCTAGAGGCTAGTGGTGTTGGGCACCAGGGCACCAAGTTCTGGAGGGCGCCGGGGAAGAGGCAGAGGCTGGACGCACTGCCTCCCGGCATCAGCTCACCGCCCTTGCCTGCCTCCGCCATGCCACCTGTGCCAAAGCAGCACCATGCCCGGAGCCTCCATAGCATGAAGCAGTCAGCTGAACCGGGAGGCACCACGTCCAGCCTCCGCCTCTTTCCCACCAGAGGAGCTGCCCTCCAGCCACTGCCCACCTCCTCCAGCTCCCTAAAAAAGGTCGACAACTCTGGGAAACGATGGGTGGGGTGGGCTGCCAGAGGGAGCTTTGGACCATGGCGCCGGATATGCTTAAAACGGCCCTGCTCCCAACAGCCCCACCATCAGGGCCAATGGTCAGGATTATAAGAGAGAGATATATACAGTGCTTTTCCTCTAGAAAAAAGGTGCCGGTACTCACCATGAAGTTGTTACGAGTGCCACATTTTAAACCAGTGCTTTTCTTCTAGGGAAAACTGGGTGCCGGTACTGCTTACCCTTGAGTGCCCCTGCCCAAAAGCTGTACTGTATATACTGTGTAGTATATTGGTTTTCATGAGAAAATAGCAATATAGAAACAGGTAAGTCCCACCCCACCCTCACAGTAGAACAAGCAGTTGAAAAGCTTCCTGAGGATATCCAAAGCAAAAGAAATTACAGCGTCCAAATGGCAGAGGACAAAAGCCATTTCAGATGGTGTTCAACAGTCTCAGGAAGGCAGATAAAAGAGCCTTGTATGTGTATGTCTCCCTTAGCATATTTCATGAGTGGAATCCAGGGAGAGAAAAAAGGTCAAAAGGTTTTGCTTTTACTTTGGCTAATTTTATACGGAATGTTAATTTTCCTTCAATGTGCCAAAATTCATGGAGCCATTGCTCAAAGGTTAAGCTAACTGTCGGCTTCTAGGTTTTTGCAATTTCTAGTCGAGCAGTCAGTAATATGAAATTTTTATGTACCATCTTCTCATTGTGACTTCTTGCCAGTACACGATAACTGCAGTGCAATTTCAAGGAGTAACATTAAACCCCACATTTGAGAGTCCTGGATTGCCTAAACCAATAGGAACCAATAAATGAAGTAGTAATTCCCCAATCCCAATTGTTCTGATGTGGAATAAGAAGAACCACCTGACTTGTCGCTGTATTAATTTCTTTAAATATCCAATTCCAGTTGGATTTGGAGTCCAATGGCATGTGGGGGATCAGAGGTAAATGTAATGATACTTTGAAATTCAGCATTTTAAAAAAAGAATTAAAACATTTGAAATTTCACTGCTAAAATTTGACTTTCAGATATACTCTTAAATCGACAAATGCAATACATTTACACTTTCCACCCTCTGCCCCCCCCAAAAAAAACCTGACTTGGATCCTAAAATAAGATAAGGAAATTCCTAGAATAATTTCCCCCATTCCCTTCTCCCCACTGCAAACATTCTAACCCCCTACCCCGATTAGCCCCTGGGGGGTCCCCTGTGTGGTTGCCCTGAACAATGTGGGCTGGGGTATGGGAGCTACTGAGCAAGAGGGAATCACTGAAAATTGGTCTTTGATTCTAAGATATGATACCTTAAGAAAGTTAACAGAAAGAACATTTATTGTGTCTTATTCCACAGTGTTCAGGAAACAGGAAAGGGAAGGGTGAATATATTCATTTCTGAGTCTCTCTGTTTCTCATTTTTTCCTGTCTTAGGTTCCGTTCTCCACATTTCTGCATCATTTTGGCATTTTCTTGAAGAAAGACCAGCATTTTAGTACGTATTAATTTCTCCTCTCACTTACACATTTTTGTAGGCAATGCCCCCTAATATACACATTTTCACAAAGAAATTTTCCATAATGTAATGCATTTCAGTATGTTATTTTCACAAATACAAGCATTTTTATGCATGCTCATATGCAATTTTGGAGAATTGCATTGCAATTTTTAGAGAGGTACAAATTCTGCAAGGTGGCTGTGTTTCAGTTTGTATATTATCTCAGAAAGTGTGTACCCATCTCTAGTGGTAGTTGTGGCCACTGAGGGTGGGCAGAAGAGGGCAAGTTGGGAAATTTTAATTTGCTTCCATTCATTTCCTTAAATTGTCTTGGGGTCCAAGCCTCTTCCTTACAAGTATCTTCATTTGTAGTTCAAGTGAAAGCAGAAGAGTCTTTTCAGTGATGGCACCATTCCTTTGGAATGACCTTCTCACTGTGTTGTGTCTCATCCCAATTCTGCATAATTTAAGATGCCAGTTAAAAACTCACCCTTTTCCCTGAGATTTTTTAAGTCACTTTTATGGAGTACTTAACCATGCTGCTTATACAATTTATTATAATTTTTGAATGCTTTTGTTTATTATGTACTATGTTGATAAGGAGATCTCTTACTAAATAAATAAATGGACTCGAATTAAAGAACATATACATTTTGGGGGGGAATGCTGTAAGCACTCTCAAGTTAGGAAAATGTGCTCTAGAATCCACACACACCCAACTAAAAAAACCCCAAAAATACCTACATTCTGGTTAGTAATATAAACCATTTCGGTTCAGGAAATTGTAAAGAACTTATGTTACTCTTCCTGGGACAGTTAAATTAAATTGATCTTGAATTATCAGTATCAAGGAATTCTGCAAATGAAATTGTTGATGAAATCCCCTGACTGGAATGGACAGGAAGCTGGACCTCCACTGAGTCTTTTTGGAGGCAATGAAATTTTCTATTGACCACAAACTGTGCCCCTGGAGGTAAATAAACTGATGACAACCACAAGTTCTCGGAACAGAAAGCAGCATCCTCAATTGTCTCCTCATCCCAGTGTAAGTCAACCAACTGCGATGGGGAGAATTGAGCCAGCAGAAACATTAAAACTTTACAATCTTAAAGGAATATCCCCATGAGCAATATAAAGCACAACAGTCTCATTTAAATTTAGGACCGTGGGAATGACAGGCTGTCCTGTGCATGTGTTCAGTCGCTATTGTTCTAACAGGAGGCTAAGTGCCTGCCAAGCGTTTGCATATGTTCAGCATCTGAAAGTCGTATTGCTTCTGACAGCAAAGAAAAGGCACTTTAAAAATAAATAATAAATAAAGATAGCAGTTGTTAGATGAACTAACTTGAATTGCTGTTGTAAGGAGTTGCCACGTGCCATTTCATGTATCTCTGTTTTCTGAAAACTAAGGCTTGATCAGCATGCTTACCCGTTCATTCATTTCTTATCTCTTAAGACACCCGCGATGCATCCAGACTGTTCCTTCCCCGCCCCAGGAGAGATTCAAATGCACACCAGAGCACAATTAAAGTGTTTTTATCGCCCAGAGAAGTACACATTTGCTGCAAAGCGAGCAAGTACTTCGAGTGAGGACGTCACACTGTATCTTTAAAAGCTTGGTGGTAGGGCATGGGAACTGTTGGGACACCTTTGTTGCTTCTGTCCAGTTGTGTACATCTTGCCTGATCCCTAAACTCCAGAACTGTGCCTCTTGAACTCTGTCTGCTGCTAATCCTGTGCTGTTACTTGCTTGAATAAAGAACTCTTTCTTACATTTAAGAGCCTCATTGTGTGTGTTGGGTGAAAAGCAGGACAATGGGCACAGTTTTCGTTACCTGTGTTTGTTATCTTTTTGGGGGGGGGGGGGTTGGTGGCAGCAGCAGCAGAACTGACTTCATTCATTGCTTCTAGCAGCTGCCATTTCCCATTCAAAATGCAAGTTGCATTTTTCTGAGTTGGTCCTGGATGGTAGTAGAAATGATGGCTGCCACCAGAGTCCTATGTTTCCCCTCCTTCCTTAAACAAATGAATGGTGGGATGAAATAAGTTTGTAGTGATGAAGCAAGGCAATGCAGGGAGAAACACATACCCCTAACTGAGAACACTTACCCAAATGTGTGAACTTCCCATTGAGTAGATATTGCATTGGATCCAGATTATAGGGTTGGAACCAACGAATTATAAATGCAGAGAAAATAGACATGATTGCTGTTCTACAAATTATTATTTATTAAATTTGTATACTGCCGTTCAACCATAGATCTCAGTGTAGTTCATTGCATAAATGCTAAAAAATAAAGTACCATGGTAGATTTGGTTCAATAACAATTCTCATACATTGGCATATTTAAGCAACTCCATGAAGTGTATTACACTAGCAGAACGACATTTGTGGATTTAGTTTCACTTTTCTCATATTGGTGTTCTATGGCAAGGAGCAAAATCAGATTTTGTGAGCCGAAGATTCTTTTGTGAACAAAAGGACAGCCTTGGATACAGTCAATTGTGCTTGTTCTGACATTAGGTGTTGTGAAAGTGCTCTGGAACTTTGCTACACTCTACAAGTGAGAGAAAAATTAATGTGATTTTGTTTAGCCATATCTAAAACAAAAACAGCAACCATGATCAACCTACAAATAAGCAACCCAAACTAAAACAGAATGCATAAAACAGCAGAAGATCTGATGAAGCATCTTAAATTCATGAACATGAACAAAAACTGCTTTTAAAAAAATTAAAAATAAGATTGTTGTAATAAGTATTTCATATCCAAAGCTCCATTTATTATCAAGTTGGAGAGTGATGTATGCCAGAATGTACAAAAATTAAAGTGGTATAAAATAGCAGAGAAGATAACAATCAATCTTACACTTGAAAACACTCTCGTCAGTGAATTTATACGGGTGTTTATAAAGTCTAATTCTGGTTTCTTCTGGGTCATCCATCTTGCAGAATCCCACAAAATTGGATAAATAAATTTTAGTATTGAAAGAGGTACTCAGATATGGGATTACCGTATTTTTTGCTCTACAAGACTCACTTTTTCCCTCCTAAAAAGTAAGGGGAAGTGTGTGTGCAACTTAGGGAGCGAATGCAGGCTGCGCAGCTATCCCAGAAGCCAGAACAGCAAGAGGGATCGCTGCTTTCACTGCGCAGCGATCCCTCTTGTTTTGGCTTCTGAGATTCAGAATATTTTTTTCTTGTTTTCCTCCTCCAAAAACCAGGTGCGTCTTGTGGTCTGGTGCGTCTTATGGAGCGAAAAATACGGTATATATTCTAGCACTGTATCAACACAAAAGCAAAAGCTCACTTTGGACGGAGTATGAGAATAATGCCCATCTAACAATGCAGAAACCTTAAAGTGACAGCTGTTCTTCTGAAGAAGTATGGATGATGTATTAAGTATTTCTCCAGTTCCTACTTAAATTTAGAGCAGCCAGTGAATGATGGACAATGGTGTCTGAAATTTAGGAGAGTTTCTGCTTGATAGGAGGGATAGTGCTCGTTTAGATTTAGGGGTGTGTGAGAGAGAGAGATTCAGTTCAGTTCTCACTGTTTCATATGCAAACTGAAACGGAGCCCTCATTCAAAACCACGCTTCTCTGAATTTTGCCATGCAGTTTTCTAGCCAAATAATGTGTATGGAAATGGACATATTAGTGAAAATTGTGTATACAAATGCATTATAAAAATGAAATTGATTTGCAAAAATGTGTATATTAGGCAATCTGCTTACAAAGAAACATATATTAGGGGGGAATCTATGATCAACTGTTTGAACTCTGAATATGTTCAAATGCTGATTTTGAGATTAGAATCTGAAAGGAACTTTCAAAAAATGTTAAGTGCCATCCTAGACATGCCTACTTAGTAGTAAGTCTCACTGAGTTTAAGGGGACTGTGGGATCCAAAGAACTGTTTTAGTTTCATCTTGTCAGTTTAGATATGGTGTATCTGAGGCAACATTTTCACCAGATTTCTATTTCATCAAAACCCAACCATGTGTTAGAAAGTTATCTTTATTAGTTGATATCTCCTTCTCTAAAAGATGCCCCTTTTTTGGCATCTTTTTTGGCATACAAGTTTCAGGCCATCAAAAGGCAAATTTTGGAAACTACCTGTTTATAACATTCTGGAATATGGGGAATCAAATGTGTGTGTCATTATATAATGATTATATGGTTTCATTCATATTTGCACCAGAAGGGGTAAAATGTATAACAGTACTGCTTGTACATCACATTAATTACAGTAATTTGATGAAGTGTTTATCTTTTATCAAAATAGGGGATGTTTATCACTGATGGAGTTTGTGTTTTGATGTTGCTACACTCATTTCTTCATTTCATTTTGGTTTGATACCATCATCAATCCTCATGGTGGCCCTAGGTTTTGCATCATTATCTTAGAGTTGCCATACAGCTGGAATTTCCCGGACATTGCCAGAATTAGGCCGTCAGAAACTGTGTCCGGGCCGAAATCCCTGAAATGTCCGGGGAAATCTGGACATAAGAAAACCCATGTCGGTAATGTCAATTTTGGCGAATTTCCTTAAAAGGTATTTTGGTTTTGAGATTTTGCCCAACAGCTTTTGTGTCTGGATTTTCACCTTTTGAAATATGGCAGCCTACGTTATAGGCTGCTAAATCTAAAATGGTGATCTACAGTTAGACTCTAGTGCATTTGCAGAAAAGGAAATACAGAGGCCCTTATGAGCACTTACTGCACCTGTGCACCTGTGTGCACAGATCAATGAGCTGTGCAAATGTACATTCTTTCACACACGTTGCACGTGTGTCAAGACAGCTTATACCTGTGTTGGGAGGTGTTCTGGGAAAATAAGCTGCTGATGCTGTTGAAGAAGAAAAGTAAGCCTATATATGCACACAGAGAAATATATATTGGGACAATATAAGTTTGAATTCTTACAGGCAAATTTGAGTAAGGAAGTTTTGCTTTGAGATTGTTTCTGCCTCCTTCCCTTCAAATTAGTTCCAGCCCTATTTTTGAGCATTTTGCTGCTGTCCTAATGAATTGTCCTTGTATGTATTATTTGTTGTTTAATGTAATGCGCAATAGCGCATGAGAAATGTGCATGCATAGTATGCGTGGGAGGCTGTTTGAATTTGCCATGAGCAACAGACCCCTGAGCCTCTTTCTCATTAGTGATGAAAGCAAAATAATTGGTGCAGGAAAGATGCATTTTCTGTGCAGCTAATAAATCACAGATGCTCCATCATATGTTCCCATTACACCTTCCCAGCTCACCCGCTGGACGGTTATTTCTGTTTGCAAGAGATCTGTTTTGTTCCTTGTTCACCAGGAACTTCTGTGTCTTCTCAGATGGGTCCTTGGGGAAACAGCCCTATCTCTCAGCCTGACTCAGTACTCCTGAACTGACTGATTACCTCCCAGAGGTTTGAAAAGAGGAACAATATAAAAATGGAGAAATGCTTTTCTCAGTTAGAGGAAGCAGGAGTGGCTATAAAAATAAAACCAAAGTAAATATAATAAAGTAACACTGAGGCATCCTTAAATCATGACTAGTAGGGGAAGGCTGCAACACTTATATGCACATACCTGCTTGCTGAAGGATTTGCAGGTTACTAGGATATGCTCCAGTGGAGAGTAAGTAGCTTGCTTCCAAGAATGGAGTTTTCAGGGGAGGCTGACCCATTGGAGTTTGTAGGGCAAAGTCTGCTCTCAGCCAGCCCCCAGCTGCCTGTCTTCCTACTTACATCTAGTCCATGGGGTGGCCCTGGCTGTCAGCTTCCTCTTCCTCTGTCTCAGCATTTCCTTTGTACAACACAGCAGAGAAGAAGATGGGGACAAAACTAGAATTAGTTGCCTCTGCCCACCACTGACTCTGGCTCCATTGGCCATTGGCCTCTCTGCTTTCTGGTCTACCATCCCCTATAGGCACCACCACTGGTGTTCATTGAGGGATCAGTGCTCCTCAAGCATGCATATTTCTCACAGTGTCACATGGCATCGCTGGCCTTAAAATGTGACTCAAGACTCCAATCCCCCAGGGACCACCTATCTCCACATGTACCAACACGGACCATGTGTTGGCCATCTGAGGCCCTTCTTTATGTGCCACTCCAAGGGAGGTACAGAGGATGGCTACACATTGAACAGGCCTTATCAATGGTGGTTCCCCAGGGAGGCACGCCTTGTGCCATCATAGTCTGTTTTTTGGCACAGACAAAAACATGCTTATCTACCCAGGCTTTTGGTCCTTGCTTTGGAGAACAATCGAGAGTGCCTATAGCCCATTCTGTAGTCATACTTTTAATGGGGCAGAGTGGACCTGTTTTTTGTTTGTTTTTTAAATCTGTGGGTGAGCATTTTAGGTTATTGTTCTTCTATTTTAATGTTTCTTATTATTTCCATCCTGTCACACATTTATGTAAAAAACTATGAGACAACAACAATTGCCAGCCCATATCTCCTCCCCCCCTTACTGCCATTTAATCTGGATTTACCGTTTCTGAGGGAAATCTGACAAATTTAAAAAACCACACACACACACACTCACACACAATTTCCTGTTTGTGATATCTGAACAGCCAATATTCAGCCCCCAACTGGCAGCACCAAAATGTTGTTTTCCACTGTTCTTCTTGTCAGTTTAATATGCTGATTATTTTAACTGAGGTTCCATCTGCACTACACAGTTAAAGTAGTATCATACCACTTTAGGCAGTCATGAGCTGCATTCACATGGCAGTTTATTCCATTTTCACAACATGTCCCTTGCTGCTAATTTTCACATATTTGAGCTATCCACACACTGCAAAAGTGGAATATAGTGCAATTTTCACACTCCCATATTATTTGCAAATGGCTTTCTTCTGGAAGCAAATAGCACAGAAATGAACACTAAACTTGTGCTATATTCCACTACAGTTCCAGAAGTGGCTTTTATGAAAATTGTAATGGCAGCCTTGGTTTTCCCCAAAGACTTCTGGAAGGTATAATCTGTTAACTGTGCTGAGAGTTGTTAGGAAACTCTTATTGCTTTCACAAAGCTATGGTTTCCAGAATTTCCTAGGAAGAGGGGTTGATTCTGGGAATTGTAGCTCTGTGAGGTACCTTAACCCCACAGAGGACTTAAGGTCCATAAATAGCAACACCCTAGAGGTCCCGGGCCCTAAGGAAGTCACATTAGCCTCAACCAAAGCCAGGCCCTTTTCAACTCTGGCTCCGGCCTGGTGGAACTCTCTGCCTCATGAGACCAGGGCCCTGCAGGATCTGATTTCTTTCCGCAGGGCCTGTAAGACAGAGTTGTTCCGCCTGGCCTTTGGCTTGGAATTAATGATCCCCTCCCACTCTTTCTTTTTTTTCCTCTCTCCTTCTGTGATGGAACTCCTATTTGGGGATTTTCTTGGCTTTTTTCTGGCCCACGTAGGACCAGTCTGGATAGTTAGCCTCGGTGAAGACTTGATGTTTTCATCCCCCCCCCCCAAGTTTTTGATTTGAGTTTCTACTGAAAGGAGGCTGTATTTTAATCTTGTTTTTAAAGTTGTATTTCAATCAATTGTTTTTGTATTTGGTGTTAGTCACCCTGAGCCCGGTCTTGGCTGGGGAGGGCGGGGTATAAATAAAAATATTATTATTATTATTATTATTATTATTATTATTATTATTATTATATCCTCCAACAGCTCTCAGGAAATAAACCACAGTTCTCACAGTTCTTTGATCCATGCAATTTCTTAAAATTGTGTCATGTGGGAGGGTCCCCCATATGATCTAGGCACAGCCTAAACAATGTGGGGAGCTTCTACAGGGACAGGAAACTCCCCACTTTAGAAGTTTACTGTCTTTGGAAGACAATTGGACTTTTTATTTTATTTTTTTATTTTTATTGGATTTGATTTGATATGTTAATTGGATGTTCTTATTGGAAAATTAGTAAACACTTTAAAAAAGAAGAAGAAGTTTACCCTCGAGCTCATAGACAGTGCAGGAGACAGTAGCATGGTCATCTGACACCATTCTCCCTGCTAGCACTTTGCTTTTCTTGAAGTCTCATTTGTATGATCTCACTAAATAGAAGAGATTCGGGGCCAAACTGATTGTGACCCTCAAATGACATGAATTCCCTTCTCCTGGCCTCATTCCCCTCTTTCTTACAAAGCAGTCATAGGAGACTTCAAGTTTTAGCAACCAGACAGCAAACTGGAGGGTGAAAACGCTGCTAAACCCACCCCCACCCCAAGAGTGTTTCCTGCTCAGAATCAGCCCAACATGCCCTGAAAGAGAAAAGAGGCAGGCAACTATATTTGCTCCCTGTGGATGGAAAGTCAGCTGGAGGGGGCAATGCTGAGTGAGGAAACAACAAGAGGTGAAAAGTCTATTCTGCTCATGGTTGCAGGCTCTGTGGCTGCTAGCTCCAGCAGCCAGCTGATTATCAGTGCTTGCAAAGCACCGTGCAGAAGCACTTTCCAGGTGCTTGCAAAATGCCTTTGGCCCAGTTCTGCTTTTACCTGATCCACATCTGACCCACATCCACATGAGATATCAGGTGTAGAGCAGATGGTCTTGGTTTGGTGAAATGGAGAGGCCTGGTGGGCCTAATTAAGTCCAAGGGTTGGAGGTTCCTCACCTTAAATGGTTGGATGGGGGATGAAGCAGGGGGCACATATCTATGCATCTATATCTATCTGTCTCTATATCTATCTATCTATCTATCTATCTATCTATCTATCATCTATCATCTATCATCTATCATCTATCATCTATCATCTATCATCTATCATCTATCATCTATCATCTATCATCTATCATCTATATCTATCTATCTATCTATCTATCTATCTATCTATCTATCTATCTATCTATCTATATCTCTCTCTCTCTATCTATCTATCTATCTATCTATCTATCTATCTATCTATCTATCTATCATCTATCTATCATCTATCTATCATCTATCATCTATCATCATTATCTGTCTGTCTGTCTGTCTGTCTGTCTGTCTGTCTGTCTATCTATGGCTTGAGGCCTGATACTGATGACCACGAGAATAATTTTTCAGACAGTTTTACTTTCTTAGCTGAGTGCAAATAGTCTGTTCTTCTGCCTTCTATGGAGCTGTTCTACATCACTGATCTGGACTGTAGATTTAGGTTTTAAAGGACATTCACTTCTGTGCTGTGCTGGATACAGAACCCGTTTTGGATGTCATGCATTTGCACTTACTGACCCAATAAAAATATATAGATACAATTTCACTCTGTTTTGTGTTGCTTTGACAAAGCAGTGCAGTTAAGTAACCCTAGACTCTGAACTTAATGGTGTGGCGGGTGTTGGTGGTGGAGATCTCTTAAGATGATCTCGTGTATTACTTTACACACTTCAAAATGTGCTGTGTTCGGCAGCACGCCTGCTCAGTCTGCTGAATGGGGCCCTGAGCTCCTGTCCCAAAGTCCTGCCCCAGAGGCACTACTGCCATTGATCATTACTATAAAGAACAGGTGGATCAGAATTCAAAGCCCTGGGTGATTGTGAGCTTTTAGCAATGAAGTGCTCCCTTTTCTTTGTGGAGGTAGGATCCGCCTCAAAGAACCAAGGACCCCACAGAGCTGGCTCTCCCCATATGAACATGCTTCAGTGGAGTGTTGTATCATTTGTTATTAATTCTATCATCTATGACTGAGACGGGAGGGGGAGAGGGAGAGGGAGAGGGAGAAAAGCAAGAAATGAATCTCATTTCATGCATCCAATTGTTTGGGCATTGTATGCCACAAAACATATGGCCCTCGTTTGAAACTCCTCCAAACCATAGAGGTCCATGTGCAACTGATAAAGCCCAATTTAGCTGGAAAGGTGGGGAGGAGAGTGGGGGGAGGACAACTCTCAAATCAAATTCGAGAAGGACGCCCTATATGCTTCCTAAGTGCTAAACCCAAGGGAAATTACTTCATCAAACCTGATCCAGACCACAGTAATGAAGACTGTGATATAGCTAGTGTTCGGCCATGTTGACTTTACAGTACTGGAATTAATCCATCTGCATAGCAGTTCAGTGAAATCATTTCCAGGCCGTGGAGTCTCTAGGGGTGACCATTTCTTTTTAAACATTTTTTTTCCAGGCCCAGATGCCTAACCTTTCTAGCTGGGGGAATGAATGTTATAACTGATATATTGTTAACTTTAAAAAAAAAAAAAAAAAAGAAAAAGAAAATTAAAAGCAGTGACAGCTGTCTGTCTTGATGGGATCTTGTCAAATTTTCATTAAGAGGATCATAACCCTCAAGTTCCAAAACGAATTTCAGTGGCAGTTTGCACACCGCTGTCAGCCTCTTCCTCTTTTCAGCTGCACTATACTGTAGGCGACCTTTGGGGGTCTGTTTAGCCATTCCAAAGTTCTGCTAATTTGCTTGGATGGGTTTTCATGCCGCTTAACATTTCGCACAGCTGGAGACAGGAGCACACTCAAATTTGGGGAGGAGGGGTTGGGAGTTTCTCCTCTGAGAAGGACTTCAAGCTAATCCTGTTGTGATGTAGGTCTATCCAATGTGTCATTAACATAGTCTGATCTTTAGTGCAACTGGTGCTACTCTTACGGGTGGGTAAATCTGTCATTTTTTTCGTTCTCTCAGTTTCTCATTCTTCCAATCTTAAATTCAGTTCTCCACATTTCCACATCACATCTTGCTTACTATCCACAATTTTTTTGCAAAGCAGTTCTCCCTAATATGATGCATTTCTATGTTATTTTCACGAATATGTGCATTTTATGCACACTATATGCATTTTTGTGCAGATTACTTGACTGAAAAACTGCACTGCAAAATTCAGTGAAGTGCAGTTTTTAGAAGGATGGTTGTGTTTTGGTTCACACATTTCTTTGGAAAATGCAAATTAGATAGGTTCACCATAATAATAATAATAATAATAATAATAATAATAATTATTATTATTATTATTCATTGACGAAGCAAAAGCCTTTGACTGTTTCGACCACAGCAAACTATGGCAAGTTCTTAAAGAAATGGGAGTGCCTGATCACCTCATCTGTCTCCTGAGAAATTGCTATGTGGGACAAGAAGCTACAGTTAGAACCGGATATGGAACAACTGATTGGTTCAAAATTGGGAAAGGAGTATGACAAGGCTGTATATTGTCTCCCTGCTTATTTAACTTACATGCAGAATTCATCATGCAATGATGGGCTGGATGAATCCCAAGCCAGAATTAAGATTGCTGGAAGAAATATCAACAACCTCAGATATGCAGATGACACAACATTGATGGCAGAAAGTGAGGAGGAATTAAAGAACCTTTTCATGATGGTGAAAGAGGAGAGCGCAAAATATGGTTTGAAGCTCATCATCAAAAAAACGAAGATCATGGCCACTGGTCCCATCACCTCCTGTCAAATAGAAGGGGAAGAAATGGAGGCAGTGAGAGATTTTACTTTCTTGGGCTCCATGATCACTGCAGATGGTGAGAGCAGCCACAAAATTAAAAGACGCCTGCTTATTGGGAGAAAAGCAATGACAAACCTAGACAGCATCTTAAAAAGCAGAGACATCACCTTGCCAACAAAGGTCCGTATAGTTAAAGCTATGGTTTCCCCAGTAGTGATGTATGGAAGTGAGAGCTGGACCATAAAGAAGGCTGATCACCGAAGAATTGATGTTTTTGAATTATGGTGCTGGAGAAGACTCTTGAAAGTTCCATGGATTGCAAGAAGATTAAACCTATCTATTCTTAAGGAAATCAGCTCCAAGTGCTCACTGGAAGGACAGATCCTGAAGCTTAGGCTCCAATACTTTGGCCACCTCATGAGAAGAGAAAAGACCCTGATGTTGGGAAAGATTGAGGGCACAAGGAGAACGGGATGACAGAGGACGAGATGGTTGGACAGTGTTCTCGAAGCTACCAACATGAGTTTGACCAAACTGTGGGAGGCAGTGGAAGACAGGAGTGCCTGGCGTGCTCTGGTCCATGGGGTCATGAAGAGTCGGACATGACTAAACAACAACAACAATAATAATTAATGCAAACAGAATCAAATTTCTCCTCCATCTCTGCCTACTTCCATTTCATGTATTCATATAAAACTTAAAGTTTTCCCATTTAAAAACCCAATACAGTGGTGCCTCGCAAGATGAAAATAATCCGTTCTGTGATTCTCTTCGTCTAGCGATTTTTTCGTCTTGCGAAGCAAGCCCATTGACGGATTAGCGGATTAGCGCTATTAGCGGCTTTTAGCGGCTTATCTGCTGATCGGATCAGCTGATAAGCGGCTTAGCGGCTTAGAAAAAGGGGGGGAGGAAAAAAAACCAGCAGGAACTCGCAAGACATTGTCGTCTTGCAAAGCCAGCCCATAGGAAATTCGTTTTGTGAAGCACCTCCAAAATGGAAAACTCTTTCATCTAGTGAGTTTTCCGTCTTGCGAGGCATTCGTCTTGCGGGGCACCACTGTAACAACAAAAATCTCCAATGGGCTTTCTTGTGCACATCCTTCTCAGTAATCCTTTATGGTGGACCTATAGAGTTTTAAATGGTGTAGATAAAGTGGTTGTGAGACATTTTCTATTTAACCCTCCTACTCCCATAATATTAGAAGTCACGACTACTTCATGAAGTTGACAGGCAGTTGATCCAGGAGAGAGGGAAATCATTTAGGCAACATGCAATTCATATGGAGCTTGCTGTCACAAGATGCAGTGATGGGACAAAACTTAGGTGGCTTTAAAGGGAGATTAGACAAATTCATTTAGCCGATGGAGCCTCCCAATAGCTATTTGTCACACAGTTAGATGAAAGCTCCATGTTCAAGAGCAGTATTCCTCTGAGCTACAAATACTTGGTCATGAGGCAATAATGAGAGAGAGCTCTGTACAGTGGTACCTTGGGTTACATATGCTTCAGGTTACATATGCTTCAGGTTACAGACTCCACTAACCCAGAAATATTACCTCGGGTTAAGAACTTTGCTTCAGGATGAGAACAGAAATCGTGCAGCTGCGGCGCAGCGGCAGCTGGAGGCCTCATTAGCTAAAGTGGTGCTTCAGGTTAAGAACAGTTTCAGGTTAAGAACAGACCTCCAGAATGAATTAAGTTCTTAACCCAAGGTACCACTGTATATGGTGCCACATTTACACACAGTTTAGAGCCTCAGATTATGGGCTTGTCCACACTTCCATCTGTGCAGTGATTTCTAGGCATGAATTCAAGAGGGGTCCCGTCCCCCCTCCTAACCAGATACCACTCAGAATACCCATGGTTTATTATTGATTTAGAACAAATATCAATCTGGTTTTCTGTAGATTGGCATTTGTTCTGATTCAGCAGTAAAAGACGGATTTCCCCCGAGAAAGTGGCGGGCTGAAAGAAAAACCTCTTGCACCTCTTGAAATGTGGGTGAGCCTTATGAGGCACATCTAACTGGCAAAAAATCACTGAATTGCAACTTTTACCTAAATGGTTAAAAAACTCAACAGCAAAAACAGAGTCAGAAGCAAACAGTATCATTCAGACATGGCAAAAATATACTCAATGGCTAAGTGATTTTCCCACCTCATATTTTGCTTATTAGTATGTGCAGAAATGACTATAATTTATATTACAAAAATAATTAGTTCAAGTGTTCATTTCTATTTTCATTGTCATTTGTGTTAGAATACTATACATTTTTTATAATGCTATGGGATTTCTTAAACTTGGCATAGCTTTGGGATTCAGCATGTCTTAATCCAGCCTTGGCCATATAAAATAAGAAATAAAGAAAAGTTCAACATTTGTCAGTCATCCCAATGCTTTTGCACTCATTGGTCAGGTCACTGAAAGGCAAGAGCAGGTTTACTTCCTACTAAGCAACTGGGTAGTACACTGTGTATAGATACTTTTCCTTATATCTCCAATAACCAGATATTATTTAACAAAAATACTTGTAGAAATGTGTATTTTGCAAAGAAAGGTCTTTAAAAATATGTGACTAAATGTTCATTCAAATGTGTGCTTTAATGTGGATCTGTTGTTTCTTTCATTGCAGGCTAACTCATAAACAGATTGGAAAGGACTTATGAGTGAACACCTGCATATGCAACACAGACCAAGGATAGACAGATTCATCTATACCTTGGAGAGTTGCTTCCATTCATGACTGGGGCAGATGGAACGCTTAATCTGGTTCAGCAAAGTTCCCTAGAATTGCCAGATGACACAGGTCAAGGGTGTCTTTTGATGATGGTAGAGATTTAGGAACTGCATAAGAAAGCACTTCTAGCTTCTAGATCTCTACAATAATCCAAGATGACATTTTGCCACATCATCTAGCAATGCCACTGAAATTTGCCGAAGCAGATTAAGTGTTCCATCTGCCCTAGTACTGTCAATCATGAAAGGCAGCAACTGTCCAAGCTCCAGGACAGAGAAATACACACACTTCTTTCTAACCTTATACATGTCCTGTTTTTCCTTGCAGAGTTGCCAGGTCATAACACAGAGGAGCACTGTGTCTCTTTAACAAGGTCTCCAGCTGTGATAGAGGATGCAGCTGTGGACTCCTCTGCCCTCCTCTTCCCTATGGTCCCTTTGCTGTCCCCCATACCCCACTCAGGATAATGTGAGAGTTTGGTAGGAGAAGAGATAATTATACTAGTGGAGGAACAATATGAGGGAGGCTGCATCTGCATTACCTTTCGCTGTGGTCTGATTATGTGACAGGGACAGGACAGCCTCTTCCCCAAAGTAGGAATGCTGTTGCTGGGCCTGAAGAGAGTGTGGCCTCCATAGCTGAGTACCAGAGTGCACGCAGAAGGCCCCAGGTCCAACCCTTGTCATTTCCAGTTTAAAAGGAACAGGTATCAGGATACTTAAGGACCACCTCTCTCTGTATTGACCCACCTGGACCCTTAGATCATCACCTGAGGCCATCCTCTGTGTGCCACATGCAAGGGAAGCCTGAAGGCTGGCAACAAGAGAATTGGCTTTTTCTGCTCCTGATCTATGGAATGCTTGTCCTAGCCTTCATTTTTAGTGTTTGCATTTTCCTGGGCATTTGGGCAGCACCAATGATTGGATGCACAATATAGGAATTGGGCTGTTAGTGTTGTGGCATCTGCCTTCTGGAATCCCTTCCCATTAAAGCATAGACAGGCACCATCTCTGCTGTCTTTTCAGCACCTACTGAAGCACCTGCTTCCCTATTCTTGTAATTTTAAGTTGTTTTAAACTGTTTTTATTATTGTATAATCTTGTGCTTTGATTGTTGTAACCTGCCCTGGGATCTTCAGGTGACTGGTGAGCAATAAATTCTATAATGATAGTGATGATAAGCCATCTGTATCCTGTTGCTTTTAGAAGAATACTCTTTGATGTGCCTTCCCTCAGCCCAGCTTCCTTGTGATTCGAAAACCACAAGGAATTGTGCTGCAAAGAGGAGACTTTTGCACATGTGCACATGAAAGCTTTGCTTGGCATGCAAAAAGAAGTCATCAGGTGAAGGTATCCTTGCCCTTACTCTGATGCTAACAGCAATGGGAGAAAGCGACTTGGAAACACAGCAGGGGGAAATGACCTTCCAGCATTTCAATTCACAGATGTGAACATAAGCCTAGTGCAGAAATGCCCTGTGAACTTGGGGGTCACCCAGTCAGATTGATGAGCAGTAGATTCAGAAAAGGCAAACCAATGCACTTCCTTCTTTGCACAATGCATACTTAATTCATGGAGTTCACTGCCACAAGATGGAGTGATAGCCTTTTGCTTAAATTAAAATAGGAGTCAGTAACCTGTGGCCCTCCAGATGTTACTGGACGCCCAACTCCAATCATCCCTGACCACTGGCCATGCTGGGTGGGGCTAGTAGGAGCTGGAACCCAAGGACCACAGGTTCCCCATCCCCACTTTAAAATGAGATTTAGTAGATTCATGGGCATTAGCCATCACTGCTGTAAGAGCTTCCATCTCTTGTCATTGCTAAGATATTGGCAGTGGAGCAGAAAAAAAGTACAGTGGTACCTCAGGTTAAGAACTTAATTTGCTCTGGAGGTCTGTTCTTAACCTGAAACTGTTCTTAACCTGAAGCACCACTTTAGCTAATAGGGCCTCCCGCTGCCACTGCACGATTTCTGTTCTCATCCTGAAGCAAAGTTCTTAACCTGAAGTACTATTTCTGGGTTAGCGGAGTCTGTAACCTGAAGCATCTGTAACCCGAGGTACCACTGTATACGGTATAAAGTATTTGTCAGTGGGAAGCATTTAATTCCCATTCAATTCCATGGGGCTTTGACAGAAAGGTTATTGATGGAATCCATCCCACATGAGCAAAACAACCAGGCCTTTGTGTATGAAAAAATTAAGCAACTGAATAATAAGCCATTTAATTTATTTAACTACTTCCAAGCTATGAGCAAAAAACCCAACTTTTTTTTTTTTGGTCACAAGTTGATAAAAGTTGTTTCATACAAAGGTTTTGAGAAAGAATGACCAAGTTCACTTAAAAAAAAAATTTAAAGGGATCAGGTTACTCTTACAATGCTAGTATAATCCAGTACTTTTAAATCAAATTACATTGGACGGCTTACCAGTATTCCTTCTAAATTGAGTTTACTCATCTGTGTGCTTTCCTTTTTAGAAAGAAAAACAAATGAGATGTACATAATAAAGTTTGCAGCTCAATCCATAGGCAACAAGAGAACAGTTTTCCAAGGTCAACGTCCAGGGCACTGTCACAGGACATTGACAAGGAATTGTGCAACTATTTGGGGCTACTTCATTTCAAGCTGTTTTCTCCTTACACTTATTTACTTTGTGTATTCACTCAGCTGTTTTGAAGAAACCAAAAGATAGGCACATGGGGTTGTCAACGTCTTTTGGACTACAACCCCCATGAGTCCCAGCCAGCATGTCTGGATAGCATCAAATTGGAGAAGGCTGACATATCTGAAGGATCACCTTCTCTTTGTCAAGGCTGAGTGATAGACAGCTTTCAGAAATGAATCAGGAAGTCCGAGCCAAGAAGATCACTCCTGCTCAGCCCAAACAGGAAGGCCAAACAGGACAGCCAATGCCACCTCCTGGATTCGTTTTAAGTAAGAAGGTGAGCAGGTGGTGGCAGACTGAGGTTGGTGTGGCAGTGCCCCATTTTCTTTAACAGACCAACTTGCGCTGCTTGCCACACAGTGGGGTCAGGACCATCAGGTCCAGGGGCCAAATGCAACCTTCAAAGTATCTCTGTGTGGCCCTTGTGGGACTATCCGTGGTTCACACATACTCTTGAGCCACACCATCTTTCCCCAGGCCACACCTTGCTGGCATTGTTTCAGATATTGCTTTAGTGTCCTTGCCCAGCTTGAATGTGCCCTTAAACTCTCCAAATGAGTCTTGCTTACCTGGATGAAGGACAGAGAGGGGTGTGTAAGTGTGTAGAAACAAGCAATTTGTACAAAGCGGAAATTTATATTGCCCTGTCCTGCCTGACATATGACCTCCAAAAGGTTGCACAGAAGAGAATGTGGCCTTCAGGATGGAAAGGATCCATACACTGGCTCTACCCCAGCTTCCCTTCTGACTCTTCTGAGCTTGGATCCCCAAAGTGGAGCCCATGGGCACTGTGGGGGCCTCATGCATCCCCCTTGGTGTCTGCACCAGGGGAAGGGAGGCTGTGGGGATCTGTCCCAGCCAGGAAGCAAGAATCAGAGACAGGCAAAGCTTCATAACTGGAGGAAGAGGCGTGCCAAGTAAGTGCAGGGCCGGGTTCTTCCCCAGCCTCTTCTGCACCATTGTCTTCCAGAACCAATAGAGAATTGAAGTGAGAGGAGCCAAAGAAGCTTTCATGCAGATGTAGTCTCTGACTACGTATGCACAGCTCGTCTGGAGAAGGTACATAAACTGGGAGTGGTCTCCAGTTGCTGCAACTGCTCCAAGGAGAGCAGACCTGGGAATAGCTGCCTATATGCTGGATTGGTGTGCATAGGCTTCCAGAGCTGCAGAAGTGATTTTATTGACAATAAAGAGTTACTGCTGTCCTGTGTGCATTCATTGGCTGGGAAGTGCCTTTGAAACCAAGGCTGTTTCTGACATTCCCTGGGGAGAGTGTTCCACAAAATTGGGGCCACCACTGCAAAAGCCCATTCTCATGTACCCCCCTTGGATGAGGCACGTAGAGTGGACCCTCTGATGAAGACTGCAGGCTGTGGGCTGGTTCATGTTGTAACAGTAACAATTTCTAAATGTTTGTCTATACATATAAATGAGCATATACACAATTTATCCAAGTTAGTGGCCTCTTTTGTCCTCTCTTCTGAAGATGGATGCCATCTTTTTGCATGACACCTAGGATGCCTCCAGCCAGGTATTTTGCTTAAGGGTGCACAAAAACTTGGTATCCCTGCAGGCTGGGAATATGACATAGTGCCTCTAGATGGAGAACTACACCTTCTTTTGATTTTGCAAACGCTCAATGGTTTTCCATTTGCAAACATTCTTCTGGGTTCTAGGAAACTGGAATAAAACTGGAGTAATAATTTAAGCATTAAGGGGGTAGAGGAGGGGGGGAAATACAAAACTTTCCCTATAAAAACATTGATTCTAGGATGACTAACCTGAAGTCTGTAAATCTTGTGATTATTTTCAGATTTGATGGACACTGGACTGCTTCCTTCGTGACCCTGAATTCTGCAGAATAAACACGCAGGGTCAAGTGATTACGTCTATGAATTTATACATGTATAACCACTAAATTGTTCTCTGTCCCCAGTTCCGGGATAGCATCGTACAACTGCAAACCTCGTCAGCATTTTGAGTTATTTGTTTAATTTCCAGCAGGCATATCCCAAAGGCCACAGTTTAAAGGAAAAGTTTGAAACACAGCCCTGGGCCATATGTATTCACTATTCATAAAATCAGGGATTTGATATTTCTGTTTTTTTGTTTTCCAGGGAAATTAGAGTAAATCCATTATCCCATATGTGGAAAGGCTCTGAAGTCTAAAGAATGGGGGGGGGGGGACAAGAATAGCCTGATGGTATGGGAGGGAAGTACACATCTGAAACAGTGGGGAAAATCTGCCTTCCCATTAGCCTCTGTTTCAAGGTTTTCTGAATTAAACCAGTTGCTTAGATCCATTCCTGTCTGGCTTTAAGACTGGTATTTGAAAAGAAACTGCTTTGATTTCTTTGATGGGTCACCTGCAGTGAAGGATAGATTGGGGGAGTTCTCTGCCTTGTTGGTTCTCCTGGAACTCTTAGCAGCTTTTGAGACCACCAGGCATGACATCCTTCTGAGCTAAATGATAAGGATGGAGAAATATGATACTGGTCTTCAGTGGTTCCTTGGCTTGGTGGTATTCCCTAAACCTTTGCCATCCCTGGATGCCCAATTGGCAGTGGTTGCTAGGAGTGCCTTCTATCACATTTGGCTCATAAGGCAGCCAGGGTCTTTCCTAGAGAAGACTTGGCTTCAGCCACCCATGCTTTGGGTACTTCCATGCTGGATTGTTGTAGTGCAGTTCTACATGGAAGTGCCTTTTGAAGCCAGTCTGAAAGCTTCAATAGTGCAGAAGCTGCCAACTTTTCTGGTGGTCATAGGGCCAAACATACATCTCTATTTTTACACCAGCTCAGCTGGCTTCATATTTGCATCTGCCTCAATTAAAAGGGCTGGTTTGAGCCTTTCAAGCGCTAAGCAGCTTAGCACCAGGTAACATAATATGTCATGCCTCAAGTCAGGCCCAAGCCAGGATAATATATAATTTCTAGCTCCAGGGGTTCCTGTCTCCTGACACAGGGATGTTCCCACTGGGACTAGCTGCTATTCTGTGTGGTGCTTCAGCAGAGCATCAGACTATGACATCCTCTTGGGCAGTAAAATATTCTTAGGTTCTTGATTGGCTTCACCCACCATGTTTAGCCTCTGCGGCCCTTGAAGGAAGGAAGAGATAAAAGGGACGTTCTGTTTGGGCTAAAACCGTGGCCCTCTTCAGGCACTCTGCTTGTATGCAAAAGTAACATGCAAGCAGGAATGACTGCACCAAGATCTGCCTGGATACTGGGAATAATTTTTATTATTATTTTCCTTTCTAAAGGCAAACCTACCTAATTTTGATTTTCCAAAACACTATGCAATAAAAAATGCAGCCACCCTAAATTCACATTTCTCTGAATTTTGAAATGCAGTTCTCCATCCAAGTCATGTGTACAAAAATGCATTTATTAGGGTAAAGATGATGGGTGGATTAAAGCACACCTTCTCTCTCTCTCTCTCACACACACACACACACACACTTTTCATTCAAGCTACAGAGGTTTGAAGGAGAAGTTGGAGTGGGGTAGCTTTAAAGCCCTTTGTAAGCAGTCCCACAGTTTGCTTGCTTTGAAGTAGCAAGAATCTGGACCTCAAACAAAGGAAAGGACCTGGTGTCACTATGATGCCCTATGGGGTGGAGGAGATGAAGATCTGGCTCTCTGGCCAGAAAATGTTCCCTACTTCTATGGTACACTGACTAGTAGCATCTCACCAGGATATGAACATAGAAGGTTGCTTCATACCAAGTCAGACTCATCAGTCCATGCAGTTCAGTGTTGTCTATACTGACTGACAGTGGCTATTCAGTGTTTCAGGCAGGGTTCTCTAGCAGTGCAACCTGGAGATGTTGGGGAATGAACTTGGAACTTTCCACACACAGTGCCGTTGCTTTGTCACTAAGCTTTGTCCCTTCCCTGAATATGGGAATAAAACTACTAAACTACTTGGTAAGTATAGTAAACATGACTGAGATTATATGGGCTACTATGAGCACTCCATGCTGGTATGATTCCATTTGTAATTTGCTGTTGCTACTACTACTACTACTACTACTAACTAGGGTAATACATGAATGAAGTAGAATATAAGTGGGAATTTGATCCTCAAATCACCCTTCCACTCAGCATAGATTGTTTCGTTGAAACACTTTGAAAAGTCCCTTGTTACTGTTTTGCTGGATGAATGCCCAAAAGCTTTAGCCAAAGCAAACAAAAATCAATTGAGAAATTTTCCCATTCACATCCATTCATATCAGGCTTAGATCAGTTCTCAAATGCAGAGACCTTGCAACCGTTTTGCATGCAGTTGCCAGAGGTTTTGGCAGATTGACTGTGTGCCCCTTTGTATCTCCTTGAACCTTGGCAGGATCACACAACCTCTCACACAAAAGCAGAACGCTTATCTTAAATTGCTTGAATTTTGGATGGTTTGCTTTCTTAAAACTAAGCCACACTTAACTTTGACTCTGCTGTGACATAGAGGACCCATTGGCTGGATATAAATGCAAATAAAATAAAATTAACAGTTCCATAATTAAGATGTTGTTGATTTAAGAATAGCCATTCCCTCCAGCCTTGGGGTGGATGTAAAGTGTTGTTGTTGTTAAATGAACAAGAACTTTTAAGACACTGGCTTTTGGGTTTTCTCCAAAGCACAAGAGTTATCGTGACCTTCAATCTCAAAGCCCACAAGTGAGGAAGCTCAAGCCCAGGAGCCAAATACAGCCCTCCATACCTGTCCATCTGGCCCTTAGCACTTGACCAAACTCTCTCACCAGCCACACCCTTTACCAGCTTTGCTTCATACCCTCTTTGAGCATTTTTGCATTTTGAATCAGAATCCATGGTGCAAGTCAGTTGTCAGGGACTGAGGAGAAAACCCGAGGCAGAACTGAGTGGTGAGTTCACAAGTGCACACTCATGAAGAGATGAGTATGGAGTATGGAAGGTAGATTGAGAGTATATGGGTAAAACATGTAGGAGACAGAAACAACAGTGACCTTACTGTGGGTGTCTGCTGTAGACCTCTAAGCCAGACTGAATATTTGGGTGATGCCTTCCTAGAGCAGATTGTCAAACATTCAAAAAGGAGAGATAGAATAGTCATGGGAGACTTCAATTTCCCCAATATCTGTTGGAACTCAAACTCTGCCAAGAATGTAAAGTTCAACAAATTCCTTCATTGCTTCACTGACAAATTCATCTCCCAGAAGGTGGAAGAAGCGGCAAGGGGGTCATCTCCCTTGGACCTGGTTCTCACCAACAGCGTGGTGTAGTGGTTAAGAGTGGTGGACTCGTAATCTGGTGAACTGGGTTCGATTCCCCGCTCCTCCACATGCAGCTGCTGTGTGACCTTGGGCTAGTCACACTTCTCTGAAGTCGCTCAGCCTCATTCACCTCACAGAGTGTTTGTTGTGGGGGAGGAAGGGAAAGGAGAATGTTAGCTGCTTTGAGACTCCTTAGGGTAGTGATAAAGCGGGATATCAAATCCAAATCCAAACCAACAAGGAAGAACTGATTGATGAAGTGGAAGTACTGGGAACCTTTGGAGGAAGTGCTCATGCCCTTTTGGATTTTGTTATAAGCAGGCAAGGGAAATCTGAGTATAGTCGGACATGCACACTGGACTGATTTCAAAAAACTTAAGGAACTACTGGGTAAGATCCCATAGTCAGAACTACTCAAACAGAAGGCAGGCCAAGATGGATGGGTGTTTCTTATAGGTGAAATACTGAAGGCACAAATGCAGACAATTCCAACAAGAAAGGAAAGGGGGGCCTCTAAATAAACTGGCATGGCTACCTAAGCAACTTACAGATGGGCTGAAATTTAAGAAGGGCATGTATAACAAATGGAATAAAGGGGAAATCATGAAGAAAGGGAATGCATGAGTAGCTTAGGCAGGGCAAAGCTCAGAACAAGCCCAGGCTTGCAAGAGAGGTTAAAAATATGTTTTTAAGGTTTCTTTGACTATATTAGAAGCAAAAGGAAGAACAACCAAGTAGGAAGTCCTCTTTATGAAGAAGACAGAGAAATACCATCAGGTGACAGAGAGAAGGAGGAACTACTGTTGCATAGTATAGTAGTTGAAGCAGAGTTCTGATCCTCAGTTATCCCTGGAGCTCAATGAATAACCTTGGGCCAATCTAGCCTTACTAGAAATGGGTACATCTGTTAGTGTCAGTTTCTCTCATTTTTACAATCTTAAGTTCAGTTTTCCAAATTTCCACATCACATTTTTAAATCAACATTTTAATGGAACTTTGTACATTTATGCTCAGCAATTATCCCTAATGAATTTTTTAATGTTATTTTTAACTGATATATGCATTTTGGGTACGCATTACTTCTTTGGAAAACAACATTGCCAAATCTGGAATGGTGCTGATTTCAAAACGTGTCTGTGTTTCAGTCCGTATATTGTTTTGGAAAACTTGTTAGGTTCACCTTTAAATACTAACTGAATCAAATTTATCCCCCATTTCTAAGCTTGCCCTACTTCACAAGGTAGTTTGAAGCTCAAAATGAGTGTTTGTGTAGATGCTGTTTTGTAGGAACAGCATAGTAAAGGGTAATGAGAGTTGAATAATGATGATGGTGATGGCAACTGGCCATCCATGTAGAGAAATTTGTTTACAGACAGTTTCCTGTTTGTATGTTTGTAACAGAGTCTTGTTGAAATTATGCCTTTAAAAAGCATTCATATAATCCAAGACAGGGACCCTGCGGCCCTCTAAACTCCAGCTCCCACCAGAGCCAGTGTGGTGTAGTGGTTAAGAGCGGTAGTCTTGTAATCTGGGGAACCGGGCTCGTGTCTCCGCTCCTCCACATGCAGCTGCTGGGTGACCTTGGGCCAGTCACACTTCTGTGAAGTCTCTCAGCCCCACTCACCTCACAGAGTGTGTGTTGTGGGGGAGGAAGGGAAAGGAGATTGTTAGCCGCTTTGAGACTCCTTAAAGGGAGTGAAAGGTGGGATATCAAATCCAAACTCTTCTTCTTCTTCTTCATCCCTGTCCCCTGGCCTTGCTTGTCTGGAACTGATGGGAGTTGGAGCCCAACAACACCTGTAGACTCAGTTATTCCTTTTTATATAAATGATGATTAATCATATTCAGGATTGTCAGAAAAGAGACTGAGCCACTAGCATTGGGCCTTTGTATGAATTTGTGGCACGGCCTCATTTGGAGTTAGATTGCACTACTTTGCTTTTATCATTGTGCTGGTTTGTGTACGTTTTGGACATAATTAGATTTCCCTGTGTTTTCGTTGTTTATTGTTCAGTTTTATGGTTTGAGGGGTGACCCGCCTGAAAAGATTTCTAGAAGCCTTTTAAATAAGCAACGGTGTGTACAATTTCAGCCACTCCCCATCTCAAAAAAGGACATTGCAGAGATGGGGAAGATGAAGGAAAATGCCAACCCAAATGATAAGAGTGCACCTTCTATAAGAACATAAGCAACTGGTATTCATAGATTCCAGAACTGTAGAGTTGTAAGGGACCTAACTCTTCCGTCCCACAAGGCAGGAATCATCACTGACCCAGCAGGAATCACCACTGCCTCTGACCGCATCTATGGCTACTAGCCATGATGGCTATGCTCTGCCGCCACAGTAGGAGGCAGCAACGCTTTCTGAATACGAGTTGCTGGAAACCACAGGAGGAGAGAGTGCTCTGGTGCTTGGCCCCTGCTTGCAGATTCCCAACAGGCATATGGTTGGCCACTGTGAAAACAGGATGGGGTACTGACCCAGCATTGGCCTGACCCAGCAGGCTCTTCTTGCATTCTTATGTCAACCCAAATGATAGAGTACACATTTCCCATGGGATAAGGCTAAAATGTTTGGGACATTTTAGTTTTAGGCTTTTTAAAAATGACTATGGAGAGGTGAAAAAAAGGCACAGAAGACCCCAGGTTCATTCCCTGTTGTCTCCAGGTTGGGATGGGAAAAGCTCCTGCTCAAAACCCTGGAGAGCCTCTGCCACTCGGAATAGACAAAACTGAACTAGATGGACCAATTGGTCTGACTCAGTATAAGGCAGTTTTCTATGTTCCTCTGTTTATGGATGTATGTGTGGTGTTTAATTCAGGGATAGGAAACTTGTGGTCCTCCAGATTGTTGGACTATGAGTCCCTGATAATTGGCCCTGCTGCCTGGGGCTGATGTGAGTTGCAGACCAATAAAATATACAGAGGATCACAGTTTCCCCATCACTGCTTTGATTTGTTTAAACTTTCAGCCTTCACTCTGCCATCTTATAGCAACGTGTAAAACATTGTGTTCTGCAGTAGTGCAGAGCACCATCAGAAGTGGGACCCTTATTTACACTTCTCCTAAGCTGACAAATATAAGGATCTCATTTGTAATCAGTAAAGTTGCAGGGTTGGGGGGAGCTGAATTTGCAATACAGTAGAGAGGGGATTTAAAATTCAGGCACTAGTTAATCTTGGCCTCTTGAGTTTGCCTGTCAAAATCAGCTACATCTAGTAATAAAAACCACCTAAGGACCTTTTTGTACTGACCTTGACTCCCCATAATCCAAAGGTGGAGCTTCTTTCTGCCAAGTAAATCCCTTGTTAATGTTGCTGAGATTGAAATTTATGGTCATGGAAGGTGTTGAGCCACCAGAACAGATGGTTACTTACTAATTTGGGGGTTATTTGGAATGTTTTTTGAATCTGAGCAAAACTGTCCCATTTTGCAAGCTGAAAGGGCCATAAGTTTAAGGGGCTCGTATATTAAATCATTGTGTGTTTGCCTTATTGCAAAAGATTATTTGCAGGATAATTTACAGCCCATTGTCTGATCATCTGCACAGCCGGAGGCAACTGAGCTAATACTTTAGGGACAGATTTTTCTGTCCAGTGATCAAACTGACTCATGAAAATGTACAGCTTGGTGATCACTGAAGCTCTAGTTGGTTTTTCTGTTTCAGGATAACATCTCTATTAATCCATGTTATAAAAAGAAGAAATACATTTTAAAACTACCAACATCCTCATTTGTATTAAAAAACTACGCTGATCTACGTTTGTCCAAATAAGCTGGTGTTTCTAGGTGTCTGGTCCATCACTTGCACTTATTTATTACTTTAAAATTAAAACCAGGAAATAATAACCAGAACCCCTCAGGGGATTATCTTAAAAAGCATGCTTTCACTCATGTTTTCATACAGAGGGTTCATGCGGTTCTAATTTCCAATACAAAGAATATATAGCTCGCTTCGCGGTTGACATCACTTTCCACAGAAAGTTGCTTGGTGGTTCTCTCCCCCCCCCCTTCTTTGTTTCAATAAGATATTATTATTTTATCCTGTTGTCAGATGTTTGCATTGGCAGATCTCATGCAGTGCAAACGATCATTCTGGCTGCATTTCCAAAAAGTTGCTTTGAATAAAATGCTTAGCAAATTAACATGAAAATGAAGATGGAGATTCTGAGTACAATGGAAAAGCTTCATTAACTACAGATTCTATTGTTCTTTAAGTAAGAGGCTATGACCTTCCCTATTTTTTGCTTTCCCCTCTCCTCATAATGTTACTTTTCCCACTTTTCATTCATTGGAACAAGCCAGGATCCAATAACAAAATAAAGTTGAGTAATGAAAATTAATAGGGAGTCTTAATATCCAGGCGTGTGGAGTCTATCCATGGCAGATGAATTGTGCCAACCAGTAATAGCATGATATATTTACATGGGCTTTTGTACTTCTCCAGTACACAGCTGAATCAGATGGATTTGGAATGCTTCAATGTGTTGCCAGCTATAATGGTCAGCAGTGGAGGGGACCTGAAAGTCTTGCTCACTTGGACCAATGGTAATTCTTTCACCATATGAAAGTTACAAGATTCCTCCAGGGAGATGGACCCAGCTGCAACTTGTTTGAGCTGTTGAGCAAAAGAGAAATGTTGGGCCTTTGGAAAGAAAAGGTTTCATCAAGATCTTAATACACACACACAAAATGAAAGACACAAACAGCCCCTCTATAAAACACAATTGATTGTCCCTGTGGGTATTAGGAGATATATCATAACTCCAGCACTTTCTGCAGCTGTTCTCTACCTTCTACATCTGGCTTCATAGGTAAGAAAGAATGGCGTGCATAGTAGAGTCATCATCACCACTGTCCCAGAGGGGGGGGGAAGATCCAGTCAGGGGCATGGGTGGAGAGGGAATATATTCCTATGGAATTCATTAAATCAGACAATCAATTTATGAGCATCAGCTATGTCCAAGTAGCTACATTGCAGACTTTAAGACTAGCCAATTTGGATTCCCTACAGACTACATCCCCCATCAGCCCCAGCCAGAATGGCCAGTAGTCAGGGATTGTGGGAGTTGTAGTCCACAACATCTGGAGGGCACCACATTGACTTTGGTCGTTTAGCTGTTGCTGTTTTTGCTAAGGATGCTTCGGAACTATATGCTTTTCTTTTGCTTCAGCATCAAGGAGGAGGAATAATGGGTGTACTGACTGTAAAAAGAAAAAAGTCAATATCATAGTTAAATGATGCTCATATCATTTGAATATTTGCAGCAACCCTCAGAATAGTCCCTTAGAAAAAAAAGTAAGCCATCACTTAAACAATGTAACACCGTTATATTTCCAGGGCTACCAAACAATTAAAGCAACTAGCAGCACCTTGTGGGCTCAAGAAACACCATTATTAATTTCTTAGCAATGATGACTGCATACATCATTTTTTATGAAATAGCTGAGGCTCAACTCTGCAACATGATCTACAATTGTTGCTGGTCTCTTTCTGGTAAAAGGCTCCATAAACTTACTGCAGTATTATTATCAGTGCTTTTTTTCTAGAAAAAAATAGATACCCTCGCCGTGAAGTTGTTACAGTAAGTGCCACACTTTTTAACAATTAAAGTACCCCCTGAAAAAAAGCACTAATTATTATCATTTACAGTGGTACCTTGGTTTAAGAACTTAATTTGTTCTGGAGGTCTGTTCTTAACTTGAAACGGTTCTTAACCTGAGGTACTACTTTAGCTAATGGGGCCTCCTGCTGCCGCTGCGCCGCTGTGCATGATTTCTGTTCTCATCCTGAAGCAAAGTTCTTAACCCGAGGTAATATTTCTGGGTTAGCGGAGTCTGTAACCTGAAGCGTATGTAACCTGAAGCGTATGTAACCCGAGGTACCACTGTATTGCTTTTTATATAATTTTTTTTGTCTCAGGTTGATATACAATAACCAAAGGCAAGCAAGCAAACACTTTCAAAACCATGCAAACTAGACATTTGTTGTAAATATTCATTTATCTAGCTGGAAAAGCCTATTGGAATAAATTTATATTCAGTTGTTTCCATGAAGAAGGCTAACTTGAACACTTAGCTTCCTGATTCTCTGCTACCCAGGCCTTCTGTGATGTCACAACAGCTGAGCCAATGGTGGCCAGACATCATGGCTACATCAGCTGATGGTATTACCAGTGGTGTGGCAGGCAGCAAAGTCAGAAGTAAAAGAACATGCTAGCTGGGCTGATGGGAGTTGAAGTCCCAAAGATCTGGAGGATTCCAGGTTGAGCAAGGCTGGTAAACCTAATGATAAATGGATGTTTAAAACAGTTTCTTATAGATTTACCAGATTATCTAGCTGCTAGGAATGGGGGAGAAATTCAGTTAAATTTGCACTTACTGGCAAATCTACCTCCTTCACACTTTATGAAATTATCTGAGAAACAAAACATCCTGAATTTGCTTCTGCCCATATTTAATGAAGGTCATATTTTTGTAATAGCTGCATAAAATGGGCCATATGTGAAATTTGCTGCCTTGCTGGTTTTAATTTTCCATTAAATTCAATTCCAATTTACATCTCCCCCAAGTATAATCTCTGCTTAAGTAAACTTCCCCAATTTCTTAAGCCCTTTATGAAGAAAATTGAGCTGTCTCTTCACTCGGTGCCTATAGCGACAGTAACGTGACCATTGTGTGTTTTTCCAGGACTTCTTCAACAAATAGGCGTTGGCCATTTTTATCTCAACAATTCCCGCCCCCTGCCCCCCAAGTCTAAATCTGCACCTATTAGTATTGCCACACCCATGTGGTATTTGAGGCAAGGACAATATTTACCAATTCTTTTGTTAGTAAAGATGTTATTTGAGATATTCATTCTGTAATAAATATCTCTAACTATTTGATCTGTTTCCCAGTCTTTATCACTTTAAGCCTTGCTGCATGTCTGTACTGTATCTGTGGGATGTTTAAACTCTAAGCATCCAATGTGTTTCAATGCCAGTCATATCTATTTGGAAGAGCTCTGAGACTCGAAATTCCATTTCCTCCCTAATCCTAGCTGTTGGAGGCCTTCTTCCTCCTCCAAATCACCATCATTGTCTTCTTTGTCTAGGCCCCCAGCCCTTATTCCTTCAGGTAGTTCCAAGTGCAGAATCTATACTTGGTTGCTGTGTGAGTGTCTCCATTGTGGGGCACCACTAAATGAAAGAGAAATCCCTAGTAATATCAGAACCCCAGTTCCTGGAGCTTTAAAGTAATTGTCATCTGTAATGTTTCTGGGGCTATGTCTGGGGCAGTTTCATGTTTTTTCCTATTCTGGTTTTACCCTCTACCCCAGCTTCATTTTCAGGGATGATTTTCATAGACAACGGAGCTATCAGCCTATGCCACCATCTTGTTGGTGCTCAAGCTCCTTCCCTTTCAGGAGGATTCTTTAAATAAATAAAAATGTGGAATTGTTGAGAACAAAAGAACTGAAAAATGAGAA
Organism: Podarcis liolepis; assembly: GCF_965112155.1. NCBI lineage: Eukaryota > Metazoa > Chordata > Lepidosauria > Squamata > Lacertidae > Podarcis > Podarcis liolepis. Next base: position 22,537,828 of record NC_139570.1, on the reverse strand, counting down.
ACTTAAGAGAACTTAAGAGAAACTTAAGAGAAAGTTTATTAAGAGAACTTAAGAGAAACATAAATTGACAAGTTCACCCATCCCTTCTAGCTATTGATTAAAATGGACCAAATCAATGCACAAGCCAGGGAAAAGTATAAATTTCCTATGTAAACATAGCCTTTTCCTACCAGGTTTGATTGCTGTGCATGTAGAAGTTCATTTTAACCCATTACATGAATGTGAAGGGACACCCCAGGTGAAATTATGCCTGAAGGACAAAGCCCTAACCTGATATGCAATGGTGTCGATCTATAATGACCCAATTTTGGTTGGTGAAGGAAGCATGGATTTATATTTGAGCAAAGGAAATGAGTCAAAATCATTTTCTCTCTCCCTCTCCCTCTCTCTCTCTCTCTCTCTTTGTTAAATGCCTAGGCAAATTTCTTTGAGGTGGTTTCCCTTAAATCTCTCTGTGTTTTTTCCCCCTTTTAAATACAAAAAATACCATTTGATTTTCCTGGACGCTAACCTAGACAGCTGATAGATTTTCCCTCATTACATGTGACAGGTAACCCCCCACCCCACCCCAATCAAGTGGCCTTCAGAATATTTTTTCATTTGCACAAGAGAGAGCCTAAGTTCACTTACACACACACACATTCTGTCCTGGAAGCAAGAGCACATTCTATCATTCTCCATTCCAGTACTCCTCCCCAGGGTAAAATTGGACAGAGTACATTTAAATGTCACTCAAACCCCCCTCTTTTTCCCACTCAGTTTTAACCATATGGGTTAATTTTACCCTCTCTCTAATTCCCCTATTATTACACATTCTTTAAGTATTTTTTTAAGTATTATGAGGAGATTCAACACATGTTGAGGATTTCCCCCTTCAATTAATGGGAGAAAGGGAGGCTGTTAGGTCTCTTTTTGCAATGTTTCAGAGGGAGGGGTTCAAGAGAAAGGGTCTTTCATTGGGGATTGCAAAACATCTCATGGCAAAGGTCAGCAGGGTAACAGGAAAATGATTTGTGTTTGCTCTCTGAAGAGGTGCATCAAGAAAGAGTCCAGAAATGCTTGCAACTTTTGTTTAAAAAGCAAAATAAAATTGCATACTCCACCAAACATGCTGTTTTTAAAAGTATGTCCCATTCTTTTCCATTATTTGATTAAAGTTAGTTGAAGCCCTAAAGCAGTAATAATTTTGAGGATCCCTGCTCCACCATTAATACTTATTTTGCATTTAGGAAACCCAACCAGATGGCAGAGTATTATTAGTATTAGAATTAGTATTAGCATTAATAATAATAATAATAATAAACATATTTCTTTCTTGCTTTTTCATCCCCAAAATGGATACTCAAAACAGCTGGCAAAATTTACATTATGTGGTGTGGCACTTTAGAGCAGCTGTGGGCAAATTTCAGGTTTGTGGCATGCACTTTGTAGTTTGTCACACGGAGAAGCCAAGTGCAAAATATTGGTGGGACTGGAGCCAAAAGCAAAAAATTAATAATTGTGACATGGGGGATGGAACCCATGACCAACACATCTGGCTGGTTAGAATGCTCCTGTTAGGAGTTAAGGAAACACTGAAACATCTGCTTGAGTTCCCTTTGGTTAAAACCAGTCCATATTCATACGGACCTGGAATCAACAGTTGGCATGGCTTCTGGGCTCAAGCTCTTGCATGGGGACCCAATACCTATCAGATCTAGCCATAGGACCAATGCTATGTTGTGTTGTGATAAAAACAAGCTGGAAAATGTACCCTCCCAGCTACTAATTCCTCTTTATCTGGAAAGAGCTCGTATCTAAAAACAGTTTTAGGGATGGAAGAGGAAATCCTGGAATTTTAACATGAATGGCTAAATTTAAAGTGCATCCTATTGCAGTCTACTCAGTGGTAGTTCAGTAGGACTTACTTCCAGGTGCATAGGATTGCAGCATTAGATCCATCAATGGTTGGACGAATGGTTAATAATCCTGCTCATGGTTTCATCCAGTGCTCATTATTTGCTTACTTTTCTGAATAGCACCAAATAACAGATTATAATTAGGATTTCCATTTTTATTCATGGGTATAATATACTGGTGAGGGGTGCATGGTCAGAAGAAACGTTTCCTGAGAACCTATCAGTGAAAATTACTCCCTTTTTTGTTCTGTTACCCCTACATGCTGTTGCTTCTGCAACATCCACCCCACCTCCCACCCTTTTCCTTTCCTCTTCCTGGGTTTGCCACATAGGAAATTCTAACCAACTGGGGATCACAGAATGAAGTGGATGACATCGTGCAGGTCTTCAGCCAACCGTGTTTGGCTATGCAACATAAAACCATCAGTGAGGACAAACAACATTAACTGAGAGTGAATGTATTGCTTCCTGGAATAGTCACACACAGAACCCCAATGAGTCAAGGATCATTGCAATGAATGGGATGTTTTCATTATACTATTTAGCCAGGTTTGGCTATGTGTCTGTATCACTGAGGCCAGATTAAGGGAAGGGAGAAAGAAATGAGGGCAATGTAGATGAATAGGAAGAGGGGGCAAGGGGGTGTTTTTTTCAATACTGCCCAAATGTTTTCCCCAAAACACTAAATAGTTATGGCATAACCTTAATTACAGTGCTCGTGAATTTATGGAGCAGGGGCTTATTAAAGTTCATTATGAGCCAGATAAATTGGAGGATGAAATTATAGCTATCCTGTGGGACTTGACATTTGAGCACATAAAGGAAAAATAACTTGGGCATGACTGAGACTGGACTACTAGGGATGGTTACTGCCAAGTTTTTACTACCTTTAAAAAGAAATTAAAGCAAGCCCAGAATTCAGAGAACCACATGATGGAAGAGACACACGCAAGAGATCATTAGACATATAGCAGTTTGTATTTTGACTCATAGCCTGAAATTCAGTTTACATTTTTCCTAATCAATGAAGCTAATATTGCTTACAGCTCAGGCATATGCCTCTGCTCAGAAGCAAGTCCTGTTGATTTCAGTGGGGTTTGCTACCTCATCCGTGGGCAACGAGCTAAGGCTCAAATCTCCCATAAACAACAGTAATTACATGTGACAATAAATTGTGCCGCAATGAAACCAACCACCATTCCCGCCCCCAAATGGTAAAAACAGATCTGAAATGTTTCCCTGCTAAGAGTTCCTCAAACTGGAAGGAACAATTTATGAAAGCTCCATGTTGGAACTGAAGGCAAGTTAGTATCAGATTTATAGCTGCAGCGCTGTATACATCCAGGGCATTATGTCAGATGGAGATATAGAAGATAAAGGTATCAGGCACCTGATGAAGTGCAGGTGACCAGTAACTCTGTACTGTAAGCTGAAAGTCATATGTCATTTCTTGCCTCTCTCTCTCTCTTTTTTGTTCTTGTTCAGTGGAAAAAAGTAGCATTAGCAAGCCAAATGTTCCTCCATCAAAATCAAAGGTGCAATCTGTCAAATGCAGTTGCTATACAACAACCTTCACTGGGTTCTGCCAGGTCTGTATGGTGCAATTGGTTTCTGCAGTAGGCAATTTAAGATTAATGGATCTCCCTCCCCACCCCTTCTGTTCCTTTATTTTATTTTTATTTTTAAATAATGTATATTAAAGATTTTCCTCATTTACAAAAGCACATGCATTGTCTCTTTCTTCAGGTTGTGTTTTCTATGGATCGGTTACATTTGTTGTGAGACATTGGTGTTATATGCAGTATAGGGTTGGGAAGGAAAGAGGGGGGATGGGAGAGAGGGAGTGGGGTGGTGAAGCTTATGTTCTTTTACTTAGCGTATATATGCGGGTTTTGTGTCAGTGTCACTTGGGTAGGTTGTCTTTCTATTCACTAGTTATGTTTCCTTGGTGGTAAGAGAGGTTGGGGGGGGCTGGGGTGTGGTTGATTGTCTTTGGTTGGCTGCAGTGGGATTTGTTTGTGCGTGGGGGGGGGTGTTGTTGGGTTAAGTTAGCCATACAGAATTGTATGCTGTCAGTGGGTTCATGCTGTTTGTTAAGTTGTGGGTGAACATATCAGACGACACAGCGATTCTCCAAACAGCTCTTGTTTATTCACAGGTCAGAACAGAACTGAACTGAAGGGTTCAGCCAGCCTGCTTATATAGAGCTCCACTAGAACACAACAGTAACCACTTTCTGTAACTATCCAATCACTGAACATCACTTTCAATCCCTTATTTGCATATGTGGACCTGAGTGAAAACTATCTACAGTATCCCCCTGCTGGCCCAGGGTGAGAACTTCAGTACATAACACTGTTGTCTTGTTGGGCTGTGTATGTGATAAAGGGGAGCCATGCTGGAGTGAAGGCATCCTCATCTATTTCTCCCTGTGTCAGTTTCAGTCTACTGGTTAGTAAGGCTGTTTCCCATACTACTTGATACCAGTGTTCCATGTTTATTCCTGACAAGTTATTCCAGTGTCTGGCTATGCTGTTTCTGGCTGCTGAGAGAAGTGGGTTATGAGCTCTTTATAGGGTGAGTGGGCATTGTTATCTTGGAAGATGTTCAGTAGGGCCAGTTCTGGGGTGACTTCTAGTACCTGTTTAGTTATTTTGCTTATTTCTTATATGACTGTTGTCCAGAAGAGTTGGGTTTGGGGGCATTCCCACCACATGTGGACGTATGAGCCTGTGAAGGTGCAGCCTTGCCAGCATTTTGGTGAGGTTCCTGGGTGTATCAGCACCACTTTCCATGGTGTTAGGTATAATCTGTAAGTGAGTTTCAGAGTGAGTTCTTTTCTTTTCACTGATATGGATTTTAAGGAAGGTTTAGACCACATTCTAATTCAATTGGTGGGGTTATTTTCATAGTCTATGTCATCCTCCCATTGTTTTTTGATTGCGTCAAGGGGTTTGGGGGGGTGTTTCACAGCCGTGTTTTATATATTGTGGATACCATCCCCTTGCCACATCCTGTTGTTGTTAGGAGAAGGTTTTCAAAGGTGGGCAAGGGCCTAGTGGCTGTTGATTTTACCAATGGGTTGTTTAAGAAGGCATGTAGTTGGCGGTGTGTTAATCAAGGTATTTGGGTGTCCCCTAGTTTGTTTTGTGTTTCTTTTTTTGATATGGGTTTGCTATTTTTAGAAGTCTGCTAGGCGATATAGGCCTTTGGTTTGCCAGGTTTTTATCTGGAGATCTTGTGCTGCATGGTGGAATAGTGGGTGGTGAGCCAGAGGGATTAGTGGGGATTGGGTTGGGGACAGTTTGCCTACTTCTTCCTTCCATGCTTCAAGCATGATCTGTGTGAACCTGTTTAGTGTGGTGGGGATTTTCCTTAGTTTGTTTTGGAGGAAAGTGTATGCTGGGGTGGGAGTGTTTTCGTTTATATCTCTCTCCAAGTATACCCATTGTTTTGTCTCATCTTCTAGAATGTATGGATTATGTAGCACACTTGGTTGGCAATGTAGTATAGTTCTGTGTTGGGGATTTCACATCCTGAATAGGGGAGGTGCAGGTGTTTGGGGCTTATTATTGGCTTTTCGTGTGAGAAGATAAATGAGTGTTGTTTCTTCTGCCATTTGTGGAGTTGCGTTGGTGGAATCCAGATTGGAAGGGTTTGGAATAGGTAGGTTAATTTTGGAAGGGTGGTAATTTTGATCATGCCTATTTTATCTGAGAGAGTGAAGTTGGTATTGCTCCATCTCTTCAGGTCTTTGTTAATTTGTCACCATAGGGGTTTATAATTGTTGAGGTTTCTGGTTATTTGTACCCCTAGGTATTTGAACTTGGTGTGGCAGAGTTTTTTCTTTGTGATATTGGTGGTGAATTCTTTTTGGATATGGGGGAGGGGAGTGTTGAAGCACATAGCCTCAGATTTTGCAAAGTTTACTTCTAGGCCCGATACCATTGAAAATGTGTTGGGTTCTTTGGTTAAGGTAGTTGCTGTGGGGGTGGGTCTAGTGTCATGACCATCAGGTCATCTGAAAAGAGCCCTGATTTATAGGTTTTGCCTTTTATTTCCACTCCCTTGATGTCAGGGACTGCCCAGGTTAGGATTGCTAGGGGTTCCAGGGCCAGAATGAATAGGAAGGGAAACACTGAGCATCCTTGTTTTGTGCCTCTTTGGAGTGCTAGGATATTAGAGTCCATGTTCTTAATTCTGCATTTTGTGGAGGCTTGCGAATATATTTGTCAGAGGGTTTGTAGGAAGTTAGGGCCAAACTTTATGTTGGTTAGTACTGCTTATAGGTAGTTCCATTCTAAGCAATCAAAGGCATTCCCCTGTGGCCTCCCTGACTCATGATACAATCATGGAAAGTACAAATGCATCAGTATTGCTTTTTATTGCAGAGTTTCATGAATGCCCAGAAGGGAATGTGCACACCTTTAAACCACAGGGTTTTCTGCCATTGGGAACATGCCCCTCATTCATGCAGTGGGGGTTGTGGGGTGGGCATGTGGGATGGAACTGAATGTGTGGTGCATTGGTTCCACTTTAGAAGCTAGACCAGGTAATTTGGAACTCCAAAACTAAGGAATTCAGATGGGGAGAATTTTGAGGACATCCCATAAGAAACAATGGGTTCTCTTCTAACCCACCCACTGCATTTCTTTCCGTTGCCATTTTTTTGGCTTGATCTGCCCCTCTTCCCAAATTTTTTGTTCAGCTGGCAGAATTTCTAAAATTAATTCAGCTTGCCTTTTGCTAAAACCTTTACATATTTCCTTCTCCCATATGCATTGGCCACACAATTGTTGTGCATAAAGGTGTGGGGTGGGGGTGTTGTTAATGTAGGCTTGATGCAACCACAAAAAATAAATGTTTCAAAGTGTTGGTCCGTTGTGGTGTTTTGTTTGTTTGTTACATTTACATCCTGTGTTTCCTCTAAGGAGGTTACAGTGGCTTCCGTTGCTCTCCCTCTCCTCATTTCATCCCCACAACACCTTTGTGAGGTAGGTTAGGTTGAAAGACAATGAGCGGCCCAAGGTCACTCAGTGGGCTTAATGGCTGAGTGGGAGTTTGAACCCATGGTCTCCCAGATCCTAATCCAACACCGTAACCACTATACTGCCGACTGTTGAGCTGGTCGTGCACGGTAACCGAAGCATCTGCGGTTGAATACTGATAGTGTTTATTGAAAGATAGGCAGACTATGTACAAAAGCAGAATCCTTTCACTTTGTTCTTCTCACCACCTTGCCGTTCTCACACTGCAGATTGCAGGCTCGTCCTGCAATCTCAAATGCCTGAACGTCTCACTTCAGAGTGCAAAATGCAACTGCCTGCTACAAACTGAGAGCAAATTGCCTTTATCTCAGCTTCCAATGTCCTTGAACCTTAGACATGTGCTGTAAGCCACCCAGAGTGGCTGGGGAAGCCCAGCCAGATGAGCAGGGTATAAATAATAAATAAATAATAAAATTATTCTTTTTTACTACTACTACTACTGGTGCATTGGCCCTGAGCCAAGTACTCCAGTTAACTGTTGCTGAATGTGCAAATTACTGAAGTATACTGAACTGCCTCTTCTCAACGTATATGTGTGCATTTGGGATGTAGAGGAAGGGGAAGTGACAACAGCAAACTTGCATACACAGTGTTTTGTGCAGAGTCCAGGAATGAAACAAGAAGCATGACCTGCAACAAAATGTTGCAGCATAGAGTGTTCATTTTCAGTGTTTCAAACAGACAAAGCCCTCCTGCAAGACACTCCATTCTGCCCCCCCACCCACCCAATTGTCCATTACCAGCCTCTTACAGATGCATGCACAGTCCTCATTGGGTTGTTTGAGGAGTTTTTATGGTGCAGCTGCATTCGGATTGGTGTGTACAGTTCGGGTTGCCTCAACTCAAAAAGGGTATTGTAGGCTTGGGAAAAGTTCAGAAAGGGGCAACAAAAATGTTCAAGGGGTGGAGGAGGAAAGGTTACAGCATTTGATGCCTTTTAGTTTAGAGAAAAGGAAAGCAAGACCTGATAATGATAGAGGTAAGTTTTCCTCCTTCTCCCATAATGCTACAACCTGGAAATATTAAGGGAACCTGTATGTTGTAGGCAGTGATGATGGCCACAAAAATGAATGTCTTCAAAATAGGACTAGACTATTTTGGACAAGGCAATCAATGGCTACTAGCTAGGATGGCTATGCTCTGTCTACCTCCACTGTCAGAGGCAATGCACCTCTGAATACCACTTGCTAGGAATTGCAGTTGGGTAGAGTGTCCTGCTTTCAGTCTTTCCGAGGCATCTTGCTGGCCACTGTGAGAAGAGGGTGCTTTGCTGACCATTGGCTTGATCCAGCAGGCTGCTCTTGTGTTCTTACACTTCTTGTGGGGGGCAGGGCTCCTAATGATTCTTAAACAATTCTGCAAACCTTGGAGTTTCCTGGAGTCTTCTGATAGCTGCCTCTTGTGTGTGTGGATGGTGCTGTTTTGAGTACTGTATATAAAGAACAGCACTTGTTCTCGAATGAACGATAGACAATCCCTTAATACGTTGGTTTCACTTTTGGTGGGGAAAGTCTAGGTAATTCAGAAATTGAACCTTTGGACAAGAAGTCAAAGAAAGAGAATCTTCGAAGCATCACCATGAGATGATTTCTCTATTTCTTGATGACAGGAGAGCAGGGCGTGAGGTCAAATAATTTGCAAATGACAATAGATCACAGAAAGGGGCTCAGCATCTGTCTGTGAAGATTAAGGCTTTCCATATTCATTGCATTTCTTTTCTTTAGAAAAAAAGGATAATACTGCATTAATATGACCTAAGCTTCCAAACCATTCCTGATTATATCATCCTCAATCATGTTTTGCTTTTCTTTAATTCTTCACCATAGGAAATTTAAAAAGTTTGGTTGATCCCTGGCCAAGTTTCTTTGGTTTTCTTTTCCTTTTTTTTCAAATGTGTTGCAGTGTGAAGGAAATAAAAGATTACTTGAAATAGTTTTTTTAAATAACATGTCATCTCAGCAGAGATAACAGTTTCTTCATAATACTCTCAGCTGGCTCCAATTAGAGTCGATAAGAGAACAAAGGAAAAAAACAAGTGTGTACACTCTTTAAAAACCCACATTTCATCCTTGAATTGTAATACTCCATCATCACCAAAAAAAACCCCAAAAAACCCCCAACTCCAAAAAAAATCCCTATGACCACATTTCCTACATTTTAAAACTAAAACACATAGACCTGGAAACAAAATGATCAAAACAAAAACCTTATGGCAGAGTGATGCAAATTCCATCTGTGATTGTATCACAGAATTTGGCAACACTGCTTGGCATCCTGAGAATCTTGGTGGTACTTCTTTTCAAAGTCAAGTTGCTAGTCCTTATGGATTAAATTGATACATTTGAAAGCACACCAGTAAATCTCAGGAGGCAGAGGAGGAATTCTGAACAGGAATTTTATTGCTTGAAGGGCTCCAGCACTCCTTATCATTCCCAGGTAGTGCAGTTAGGTAAATTTAGACTGTGACTTACTTGTCTTATGTGGTACGGCTGGGGAGCTCAGTGAAATCTATTATCAGTGGAGGCTAATCCATTAGGGTGAATGGGGCACTATCCCGCCAACACAGGCTATCTATCCCCAGCCAGCCCCTAACTGCCTGCCTTCTTGCTTACATCTAGTTCAGGGGGTAGAAGCATTGCCTCTCAACTTCCTTCTCCTCCTTATCAATGCTGCCCTTGTAGAACTCAGCAGGGAGAAGGATGTGGACAAAACTGGAATTACAGTAGCTGGATCGGTCTTCATTGACTCTGGCTCCACCTACTGTTAGCCTCCCTGCCTTCTGCCCTGCCAGTTTCATTGAGCACCAGCCATCACTGTCCAATTACATTATTAACTTCATATATAGCCAGGTCTGCTATGTTTGGGGTAGCCTCCTGTTCATTCTGCTGAGTGGGGCCCTGGACTTCTGCCCCAAAGCTCTCTTCTAGCAATGCAACTTCTTAAGTCATAATGAGGACAGGCCCATGACTCAAATGTGTATAGGTTAATTTATTGAGAGGAAGAAATGCACATTTAGGCTGACATGGGAATGGGATGAGGAAATGAATTGTGGCTGTTAGGGCTTTATTTGAGTTCAGGAGTGCCAAAAGGGTTTTCTGTGTCCAGCGAGATTCACTCCCCCCACCTTTCAATCTGCAATCTATAGGTGAGAATTGCTGTTTAATGCCTAGTAAAACATAAACAACTGCATATGTGAAAATTAAAGTGCTAGGTGGCTAAGGTCCCACCAGTATTGCACTTTGTAACTTGCTCAGTCAGCCTTTACTACTACTACTAATATGATAATTATACAAAAGAAGAGGTCTCAAAGTGACTTGCCAAGGTGAAATACAACAAATAAGAACAATTTTAATGGGATAGCATTGAAATCCTTTTGGTATGTAGAGTGAGCAGCCTTTAAGCTTGTGAGCCTTGGTTAGAGAGTAGAATTTACTTGTTGCAGTCACACACCGAGAGAGATGCTTGTAGGTAATAAAATAAAAGTTGTTTGTAGCACATTTTTTTTAAAAAAACTTGAATAGAAAAATTTTCATTTCTAGCCTAAGTAACCAACCTAGAGAAGAACAAGGCAGCCATGCTTTCTCCTTTGTTCTCTGAAGTTAATTCCAAGGTAAACTCTCATCTTGAGATCTGAGAGAAGTGGGAGGAGGAGGAGGAGGAAGCTGTAAACAGGATGTAATCTAATGCAGTATTTATCAGCCTAAACAACAAAGAGATAGAGAAGTAAACTGATATGTTAAAGGTACAAGGCTAGTCTGGGAATGTTGTTGTCCTTCACTCTATCGGCCTTAACCCTATGCTGGCATCTCTTCTGCAAGGTGAGTTGCACCCAAACTTCCAACAAATTTTAAACTTTTTTGTTGTTGTTGTTTAGTCATTTAGTCGTGTCCGACTCTTTGTGACCCCATGGACCAGAGCACGCCAGGCACTCCTGTCTTCCACTGCCTCCCGCAGTTTGGTCAAACTCATGCTGGTAGCTTCATGAACACTGTCCAACCATCTCGTCCTCTGCCGTCCCATCTCATCAATTTTAAACTAGAAAACCTTAAAACACCAGATCTCCTTCCCACACACCTCTGCTAGCTATCTGTTTAATTGCATTTTAAAATGCTAATTAAACATTAGTTCCAACCTTAAACTTACTCAGGACCAGATCCAGGGTAGAAAGTGGTCCCCAGGTCAACCCAGGATGAGTCACTGTCAACCAGATGTCCCCTCCTAATTGGAGTCACAGTGCATGTTCAACCCTATTAATTACCAAAGGCCTGGGTGAACAAAAAGCTGTTAGCTTGGTGCCTAAAGGCTAACAAAATGCCACCAGGTATGTTTCCCTGGGTTGAGCATTCCACAGACAGGAGGTCACTGGTGAAAAGGCCATTCTCGTGTTACTATCACCTGTACCTCCCTCAGGTGGGACATATGGATAATTGCAAGCAGAGTTAAATATAATAACAACTTTCCTTTTTAAAAAAGTAAAAAATAAGGAAGGGGCAAGCACAAAAAGACCCAGCACAAAAGATCTCCACAACACCCACCAAAAATGCGTCTGGCCACTCCCATGACACTTGGACATCTATGTTTCTCCTCTAAAATTACTTACTTTTTTTCAAATCAAAGGCACTTTCCTGTACTATTGCAAGCATACTGCAAAACAGAGCTTGCCTCCCTGAGAATTTAATCCTACTGCTTTCATACTACCACCTTCCACCCCTGCAGTGTAGCCACTGCCTAACTCATAGCCAGGAAGGGCAAGGGAATCCAATAGTTCCATATCTTTAATTATTACCGTAATTTCAGTCACATAATTTGTTGTTGAAAATGTGGGTTGCTTTAATAAGTACAGTGGCATGCAGCCTTAATTTTCAGTAGCTTGAGAAGGCTTCTAAGACTCTCCCTGGAGCCCAACAGAAATTGAACTTCAATTCCCCTTTGGTCTTCCAGAGGATGAACCCTTGTTTGTTCCTTTCCGCCCAAGAGATTTTGGTGCAACCTGGAGCCTGCATAGCACCTAACAGAGCCACATTTGAATGGCTGCTACCTCCTCTTGCATTCCATCTTGAGGTCAATGTACAAGGCTTCACCCTCAGCCAGCCTTTTCCTTTCCCCTCACCTAGTGGCGGATGGGACACTGCCATACCAAGCCAACTGCCATTAGCCATTTGCCTGTCTTCTTTCTTACTGCCAGTTAGGGGGTGGCTCTGCTTGTCATTGGCTCTGGTTCCACCTCCTGTTGGTCTCCCTGCCTTCTGCTCTACCAGTCTAAATGGGCACTGGCCACCTCTCCCCTGCTTCTTTGTTGTTGGTGGTGCTGTCTAGCCTGATCAATAGTTCTGGAGAACTCAGAAACATGTACACCATTTTGCGGTATTTTGATTGGCCTAACAAATGTATTGTCTGTTTCATTATTAGTATTAGTAGTAGTAGTTTTAATCTGAATGGTTTATTTAATTAGATGAATATATTTAGACTTCATTTTATCTATTAAGCATAGCTTCTTGTGATTGTGCAAACATATGCAAATCTACTCATACATAGGTCCTAAGAGTAGATAGGTAGCCGTGTTGGTCTGCCATAGTCAAAATAAAAAAATTCCTTCCAGTAGCACCTTAAAGACCAACTAAGTTAGTTCTTGGTATGAGCTTTCGTGTGCATGCACACTTCTTCAGATACACACAGTAGTAGATAGGTAGCCGTGTTGGTCTGCCATAGTCAAAATAAAAAAATTCCTTCCAGTAGCACCTTAAAGACCAACTAAGTTAGTTCTTGGTATGAGCTTTCGTGTGCATGCACACTTCTTCAGATACACACAGTAGTAGATAGGTAGCCGTGTTGGTCTGCCATAGTCAAAATAAAAAAATTCCTTCCAGTAGCACCTTAAAGACCAACTAAGTTAGTTCTTGGTATGAGCTTTCGTGTGCATGCACACTTCTTCAGATACACACAGTAGTAGATAGGTAGCCGTGTTGGTCTGCCATAGTCAAAATAAAAAAATTCCTTCCAGTAGCACCTTAAAGACCAACTAAGTTAGTTCTTGGTATGAGCTTTCGTGTGCATGCACACTTCTTCAGATACACACAGTAGTAGATAGGTAGCCGTGTTGGTCTGCCATAGTCAAAATAAAAAAAATCCTTCCAGTAGCACCTTAAAGACCAACTAAGTTAGTTCTTGGTATGAGCTTTCGTGTGCATGCACACTTCTTCAGATACACACAGTAGTAGATAGGTAGCCGTGTTGGTCTGCCATAGTCAAAATAAAAAAATTCCTTCCAGTAGCACCTTAAAGACCAACTAAGTTAGTTCTTGGTATGAGCTTTCGTGTGCATGCACACTTCTTCAGATACACTAAGACTTACTCTTGGGTAAAAGGTAACAAATGGAAACTAATGCAAAACACTTATAGAAATTGTAAACAGTGCTAATATTCTCTCTTCCATATCATACCAAAAGAGCTCCCTCTTCGAAATTTATGCCTTTTAGGCACAGGTATAATCTAAAACAAGAGGTATGCTTTTTGATCCAGGGATGTTATCTTACACTCATGCAAATTTATGCAAATTTAATAACCTGATCAATTGTAGGGAGTTTTAAGTGGTTTCTTTAATCAAATAAGAGTCCTAAAAAGATTGAATTGGGAAATTGCTCTTTGGGATTTTTGCAAACTGGGTTTTGCAAAGTACTGGGGGGGGGGGCGTGTTTGTGTGTGTTTTGCCTGAGAATCTTTATCCCGTTCGAGTCGGATATTCTTTTTTCAGTTCTGCTTGGCGCTAGATGTTCAGTTCAATAAGCAGTAGTGATATTTGAGTTCCTAAATGTACTTACGTACTGAATGTAAATCGCTGGCTCCCAAATGTAATATCCACGATCAAAACTTTGAGGCTGCCTTTGCTGAATTAAAAGAAAGACCTAGTGGATGATTAGCGATTTCTGGGCAGGAAAGAACGTCACTGCCAAGCTGAGAGCGAATTCTTTCAGACTGGATAAACGGCAAACGCCCCTCTCGATTTGCTTGAAAGATCCTGGAACGTTCTAAAATCGAATGTTCCTTTTCCTCCCGAATAGCTCCAAATTCGCCTCCGCCTCCAAACCCGCTACCGTGCGCTCCGGTTTAACTTCAGTTTCCTCATGATCGACTGGTTTTGTACAGACAGCCTTGCCTGTTCTCAGAGAAAGAAATAAAGGATCAAGGATTGCTCTGAGGTTTTCAGTGGAAATGTACATACTTCCAGTATTTCTTTGCAAAGGCTTTCTGTCTCTCTTTAATTGTGAGCGCTACCTTTTGTGAAACTTTGTGGAGGATAGAAATAATTCCCTTTGGCTCGGTGTGATGAGAGCCAGGGTTCTTTAAACCTCAGCCCATGAATCGAATTGGAGCGTGGGGATAAAGGTTTGGCACAGAATACCTCGCTTTTGATCAGAGGCGGTTTCCAGAGACTTGGACGAGATAAAAGGTAGAATTGGGTAGGTTAGCTCCTATAACAAGCAGAAGCAGGTGTAGCACACAGCCGCTAAGCCTTGCTTGGGCTACAGCTCCTGGCTGAGCGGACACTATGAAAGACCAGGGTTTGTCTCTGAGCAAGGAGCAAAACGACCTGGTTTGGAATATTCGGACTGAATACATTTTTTAAATTGTAAACTCCTTGGATCCGTTAAGGTTAAAGGGAGGCTTATGCATATAATAAGTAATCAATAACATTAGAACTCAGGAGCATCCAATGAAGCGGAAAGTATTTCCTCTTACGACGCAGAGTTGAAACTAAGGAAGTCCACTCGCAGATGATGTCCATTTGCTTGGTATTCCACGGGGAAGAGCGCTATTGCGCCCAGGTCCTCCTTACAATTCCTCCCCCCGGGCACTGGTTTGCCACTGTGAGAACAGGATGCTGGACTAGGTGGGCTCTGATCAAACAGGACTGGATCTTAGATACGTAAAGATATAGCACAGAAGGAAGCACAGAGACCATTCAGTAGCAAATCCCAGCTGAATGTTGATGCTGCTCTGCTGTCTCTTTTATTCATTTCCTTAGTCGCCCCCCACTTAAAGTTATCACGATGTAAATATGCAGTCTTAAATTACTTGTGTGCAATTAGGGAAAGAGCGAGCAAGCTTCTTCCCTGTGTTCCCTCCCACGTCCAAGAAATGTCACGTTGAAACGCGGCGGCGAGAGGAATTCAAATATTTCCTTCACTTGTTTCGTTTCTCCCACCCGCGGCCCCTTTTCGTTGCGTTCAAGTGAGACTTTAAATACAGTGGTACCTCAGGTTAAGTACTTAATTCGTTCCGGAGGTCCGTACTTAACCTGAAACTGCTCTTAACCTGAAGCACCAGTTTAGCTAATGGGGCCTCCTGCTGCTGCCGCGCCTCCGGAGCACAATTTCTGTTCTCATCCTGAAGCAAAGTTCTTAACCTGAAGCACTATTTCTGGGTTAGCGGAGTCTGTAACCTGAAGCGTATGTAACCTGAAGCGTATGTAACCCGAGGTACCACTGTACTACACAAGCTTACCAGGGAGTAAGACGCATTGTATAGAGAGGGGATTACATCTAGGGAAAATATGCATAGTATCCGGACGGAGGTGCGCGAAACTTTATGGACTGGAAGAATAAATGCCACGCCTTTTTTAAGAAAAAAACACAAACAACCCTGCAATCTAAACGTGAAAATTGCACTACAAGTGACTTTTGTGTATGCGCGCATTATATTCATTAGTCGATAGATGGTGAACATGCATTGCGCTCTAACACGCTGAAATCCCTAGTTCGAATCTTGCCTCGGTGGGTATTTTTTTCACGAAATGGCTAGATAGCCTCCCTTAACTGCCGCGAAGGGGAATACAATTTTCATCTACATTTCAGGGTTGCGGTAAAGATTTGCTGGGATACTGTATTCGCGGGAGGTGTCTTTGAACAACCCGAGGGCTGGATAGTTAATGCTGCACGAATGCTTGTAATTGTGTGAAGAGTATTGCTGAACACCCAGAATTGCGGAACGAGTGCAGGTACAAATCCTAATCACTCTAGAAATCGGTTTGAAAACAACGGCAAAGAGGGATTGAGGAGGGATTAAGGGATAGGAAACTCGACAGAACCAGATCACATGCTGCCTTGATAGGATAGAGGGAGCGTCACCACTGCCATCCCTTTCACAGCTGAAATTGTGTATTCCTACCCTTTCCGCACTATCCCGTGAGCTAGATATAGATAGATATAGATCTATCTATTTATGCATCTGCTTCCTATCTAGGCTCTAGCTGAGTCGATATAAGAGAGGAAATCCTTATTTGGAAACCAATCTCAGCAGGTCTGATGCTTTGGAGGCGGCGGGAAGGGTCCTGCCCCTCTCTTTCTCCAAAACCTGCGGATGATCCCGCCCTACTTCGGCCTGTTGACATTTTACTGACAGCCCTCCTTCAGTGCAAACAAACAGGTGGAGATCGGATCACTCGGTCTCCCCGCCCCGTCCCCCGCGCCCATCTCTTCTCTCGGAAAGTGAAATCGAGAAAGGCGCGCGCTTTCTCCGCCTGGTAATTGACAAGAGATTTTGTCAATTACGAGACAACTTGCCCATTACAAGTCAGCGTGGCTTTCGCTTTCCTACCCTGGAGGGAGTTTGGTAATCGGCTCTTTCCTGCCCTTGCCACTTTATCAACCATGGGTCACTAGCAACGCTTGCGATTTTCCAGTTGGAGAGAGAAACCAGGGGTGCGCAACCTGAGCTTTCATTCTTTCTTTCAAAGCTTCGCAGGAAATGAGCAACACAACCTAAAACACTAACAAAGAAAGCTGTCTTTCACTGAGTCAAACCATTGGTCCATATAACTCAGTTTTGCCGACACTGACTGGCAGCAGCTCTCTATGGTTTTTTACGGCCCTACCTGGAGATGCCGGGACCTTCTGCGTGCAAAATAGTGGCTCTGCCACTGAGCTAGGTCCTTCCCCAAAGATTATTTAAGGCATTAATATTGGGAGCTATCCTGTCCGGAAGGCTTTGGGAGGAGTGAACTGCAAGGTTTTTGATCCGATCTCTCTAGCTGCCTCTTAACACGTGCATGTTGCTGCGCCTTCGAAAAGTGATTTCTAGTGATTTCAGCTACGTGGACCAGCCTCTAGATCAAGGGCCGGGGACACAGTTTTCCTTATCGCCTGGAACGCTGCGCTTTGTAATGGAGTCATACTTCCAGCTACTACTGACGAAGTGCTGAGCAAGGAAGAGATGTGCTGCATGCATATGTGAGCCAGGTGCTTGTCGATAGGCCATAAATGAAAATCGTAATTAAAAAAAACCCTCCTAACAAACCCGTTTTCCTATCAAAGGCAACCGACCCCCCCCCAACAACCAAACCCCGTTTTTCTCCTCCTCCTCCTCTTCTTCTCCAAGACGAACGGAATCATACTCAAAGTAGACCCACTGTGCATTTTAATTATTTTAATGAATATGCTAGACACACACACGCTTATGAACTATTATGGCATTAAGTTGTATACACACACACACACACACACACACACACACATATATATTCCCTGTTTATGGAAGTTTTCAGTATTTAATGCTGTATTGTTTTTAACACTCGATTGGGAGCTGCCCAGGGTGGCTGGGGAAACTCAGCCAGATGGGCGGGGTATAAATAATAAATTGTTGTTGTTGTTTTGTTTTGTTTTCTATTTCCTTTGGCTGAGAATGTAGACTTGTATCCTATCAGTGCAACCCTACATGTATCTACTCAGATGTAAGCCTCATTTGATTATTGGATTATTTGTGTCAGCAACAATTGCTGGTATGCTTTTTGACTGTAGAGGAATCCAGTTTTTAAAATTTTGGGGGCTCTGTGGTGAAATAACATTGCAACTATGCATCTGCACAGTTCATATGTTCTATGCTAGAAGTGTTACTGGCCCTCTGTGCATCATTATTACTAATGAACTATATAGTGCCCTGGTTAGTTAGAAAGTATTAGTTAGGAACATAAGAACATTGGAGGATTCCTGCTGGATCAGGCCAAAGGCCCATCTAGGCTATTAACAAACCCATGGGAAACCTGCAAGCAGAACCAAAGTGCAACAACACTCCTCCCACCTGTGATACCAGCAACTACCCTTGCCTGCAGCAATGGAAGCAACACATAGCCATAGTGACTCGCAGTCCCTGGAAGCAGTTATCCCCTAGAAATGTGTCTAATCCTCTTTCAAAGCCATCCAGATTGGTGGCCATGACTACATTTTATAGGAACGAAAGACAGTTTAACGATGCACCGCGTGAAATGGTGCTTTCTTTTGCCTGCTTTGAATCTTCCAACATCATTGGGTTATTATGACAGAGGGAGAAAATACCTTCTCTATCTGCTCTCTTCACACCATGTATAATTTAGTGTGGAAGAAAGAGCTGAGTGTCCTGCACACTAGCTAGAGTGCAACATTCAGGTTTAGGAGAAGCCTTACTCCCAATACAGTACAGAAGTAATCCATCTTGGTTAGGACTGTGGTGATGAATTATGCCCCCCCCCAAAAAAAACCCCTGGTGGATAATAAGGATACAAAATACACTTCCTAAGCTCCATTTTATACAGCAAGGCTTACTTCTGAGCAAACAAGCAGAAGTTTGCAGTGAAAATCTCATCGATTTAAAATTTAATTTCTCCATTACTCTCTTAACCATTAGCAATATTCCAACGAGTAGCACATCTTAGAGACCAACAGGCCTTCTTCCCTAAAAGTCATGCGGTGTGGTGGTGGGGAGCAGTCCCCTGGTCTAGACAAGTCTGGACCAAGGCATTTGGGGGACAAAACAGGAAGTCCAAGTGGTGCTCATCTTGCCCACACCATATGGTAAAATAAATAGTGACTGTTCACCACCTTTTAATGTTGCCCTTCCTAGCTTGTGACTGTCCCAGGTCTGAGGGTGGGGGTAGAGAGGGAGAGGAGAGACATTGTAAATAGAGTTATCTTTGCAGTGGAGTAGTGTTTGTTTGTTTGTTTGTTTGTTTGTTTGTTTGTTTGTTTAAAAAATAGCTGACTAATTTGTGTGAAAGAATATATGTAGCAGGCTAGGAGCCTCCTCAAAGCATACTGAGGATGTAAATGACAAATGCACATTACTTCACTATCCTGAAGAATGAATGGACTGTGTACACAATGATTACCGTAAGTAAAGCTAAATCAGGCATCCCCAAACTCGGCCCTCCAGCTGTTTTGGGACTACAACTCCCATCATCCCTAGCTAACAGGACCAGTGGTCAGGGATGGTGGGAATTGTAGTCCCAAAACAGCTGGAGGGTCGAGTTTGGGGGTGCCTGGGCTAAATCGATGCACAACTGCTTCCCGTTTGGAAGTATGTGGAATTGTAGTAGCATAAGCCTTCTCCCCATTTTTTTATTTTTTTTAAGTGCAGTCCTCGGTATAGGGCTAATAGTTCTGCTGGGAGCCGCTGAGAGTGACTGGGGAAACCCAGCCAAGTGGACAGGGAATAATAATAATAATAATAATAATAATAATAATAATAATAATAATAATAATATGTTAGTAAGTGAAGGTTACTTCAATGTAAGTGGAAATAGGATTGCAGCCAAAATAGCACTTCTTTAGTTTTTAAAAATAAAATAAAAATCCACGCACATGGAGATCCCCTTGCTCAGAATATCATTCTAAAATCGTGCCGTATTAATAATACCAGTGTGTATTTTACTTACACCAATAAAAATATTTATGATTACAATAGACTGATATTATAAATGCAGTAATAGAGTGTTTAATATTATAACCGGGACATCTGCAACGTATTACTTTGATTCATTCCTGCCCTTACTGTATTTGGAACGCGTCTGGTAGCTCTGGCAATGTATGTTTACTCAGAAGTAAATTCCACTCGGTTCAACAGGGGGTTACTTCCTCCGATAAACTTGCATATACTAATAAGTCACCAGAGTAGGGCTTAAGGGAGTGACCAGGAGATGACCTTTTTGAGCTGTTTCCACCTCTTATACACGTTTTTAAAACACACGTTTTTGTTTGTGTAACTAAATGTTAGGTTTACCAGTTATTCTTGCGCGGGGTAATTTGCTGGTTTAAAATTTCTGTTGTAAACTGCTCTGGGATGTTATGAAGGGCGGTATACTGCATATTTAAATATTTAGATATTTAAATTTAGATCTGCATAAACATAGGTTTATAAAACGCATTACAAGAACAACGCGAGTACCATCCTGCAGTCGAAGGGCACAATCCGGCTAGCGAAGCGTGTTGACATTGCCACTGATTCCAAGAGGAACTAAGTACGCCCCAATGCAATCAAGCAGAAATGAAAAGTGCTTTGAACTTTGGCTAGATTGCAACTAATCTACCTAATTTAGTCCTGTTCACTAATTTCAAGGGGTCCACTCTGTTTAATCCAGGGTTGTGCCCAGCGTTAGTCATATTCATGTCAGATTTATTGAAACTAATAGGCAGGACTACGGTCCATTAAATGCGTAAAACTTAGCTGAATACAACCCATATTTCTCAGCCCCATGGAACTCGGAGGGAATTGCCTCCAGGTAAACATGCTATTGCTCTGATATTTGGACAAATGCAAAGGCTTTGAGAAGGCAGCTGAAATTAGCAAGCCCAGCGCGATTTATTTCCATTGATGGAGTCCCTCCTTCGCCTAATCTGTTCCAGGCTGTTATTTTTCTGGGTGGTTCTGCAACAATGCGATTGTCCCTGGAGTGGCTTTAAAATCAAAATGAGGAAATATCACATCCTGGATTCTGAACGTCAAATGGGAACCACCAAACCGTTTTAAGCCTGAATAAATGAAAATCCCACCCCCCGCCAACTCGTCTGCCTGCCCTGCCATTCACCACTGCTTAAGTAGAGAGGAATTGAAACCAAAGTACAGTATTTGGATTTAAGCAGCCTGCGTAAATGCTTTTTGTACTCCTAAATGGAAGCCAATGTGTTGAAATGTCAACGATCAATGAATGCTATGACTTATCCATCCCTTACTGTTCCCCTATTGCTGTCCCTTCCCGGTGGGAATTCAGGGCACCTTCCAGCCAAAGTTAAAAGCACTTTTCATTTAAGTCTGATTGCATAAGGACGTGCTTAGCTGTTTCCTATTGGAATCCACAGCAATTTCAACGCGCCTAGCTGGCCGGATCGTGCGCTTCGATTGCAAGCGCCTCGCGGCAGGGACCAGCCCCATTAGGTTTCACGCGTTGCTGTTGTAAAGCGCTGAATGAAACTCAGGATCAGCATCATCAAAGAGACGCCGTTCCCACCCTTAGTTCCTACAAAACTAGTCGCCTCTTTGGGGCATTTTAAAACAACTTCAAGAGAAGCCATTTTATCAAATAAGTCTGCGTGGAATAATAACTTGAAATCAACGTATCGCTTACAACGTATCGCTTTTACTGTACTGGGCAGTGGATGTGGGGAGATTTCAACGGAACTTCCTTCCCCATAAAAGGCTTCATTGGAAGATTTGACCCCGAGCGCGCAGAAATTAACATGCAGCCCGATCCTGTCTATGTTTACTCAGAATTAAATTCCATTAAATTCTCTGCCACTTACTTGCAAGTAAAGACTCACAGGCTTGCTGCGGCTGGGATAGCGACAGCTTTGTTGTTGCTGATGATTTTATTTTATTTTGTTGTTGCTGTTTTCGTAACAGAATTAAAGGTCGATAATAACAACAACAACAACAACAACAACAACAACAACAACAACAACAACAACAACAACAACAGGCATGTTTGTTTCGATGGAAAGGTCCGGAAGCAAACTCTTTGAAACACTGCTTCTAGTCCTCATTAATTCCTTATCCCTCCCGCGCCGCCCAGTGGTGCGAAGACTTAGCAGGAGACAACTCGCCAGATCTAGACCGGGACTGCAGAAGGGATGCCCAGAAAGACGCCTCCTATTGCTACTCGCTTCTGCTCTTTGCCTGGCAAATTGGCACCCAGCAAGCAACATATGTCGAATTCCCTTCAAAGTTTGCCGACGGAAAGGAGAACAGAGTCTCCGACATTCATCTCGGTAAGGAGGGGCGAGTTTTCCTCAACCCCATGGCCCTTCCCCATTTTTCTCCCCCGCACCCCCTTCCCCCTCTCCCTCTCCCTCATCCTCTCTCTTAAGCACTTCCAACAGTGCCTAACACAAACAGTGGAGTCTGTTGGCTCGATCCAGGTTCAGCTGACTTCGCGTTCCCTCTCCTTTTCTTACCCTTGTCAGTCTTACTCCTCTGTCCCTGGGATTTGCCAAAGAAGGCAGTTCTGTTCTCTCCACACACACACACCCCACCTTTTAAAAAAAGTAGGGATGGAAATGTCGTCTTCTTTTTGCTAGTCGCTTCCTCGGAGAGCCATTAGGAATCCTGAATGGAGCTGGGAAGCTGGATATATTTTCTCACTCTCTAGGATGCTGCGCAAAGTGTTGGAAGGGGGTTGATCGGGCCACAAGCCCTTCTGAGCTGGGCTGAAGTTTCTTTTCGGCTTTGAAGAGGGGGGAGTAGGGGAAGCAAAGAAGGAAGGCTTCCCTCCTGATCTTTCTTTATTTTATTCTCTAAAAGAAGAAAGAGACTCCACATTTGGAACGGGGATCATGGCTTTGAGCTCCAGGGCGCATGCTTTCTCCGTGGACGTTTTAGTGGGCAACTCGGGGAAGCGCAAACTTCTGGATTTGGAAGAAGAGGAGCGCTCTGCTGAGAAAGTAGCCGAGAAGACAGTCTTCGGGAAAAACCAGGCGCCAGGTAAAGTCGCCCTTCTCTCTTCTTTCTTCTAACTGTAGTGCTAGTCCGGCAACCGCCGAATCGTGCAGTCCAAACTATACATTCTTCGAAAGTCCGTCAGCGCGTTTAGAATTGTAGCCTGTAAGGATTCAGTCCTAATTTCCTGCCCCAGCTTCCCTGAGAGCAAATTCCCATTTAATCCAAAAGAATTTACTTTTGAGTTAGGATTGCGCGGTTCAGCTGAGCCTCCCTCTGCGTCTGATAGGGTTTACTCCCTGGTACAACCTTAAGAAAAGCATGGCACGGGAACATATTATATATTGTATTTCTTCATTTGCCAGCCGGAAGAAGAATCCGGCGTCCCCCTAAAACTTGCTCTGTTTTCAATAACTCTTGCCCCAAATAAAAAGTTAGGACTGTGTTGAATAAGCGAAGGGTAAAATAACAAGGGACTTTGTACAATGAAGGCGGACGCACGCCGAGGGGGTACTTTTCCAAATCCGAGTGCTAAACTGTGAGTTTTTAATTTAAGATTCTTAAATGTGAATAGGGCTCAGCCGTGCTCCCAGTTCTACTAAAGGGAATGGATCAAAGCCTCGTTTTACACCGAGGGAAGACCAAAGCGATTAATCTGGGGCCTGTGGGTGATCTGTGTTCTGTTTCGGGCATAACCTTTAAACTCGCGCAATTCAAATGAAATTTAGACAGGCCAATTGCAGCGAAAACTACACCTAGCGCTCAATTGAATGCCAAGTAATTGCTTCAGTGGCGGCGGAAGAGAGGTAATCCCCCCCCCCATCGTTATTTACACCCCAGGGAACATACGACCCCGCAAATGTTACTGGACTGTAACTCCCATCATTCCTGACCATTGACCAGACTGACTGGAGCAGATGGAAGGTGGCGGTCCAAGAGCACCTGCAGGGACCGAGAGTTCCTCATCCCGGATTTACTCTCGTCTTCCACACATTTACTTGCGAGCTCATATTTCCCCAAAATTTCTCTAGGAACGAAGCCGTGCTAAAATAAGTCATATGTGTGCGTGCGTGCCTGCAATTGTTTGAATCGTTTCTTTAAAAAAATAACCACACCATTTAAAGCACATTAAAAGCACTCTGTTTTCCCCAAAGACTCATGGAAGCTGTAGCTTGTTAAGGGTGCTTAACAAACTACCGTTCCCAAGATTCCTGCGTGGTGCTGGTAAAGTACTTTGAATCCATAGTGTGAATGGAGCAGGTTCGAGTGCCATCAGATTTTCCTCCCAGCAGTCCATAGGAATTATCGGCGCCTACAAAGTCTCTGCCTAGAAAAACCTTCCAGGACTTCCAATGGATATTTGAGAGCACTTCCTAAAAACGAATGGCTCTCAGTGGCCCTCGCAACGCATCCCTGCAGCTTCCGCTTGAATTCCGATCCGAGCCACTCGGAAGGAAAGGGAGCCAATGGCATGTCCAAGCCGCGGGGAATCGCTGTAGTTCTGTCCCCGTACCCCGCTTGCATTTATTTCCTCCCAGAAAAGAAATCTAAGGGAGAAACGGCGGGCTCCCTCCCGGAGGAAACCAGAGAAGGGGCCGGAGCGATCCAAGTGGACCTGCAAGGTTCGGAATTGTGGAAGAGGTTTCACGAAATCGGCACTGAAATGATTATCACCAAAGCCGGCAGGTAGGGCATCTGGTCCGGAGTTTCATATCTCTCTTCCTTTTTTTGTCATTGTGTGTATGCGTGTGCTGCGCGCGATCTGCCCCCAGATAGCACTCTAAATTTCCAGTAACGTGTTAGCGACTGTGCTTGCCGGCGTGTCAGCTGCTGTGCTAAAAATGCACACGATTGCTCTACCCTTTCCAATAAACCAGCGCTGGCATGGTCCGAAGTCTATGCGCTCACGGAATTGTGGGTTCGATCAAGTAAATTACTAAGGCTGCTGTCCTATACTGTACCCGCTTACCTGGGAGTAAGGCAAGCCCCACTGCGCTGAGTCGAATTTACTTCAGAATAGACATGTATAGGATTGTACCGTAAGGCCTTTTTCTTTCTTTTAACAAACACGGGTGGATTCTGGTACATTCCACCTTTCATTCATTCTTATTAATATCCTGTTTCTGAGGGACACTTTCCAAGTCCCGCCGGTTTCAACGCCAAATAATTCAGCGCTTGCTCAACTCTCTCCTGGAAAGTAACTGATTGATCTTGTGAGTTCTTTGGTCGGGGTGGGTCGTGCCCATACTATGCACAAATGGCATGCTTACTCAGAAGTAAGCCACACTGTGTTCTAGAGGGTGCGGGAGGCTTATTTTAACAACGGAGACAAATTTGTTCTCCCCACAACTCAGGGAGAGGCGTCGCTATCCTTCCCCTCCCCCTTTTATTTCCAATGAAAACGAAACGGGGAAATCAAGGGACCTTTCTTGCCAGAGGTTACATTTTTTAAACTCAGCACCTCAGTGTCTGAGGCAGAATTTCCGTCCATGGTAAGGCGAAGGGATACAGAAAAGTCTGAAAGAGCCTTACATAAATCACAATTCAGAACCGTGGTTCCATCAACCCTAACAATTACTTTGCCTGCTCCAGTTCTCTAGAGGCGCGGGTGTGTGTTGGTCCTTGCTCAATCCTGAACCGAAGCTCCTTATAATCTTGGAGGGTAATTCCTTCACACACACACCCCTAACGCCAAGGACCAACACACACCCGCGCTTAAGATAATTTGTTTTCCCTATTTCAAACCAAATATTTGCAGTACGGGGGATGGGGGAAGCACAGGCAGATATGTTTATCGTTTGCTCCTGTCCTTCATCTACACTGCAGGCTCCCCTCTCCTCACGACCTGGAATAAATTCTGTAGCGAAAAGCTCCTCCTTAATAACAGTGATCCTGATAAGATCGTGATTTGGGAGAGTGAGAGAAAACTGATGAGGTCAGCTAATGGATAATTCGGTGGCCGAGGACTTTACTATGGGGATTTTGTGATATGCGTAAAACTTATCACTGGTCTCCCGCACCGACAATGCAGTAGCCATTTTCTAATATCATTTTACATAAAAGGTTATTCAAGTCCCGGGCCCGCAAACCCTGAAGGGCCAACTTAGCAGGTTTCGGTGAAAAGGAAGTAAAATATATATAAACCACTAAACCCAGAGTCTAAAATTACGTTAACTGCACCACTGAATCGATAAAAAGACAATCTCTTCCCACGGTATTCTTTCTCTTACCATCGCCTCTCTCACAAGTTCATCCTTCGCTGATCAAGAGAAATGACTATAATAACCTTCTGCAGGGTCTTTTCTCCATTAAATCTATTCGATTCCCAAACCAGAGCTCCATGAATTAGTGGGTGACGAGTCATTATCACCAAGGCCCGAGCTGTTAAGGCAAAGCTTGAGGCTGCAATTTCATGTACGTTTACATGGGAGTAAGAACTCGGTGAGACTTACTTCCAAGTGAAGCCTTAAAGGAACAGAAGAAGCTGCCTTATACTGTCAGTTTGTCTACATTGACCAGCAGCGGCTCTCCAGGATTTTAGAAAGATAATCTTCCCCGGTTCTAAATGCAGATACCAAAAATCAAAGCATGTGCTCTTCCACTGAGTTAGTAAGACTGTGTGACATGTCACTAAAAGGGAAGAATGTGAGGAGCCTAACATCAGGATCCTAAACATCCTTGGTTTGATTTCAGTGCATTTCAAGGCAACCTATTCCTAAGTAGGTGTCCTTTCTTTTAACTACTGGAGGAAACTGTGCATGGATTTGATCTGCCTACAATCCTGCCCATGGTTACTTAGGGGTAAGGCCCTTTAAGCCAAGCAGGACTTACTTCTGAGTACTTGATTTATTTGATTTCTTACCTGCCCTCTACTATAAGGTCAGAAAGAGACACAAAACATTTCTGATAAGCCTTCCTGGAGAGAAGGCTGACCTTGTCACCAGTATGGCGTCATTAAAAGAAGGAAGGAAGGAAGGAAGGAAGGAAGGAAGGAAGGAAGGAAGATGCTTTTAAAAATTTGTTTTTGAACATCCATGCCTGAGGATGTGTGCCGTGGAATTCCAAATCTCAAGATTCCAGTGTTTTTGGCACTCAGTAGCTAGATGGATGAAATGCATAGCTTTAAATGCTTTTGCTTTGTGCACCCATTTGTTGTTTGGCTGAACATTTTTGCAGTTCTTTGCAGAGAGAGGGAGAAAGCGAGATTAATTTATGAAGGTCATAAGAAAATATGAAGGGCCCAGTCTGATCAGGCCAAAGATGTATTGTTCTCAACCTTCAGGAAACCTGCAAGTGGCACCTGTGTGCAACAGAGTTCTCCCCACTTGTGATTCTCAGCAACTGGTATTCAGAGGCTACTGATTCAGACAATAGAGGGAGAACGTGGCCATCATGGCTATTAGCCATTGACAGCCTCATTCTCAACAGATAAGAGTTGTGAGGAGTCAGAGTGCAGTAAAAGTCCCTGGCCAAGTCAGAATGTAGACATCTCCCCTTATTTAAAACACCTCACGCAACATCCCTTGCAAGATTATTAAAACAATGAGAAGCCAATGTAGTGCCCCCAGATGTTGTTGGATAGGAATTCCTATCAGCCTCAGCCAGCATGGCCTATGGTCAAGTTGAAGTCCAGTAGCATCTTGAGGGCACCGTGTTAGCTACCCCTGAAGTCTAGGGCAATAAAAGGTTCTGCCCTGAATAGCAGGTGCAGACAGAATGGTCTTCAGAAAAGTGCTATGCAGAGGGTAATATGTTTTACTTCACTTACTTCAAAATGTGGGAAACCATCCATGCCTTATTTGCTCTCTCATCCTTACCCTTGACCTCAGCACTGCAGTGGAAAGCCAGGAGTTCTGTGGTGCCTTAAAGGCAGAGGTGCACTGGAATTCTATACAACTCTACTCAGATAACAGCCCTATTGAATGCACTGGGACTCACTCCTAGCTAACTAAGGCTGAGTTCACACTCTCAATTACTGTGCACTCACTGTGTTGGGTTTTTACCCAGATTTCTGTGCCGTGTTCACACAGGCCATTATATATTTTTTAAAATGCACATTTCCTGCAGGGTTTTTTTTTTTAAGCACAGCTGGGTTTTTTTTATGCATTGTTTCTTAAACCAGATTCACATGGGTTGGAGCATTCAAGCCTTTTCTAATTTATCTCTAGCCTCCTTTGCACAGGGCAAAGACACCCCCATCCTGTAGTGTGTACACAAACAAAATGTGTTTGTGACACTATGAAGCCCTGCTGATGTGAGCAGGGAGAGAGGAAAGACCCATGGAAGGTGTGTGTTTATGTTAACAACTTCACGGCCTTCTAAAATGGTAATGTGAACATACCCCAAGTATAGGATTGCAGACACATTTGTTAGGAGACTAGAGGAGGATGGGGAACCTGTGGCCCTCCAGGTGTTTCTGAACTTCATGCCTCCCCAGCCACCATGGCCAACAGTCAGATGCAGTGAGAGTTGTATAGTTCAGGAACATCTGGCATGTTTATTTACTGTTACATTCACATCCTAACTTTTCTTTATTTCATCCTCACAACAACGCTGTGAAGTAGGTTAAGCTGAAAGATGGTGACTGGCCCAAGGTCACCCAGGAAGCTTCATGGCTGAGTGAGGATTTGAACCCTGAAAGGTCCTGGTCCAACATTCTCGCCACTATACCATTGCTGGCTCTCTGTTCCTCACTGCTGGGCTGGAATCTTGTTTTTCTGGTAAACCTTTCTACGGAACTGGCACATCGACATGCTCTTTCATCCCCACTCTCTCCTCCCCTTGGTCTTCGGTCCTTCTGAGACTTTCCTTCCTACCTTTCAGCCGCAGCCCAAGGCTTGGTAAACGAACAGTCTGGTCCTACTGACAATCTGTTGGAGGGAGAGAGAGAAAAATCCTGCTGTGGTTGGGGTCCTTTTTCCCACGAAGCATGTTTTAAGATTTAGCATTGATAATGGTGCCTGAATGATTTCACACGCATTCGCGGGTATAGAAAGATTTTGGAAAACGAAAGAAAATACTAAGCACTTTTAATCGGGCTTATTCACTATGACAGAAACCAGCAATTTACGACTTCTAGTAGTATTTTGCATAACACTATAGCTACTTATGTTCTTACTAATAGGAAGGGTTCAAACTATTACTTCCATGCCGGTTTCTATCAGGTCTCTGTGGCGCAATGTGCCAGTGCTGTTAACCAGAAGGTTTGTGGTTCGTGGGCAAGATTCCTGCACTGCAGCGGGGTGGACTAGATGACCCTTGGGGTCCCTTCCAATCCTACAATTCTTTGATTCTGCTACACCTGAAAATAGATCATTTATCCCCTTCTGATGTGATAGGGAATGGGGGTGATGATAATAGAGGGAGCAGCAAAAGAGGGAAACTCAGCCGGAACCTGTTCATGTTTACTCGAAAGTAATTTCCATTGAGTTCAAGGGGGCTTACTCCAAAGTCAGCGCGCACAGGATCATGCCCATTTCTTGCAAGTCTCATCAGCTGTAAGCCTTGCAATGCAAAGGGAACGGGGTGTGAAAGGCAGGTTCGCCGGCCTGAGACTTCCGGGGCTCATAAAGCGGCAGGTATCCCTTCAGGTATGGCTGTGGACAGTTGCGCGATGACCCCTGAGCAGTGGAGACAGAGCGGGATAAGAAAAGAACCAAGGAACTGGATGCCAAATGAAACCTATTGCTCTTCTTACGCTTCTCGCAGGAGAATGTTTCCGTCGGTCAGAGTCAAAGTGAAAGGTCTGGATTCGATGAAGCAATATTACATCGCCATAGACGTGGTGCCGGTAGATTCGAAAAGATACAGGTAAAACGCGGACCGTTCTCCTTTGGAAGCTAAGCAAGATATAGGGTCAGTTCACACGTGCACGCTCTCATTCGCGGATGACTTCAGCAGGAGGTGATGACGACGTGCCTCCTGCTTCTGTCAGGGCCTTCAGCTCCCAACCAGCACAGAAAGGGATGCGCATATGGTAGCATCACCTCACACTCAATCTTTTCCCAGCTTCATCTGCCAGTTACAGGATGGTTCCTTCCTACATGTACGTGTGAATCAGTCCCGCTGATGTCGAAGGGACTTGCCCCTCCACCCCAGTAGGCCTGGAAGCCATTTTAAAGCATGCAGATGCGCTTCATGCAGGATTCCCTTTTCTCTTCAAATACGTCCCCCGCTCCCTTCCTAATTTCATAATATGACCATCAACTCACACGTGAAACTGCAGTCCGCTCTTATGCCTATTTTCTCATATTCAGCAGGATTCCGCCCCCGCCCCCCTTCTAGGAAATAACCGCGTCTCCTCAAATCATTCAGGGCCGGAGTTATGTGGAGTAATCCTAAACCGATTCCTCTTTTTTTAAGCTTTTCTGACCCATTGGCAAAATATATCAATAGTTTGCTGTTTGCACGAATTGACGACATCCCAAATACTCTGAAGTATCTGGACCCAAAGAGATATTTCCCCCACTAATTCCTGCTGATTTTAAATCCGCATGAAAAACAGCAGTCAAAAACGGATTGTAGGCAGGGCTCTTCAGACGCTGACAGAAAGATAAGATCCAAGTCAGTTCTAAATGCGAGTTCTTAAAGCGCAGTGCTATGTCTGCACAAAAGTAAGCCCTACTGAATTCAGTGGGGCTTACTTCCATGCAGGTGCGGTTAAGACTGCAGCCTAAGCAAACTCCTTCAGACTCCATAATAAGTCAAGCCTGCTGGTTCAGGTCTATAGCCCATCTAGGCTAGCATCCTGTGGGCCGACCAGAAGCCTGTGGGAAGTCTGCACGCAGGACCTGAGAACAGCAGCAGTTCCAAGCAAATGGTATTCCATACATAGCGCCCCAGACCGTGGTGGTAGAACAAAACCATCGAGGCTAGCAGCTTTGTCCTCCATGAAATTATCTAAACCTTTTAAAAAAAGAAGAAGGGGGAAAAAAGGTCACCTGAGTTGGTGGCCATCACTGCCAGTGCCTCATGAGGGAGGGAGTTCCACAGGTTAACTATGCGCTGCACGAAGGAATCTACACACTTCAGATCTGCGTAAAGAAGTATACGTACACACACGGCGGGCCTGCGTCCCCCGGGCGCGAGATTCTATGTGCCACAGACAGAAGCTGTGTGCCCCACAGTCCCGTTTACTTTCACCCCGTGCTCTTCCTTCCACCGCTGGTCTGGGAGACGATGTGCACATTGGTTTCTACAGTACCTCTTTCCCATATAGGTGCTTTTGATCAGGACTCTTAGGAACACGGGAAATTGCCTTATACTGAGCGTGATTATTGCCTGCGCGCCCGGGTTTCAGGGAAGTATTCCCAGCACTACCAGGAGGAGATGCGGGGCAAAAGAGACGTTCTGCCGCTGAGCTACGGCCCTTCCCCAAAGGGCTTGGGGAAAGTTGCAAAGTAAACAAACAGTTCGCAGGACCTCAGGGAGCCTTCGACAATAATTTGACAGGTTGAGATCAGGGGCTGCCTTTTGAAAGAGCTGCCTTTCTCTCCCACATCAAAGGCAGCAGGAGCCTTGAGCTAACGCAACAGTGAGCGTGTTACGTCCCAAAGGTTTCAGTGCGGGATATGTAATCTTGTTGTTTAAATCGCTCACGGAAATCAGATATACTTTCTATAAAATAATAATAATGCCAGTTTCGGTGTTCCTTTTGGGAAGATCCGCCCCACACATTTAGGATATTCAACACATATGAAAAGCACGCTGGAAACTAGTTCTGTGAGAGGAAAGCTGCGGTTCCCATGATTCTTTGCGAGAAGCCATATGCTTTAACCGTGCTTTAAATATGTGGCGCGTTTTTGCTCTGTCGTTGCTTTCGCAGAGCAACCCTATACATAAGAAAGTTCCCCGAGTTCCATAGGAGTTACTACCTAAAACAAAAGAATAGGATTATTAACACTGCGATGCTATACACCCTTGCCTGGGAGTACGCTCCATAGAGCTCATTGGGCCTTACTTTTGAGTAAGCATGCATGTGGTCCTTCTGTCGGTGTTCTAAAAGTGAAAAAATATTGAGATGTCCGCTGCAGAGAGAAACATACTCAGGGTTCAGATACCTGTCCTTGTCCTCCTACCTGACGTGAGTGAATTTCATGAAGCGAATGTTTCAAGCGCTGAGTCCTAAATAGAACTATAATCTCTTTGTGGGCAAAGCAGGGGTAAGAGTATAGGGCGGAGGGGGGGGGGCGGAAGGCTGAGACTTAACGATCGCGAGCCAGTTACGGTCCCGCGGAGTGTCTGGCAAGGAAAAGGAGGCTTTAAAAATCTGACTGCTGGGGATGCTGCACACCTGGTCAGTTTTTTGGAATCCCTTTGAAGGAGCCCTGAGTTTATAATGAGGCACAGGCAATGCCCCCAAACTCCGTGCACATTTCACAGGACCCCAGAACAGAAAGAACCTGGAGGAAACTGCAACTATAGGATTTAGTATTTAATCATTATTGTTAGAGATCAACTCAGAGTTGATCTGCTACTAATAACTGATGTTGGAGCGTAGCATCAAGTGAAGAACTTACTGGTGTTTTTTTTCCATTGAGCTTCTTGGTCTCTCTTTACACCAGAAAAGGAATCCTAGGCTACCAACAAAAAACAGCTTAAATAAGTGGCAAATGTAATAAAAGGGTAGCCTTCTGAATGGGCAGTGAGAGATGAAGGAATGTCCTCAACATTCCATTTTTAAGGGCTCTTGACAGGGTAGGCTCTGATTGCCAGGTGACTCAGCACTGCTGCCAATCATGTGTACTCTGCATAACTCAGAAAGAGGGCATAATATTGTATTGGGGGTGTGTGCTCAAGAATGTTTGTGAGTTTCCTACAGGCAGAGTCTGACTGTGAGAAGAGGATGCTAGGCCATTGGTCTGATCTGGCAGGTGCATCTAATGTTCTTATGATGTGTGGTTGAGAAGCCAACTACAGGACTTAATGTGGGTTCTGCATCAGATTGTTCTGCTGATTCCTAACCTCACGACCTCTGTCCCCTATGAAGGTATGTCTACCACAGCTCCCAGTGGATGGTGGCTGGAAACACAGACCATTCCTGCATCACACCCCGGCTTTACATCCACCCAGATTCCCCTTGCTCTGGAGAGACCTGGATGAGACAGATCATCAGCTTTGATCGGGTGAAACTGACCAACAATGAGATGGACGACAAAGGGCATGTAGGTGTGGATTGGAGGGTGCACTGCTATAACGGGAGAAAAAGGGAGGGATGGACAGAGTTTTCTTGTTGGAACAAGAAATAACTTTTAGGGCTACCCTAGGATTTCCTTATATGTGTGTTCATTTGAAACCATTGTATGTGGCACTCTTCATTTTACCAAAATTTCTAGGGGAGCTCATGCCAATTAAAACAAAACAAAACCCACAATCAGTTAGGAAGTTGGTAGTCTGTCTAGCTTTCAGCATTATTACATTCAGAGTCACAGCCCCACATGCTTTGCAGGTTGGAATTTAAGAAATTGCAAGCGAGGGAGAGAAAGTTGTGTCTCTGTGCATAAGTGTATGAGTTCAGTTCCTTTACCATAAAGTCAAGGGACTCGGGTGGTGGTGTGGTATAAACCACTGAACCTAGGGCTTGCCGACCAGAAGGTCGGCGGTTCGAATCCCCGTGACAGGGTGAGCTCCCGTTGCTCGGTCCCTGCTCCTGCCAACCTGGCAGTTCGAAAGCACGTCAAAGTGCAAGTACCACTCCAGCAGGAAGGTAAACGGCATTTCCGTGCGCTGCTCTGGTTTGCCAGAAGCGGCTTAGTCATGCTGGCCACATGACCCAGAAGCTGT
Source organism: Podarcis liolepis (assembly GCF_965112155.1). Taxonomy (NCBI): domain Eukaryota; kingdom Metazoa; phylum Chordata; class Lepidosauria; order Squamata; family Lacertidae; genus Podarcis; species Podarcis liolepis. The sequence goes on along the minus strand of NC_139570.1, from coordinate 22,504,425 downwards.
ACACTGGCTCCCTCAGCCAATAAAGCAAGATGAGCACCGCAACCCCAGAGTCGGCCATGACTGGACCTAATGGTCAGGGGTCCCTTTACCTTTACCATGAAGTCACCACAGTGATGCAAGGGCCACATCGGAGAAAATGCATAGCTGGAGCCCCTTTGTGCTGCAGCACCTGTCCCTCTCATCCTGCTCTGGTAATGTAAGGGCATAAAGATCCAATGATGGAGCTCCTTACCACCCCCATGGTCAAGGTCACCTCCCTTGGAGCATAGATCAGCACTGACGCTATAAACCAGAGGTAGGAAAATGTTTTCATTCCAAACACTACATCTCCATTTCTGGGGGCTACATGCCAGTGATACACATGACCAGGGGCAAAAGTGGGTGGAGCAATGGATATGATTCTTACCTCTATACAATTGCCTAGATTTCAGCCATAGAAAAGCCAGAGGCTTCTATGCACCCTTTCACCCACCCACCTGTGCAAGTGAGTGGCACTCAAGGACACAGAATAGGGCTGGGAGAGTCCCAAGAGCCAGATATAGTAGCACTAGGTCCCTAGACCTGAGGTTTTTAAAGACATTTGCCTGTCTTCTCTTACAGATTATTCTGCAGTCCATGCACAAATACAAGCCAAGAGTCCATGTCATCGTCCAGGATTCCCGGTTTGATCTGTCCCAGATCCAGTCACTGCCAGCAGCAGGTGTTCAGACCTTCTCATTTAAAGAAACTGAATTCACCACTGTCACAGCCTATCAAAACCAGCAGGCAAGTTAATAATAATAATAATAATAATAATAATAATAATAATAATAATAATAATAATAAATTTTATTTATATCCCGCCCTCCCCAGCCGAAGCCGGGCTCAGGGCGGCAAACAACAATCAAATAATCCAACATTCTAAAAACATTTCATTATAAAAATTAATTAAAATCAAATTGATGGCAACCGTTAAGCAAAATTCTGTGCAGATTGCCAGAGGAGGCAGTCAGGTTGCGCCATTACTTAAGAGATGCTTCAAAAATGGTACTTCCATTCATTTCTCTTCAGAATTTGGAATTGTGCAAATTAAGGTAGTTTCTTTTCCACCCTGAAGTGGGACTGATGTATAAAAAAAAAATGCACGCAAATAAATTAACACAGAAATGCATTATATTATGGAAAACTGTTCTGTAAAAATAGGAAAACTATCATGCTAAAATGTGTGTATTAGGAGAAAATCACACTAAAATCCCAATGGAGTTTCATGAGAACTCGTTTTTAAAAATAAAGAAAGAAATACAAGTTGATGTGGAAAGGTGGAGAACTGAATTTAACACAGGAAAAGTGAGAAACCCAAGAGAAACTGAAATTGACACATTCACCTATCCCTAGTGCGCATAGTCTTGGCCTGAACCCTCTAAGCTAGATTACATCCCTCAGGTATGGTGGAAAGCGCTACCAATAAGGTCAGCTTCTGTATATGGAAAAGTGTGTGTGTGTGCGCGCACAGACCAAATTGCAGTGTGCCTCAATGTTGATTAAATGCTGCCCCTACACAAAACTTGATGTTAATGTGAATGAATCTGTCAATTTACATGTAATTTGGTTTCTTATTTTTCCAGTGTTAAGTTTGGTCTGCCCCATTTCTGCATACTTTTCAGATATTTTTATATTTTAAGCCCTCATGAAAATTCATATGCATTCTCAGGCACATTTCTCCTGTCATACAATTTTTGCAAGTCAGGTTTCCTCTGTAGAGTGGATTTATCCATGTTATTTTGGCTGATGGATGAGTTCCTTCCACACCCTTTGCACTTATATACACATTTTTGTTTGCATTCTTTAGTTGGAAGACTGTATCACAAAATCCAAACAAAAGCAAAGAAGAGCTGTGTTCCGATTCACATGTTTGGGCCAGGGAAGTGTGGGCTTTGTGAAACCCAAATGAATTGCTCTCTCATTCCTAGTTCAGTTATTTATACCAAAATTTTTTTTGGGGGGGGTGTTTTCCTTGCAGGGGGCACCACTCATAGGATTTTATTTTGAGTTACAATTAAAAACAGGGACAACACAAACAACAATACAACAGGGTTATTAATAGAATAAAAAAACCTCACTGAAAACAATCCCTACTATATCATGCATGTGAGGTCATTTTTTGCTCACAAACTATTTGCTCATAGTTAAGATCTTTAAATGACATAAATTGAATGATAATTATTATTACTTATAAATTGTGTGGCGGTTTAACCACGAGTGTGCCAAACTGCACGGATGCATCAATAGAACAGTACTGAAAGTATATTGATGTGAGCATGCATAAGATCACATCAAAACTGCTGATTTGGTGAAGTTTTCTCTTTAGAAGAATCAGGGCAGTAACATTAGGGTATGAGTCTGCAAAAGCCTATCCAGATATGAAAAGCTGATGCACAATTTAATATGCAATTTTATGCTGGTTTTGTTTATGTTTTGTATCTTTTAAAAATGAGCTTGCTTTTACTTCTGACTTTTTATTGATAATTTAAATGAGTATTTTATTTTATGTGAACTGCTTAGAGGCTAAAAAATATTAGCAGTATATGAATTCCAATCAATCAATCAATCAATCAATCAAGGAATGACTTCAAAGTTGTAGCAGATGCAACACATTCTAACCCAACAAATGATTATTAGTTAAACTGGGATTCAAGAGGAGTGGAACAAACTCAAAGAGCAGAAGAACAATAGCCTCTCACAGCCTCACCATTTATATCCCTCTCCCTACACTCATGTATACCTAAAACCCCTTACTGAGAACAGTGCTCCACAAAACTCACAGAATGCACTCTAGTGACCATGAAAAGCTCATGTTTATATGTAGGGTAATTGTGACAATTTCTTAGAAACCTGTTCTAACATTGAGCACATATGAGTAGGTTTGGAAGGATCTGTTGGTCTTGTTCTGTCCATTTCTCAATTATCCAATATTCAATTCATTTCTCCGCACTTCTGCAGCAATCTGCATTTTAAAAAAAGAATAATTAATCAGCATTTTAGTGTGAATTTCTCCCAGCAAACATATTTTTGCATGCTGTTTTGTACACATTTTTTGCAAGCAATTCCCCTTAATATAATGCATTTTTTATGTGTTTTTCACTACTACATTTATTTTTATGCACTTCCCCCTAATATATGCATTTTAAAAAAACATTGTTTGGAGAACTGCAACACAAAATTCAGGCAAATGTGCATTTTGAAGGATGACTGTAGTTACGTTTTCATATTGTTTCAGAAAGGGCAGATTTCATAGATTTGCCTTTAAGTGTGAATGGAATCAAATTTCTCCTGCAAATGAATGACATTCTGTCTAACTAGGTTTTTGCCATTCTAGTGTTGGGTTACTTCAAGGCTAGGCAAATTAAGGCCCGGGGGCCAGATCTGGCCCAATTACCTTCTAAATCTGGCCCATGAACGGTCCAGGAATCAGCGTGTTTTTACATGTGTAGAATGTGTGCTTTTATTTAAAATGCATCTCTGGGTGATTTGTGGGGCATAGGAACTCGTTCATTATTATTTTTTTCAAAATATAGTCCGGCCCCCCACAAGGTCTGAGGGACAGTGGACCGGCCCCCTGCTGAAAAAGTTTGCTGACCTGGTTACAGCACTCAAACAATTCTTTCTTTGTTGTTTTGCTCCGAATGTCCACAGATAACAAAACTGAAGATTGACCGGAATCCCTTTGCTAAAGGGTTTAGAGACCCCGGAAGAAACAGGTAAATTATTATTATTTATTTGCTGGGCTGTCCACTAGTTAAAGGTACAGTGGTGCCTCGCAAGACGAAATTATTTCGTTCCGCGAGTTTTTTCGTCTAGCGAATTTTTCATCTTGCGAAGCACGGTGTCGGAAAAGTTTTGGAAAAGCTTCAAAAATCACCAAAAACCTCAAAAAAGGCTACCACGCCACGTTCTATGAGTTGCTCCTCGAAGTCAAGTCACAACTGTATTAACGGTGTTAAGAAAAAGGAAACAAACTTGCAAGACATTTTCGTCTTGCGAAGCAAGCCCATAGGGAAATTCGTCTTGCGAAGCAGCTCAAAAACCGCAAAACCCTTTCATCTAGCGAGTTTTTCATCTTGCGAGGCATTCATCTTGCGGGGCACCACTGTATCATAGTCCGGCCTTGGTCAGCTTCGTGATCTCCAAATGTTTTGACTACAACTCCCACCAGCCCCAGCAAGTGCTGGTGAGAGGAGCTGTGGTTCAAAACATCTTGAGGAGACCAGATCCATGAAGGCTATCCTAACTAATTGATAGTATGAGTTTCAGTGTAATAACCGGTTAACCAATGGAGTAGTAGCTTTTGCCTTGTAGTTTTCTATTACATAATATTGCAGTTTTCCAGTTTCATCTGCTATTTTCCTAAAACACTTAGAGTCTGCTTTGCTATTAAGCTGCATATACACATATGAAATAATAAATAATATTTGCACATGGTAAAAACAATAGTTACAAACCCCCTCTGTCCAAGCCCTCTCCTTGTTTTCTGATGACCCCATGGGTGTTGCAGGAGGCACCCAATGCGGGACAAAGGGAGGAGAGACTCCTATTTTAAAGTGGTCCTTATTACTCGCAGTTTTCACAATATTTCATGTTTATTTCTAATATTCAGACGTATGCCTCTGAATACCAGTTGCTGGGAACCACAAGTGGAGAGAATGCCGGTGTTACTCTTGTGTCTTGTTTGTGGGCTTCCCATAATGGGCATCTGGTTGGCCATTGTCAGAACAGAAAGCTGTGGCAGATGGGCCTTTGGTCTGATCCAGCTGCAAGGCTTTCCTTAAGTTAACAAGCTGGAGCACATTTTAAGCTAAGCAATTAAACAAAACAAAAATTAATCGGTTGCAATCTGATTTATGTGTCATATCCTACTTTCATGTGCATAGTAAGATATATTTTTGCCAGAATCTCAAGAGCCACCCAGGATCCAGTGCATGCTCCCTAGAGCTTTTGAGACATCCACCTTCCAAAAACAACCCTCCCTACCTCTTGAGGGCCAAACTAGATTATTTGCAGGCTATTTGTTTGCTATATGTGAATAGTCTGTCACTACATCTGTTTGTTTAGTGCAACAAAACTGCCTTGCTTCCTGTCTACAAACTTGCTGGATGCAGAAGCTTCTGCACTGTGGCACCCTGCACAAAATCCAATGTACCCCCCCCATCACTCACCTTCCATTGAACGTCATAGTTGCAGCACCTTCTGTGATGCCCCAGAAGCTTCATACCTGGCGTGACTGAGCCACTTGTACTCCCCTTTGATGAGAAGGGTGCATTCATAGTGTGGAAACCTGCATGTGGATTGCCCCTATCAGAATCGAGGCCTTCATTTTCTGTGAAGGGGGGTGGGTGGGTGGGTGTAATACAACTTTTGGTATACAGTGGTGCCCCGCAAGACAAATGCCTCGCAAGACGGAAAACCCGCTAGACGAAAGGGTTTTCCGTTTTTGAACTGCTTCGCAAGACGATTTTCCCTATGGGCTTGCTTTGCAAGACGAAAACGTCTTGCAAGTGTTCCGATTTTTTTTTGCTTTCCCCCCTTTTTCTAAGCCGCTAAGCCGCTAATAGCTTTTTAGCTGCTAATCCGCTAAGCCTTTAATAGCCGCTAAGCCTTTAATAGCCGCTAAACCGCTAATAGCGCTAATCCGCTAATCCGCTAATAGGGTTGCTTCGCAAGACGAAAAAAACGCTAGACGAAGAGACTCGCGGAACGGATTAATTTCGTCTTGCGAGGCACCACTATATAGTCATTGGTAGGTTGATACACTGATAATCTCAACAATATCCTATTTTGTATGCCTTGGTCTCTTAGGATCGTGGGCAAGAAAGAAAGTGTGATGCAGGGATATTTTGCTTGAATTCTGTAATCCCCCCCCCCCCATCTCCATAAAGGAAAGTGGAAATTTGATTACTTTTACAAGTGTTCATATTTCCTATTTGGCCATTTCCTATAATGCTATGACTCTGCTAAATAGTACCCCACTTGTCAATATCTGAACCAGGCTTTGGAACATATTCCTATGCAAGTGCTAGGCTGATGTCCCTGCTTTGCTTTGTAGAGGAGTATTGGATGGACTTCTGGAATCATATCCGTGGCGACCATCACTTACCCTAGATTTTAAGTCTTTTGGTGCAGAAAGTCTGGGTAAGTACAGAATTCTCCACTGTTTCTGAGATCATTATGCTGAACTTTAAGCAACAGTGGCATGATTTTCAACATGTTCAGTGCAGTCAGTTCCTCGGAGGCTTTGGCAACCTGAATACTGGGACAGCAACGAAGCTAATTTTCAGTAAAGACATTGCATCTGATGGCCATGCAAATTTGGCTTTTAACTTTCTGGGCTAGAGAATTAAAATTATTTAAAACATCATTTCCCTGCCCCGGGGAAGGTTAGGATTAGGATCCATGTTTCACTCCCTGTTTTCTTGAGGCAGGGCTGGGAAAGTCTCCTGCATGAGACCCTGGAGATGTACTGCCAGTCAGTGCAGACAATACTGAGAAAGATGGATTGGTGATGTGACTTGGTATAAGGCAGCTTCCTATATTCCTGTTAATGCTGTATGTCAGCATGCTCATGAAATGCTTTTGATAAAGGGCCTTTCCACGCTGACCAATACCATGTCTCACAGCAATATAATGCTGAGCTGGGCTGACTTGAGCCCCTTCAGGTCTACTCTAAGCATGGCTAAGCCTGAATCCAGAGCTTAGCTGAAGGATTTCTCCTTTTAAACTGTTTTAAGAAGAAGCAGATTTCCTTTGGAAAGACCATAGATTGGTGGTAGAGAATCTAGTTCCATGCCTGGGGAACAAGAAGAACCAATGGTCTAGGGCAGGGGTGTCCAACAGGTAGTTCTGGTTGATTGCGGGTTGGGGAGCTCAACAACTCTGGCTTCCTAAAAAAAGCTCAACAACTTTGGTAGATCACTGCCAGTTTTTTTTTTTAGTGGGAGTACATCTCAGTCTCTTGAAAGTTGGACATGCCTAGTCTAGGGCACCGGGGAAAACACAGTGGCAGCCCCCAGCCCCTATCCACTCCAGAATGAATGGAGATAGGTCAGTGTGATGGGTCTCATCAGAACACCAAGACCCCAACAGCTGCCTGAGCATGATGGATGCTGGACCTGATTATCCCCATGAGGGAGTGACTGGGAGTTACTTGTCTAAGGCCACCAAATGAGTTGAATTGAAGGGCTTTCTGGTTCATTGCCCAACCTTGTGCAGCCTAGTCCCAGGCCTGTTTACACAGGAGTCAGTCTCACTGCAGAGCCAGCCCAAGGAATTTGGATGCCTGAGGCAAAGGATGAGATAGTGTTCCACTTACCTACGCAGAGAAGCTGACTGGACTGATAGCTGATTCTCATTTCAACAGGGAGCTTCATTCACTGCCCCTAAAGAAAGCAGGCTCATTTAGGGAAATGCCATAGCCTTGCATGCAGAAGGTCTCAGATGGAGTGCCTGGAGAAGTAGATGGACCAATGGTCCTATGCTGTGTATGGCAGTAGTTGCAAAAAGAACTCTAATTTCCGGCAGAGGGGTTCAGATAGGGTAATGGCAGATGTCACTTAGTGGTGTCTGGTGCCCAGTGGATCTGGCAAGGTGGAAGCCAGGGTGTCCATTATTAAGTGGAGGCAGAGCCAATTAATTCTAGTTTTCTCTCATTTGCCCTCCTATTCACTGAATCCACACTGCACTGGTTATTGGGGATAGCCTGAGGTTGGTGGGGTAGTGCCTCATTTCCCCAAGTGGACCCCCCCCCCAGCATCTGCCACTGGAAATGTATTTATTTATGACATTTACATATTGCTTAATCATTAGAATTTCTACGTGGTGTACATAAAAATAAACCATACAAGGAATGTAACAAAACCAAATAAATCATCATAGAACCAACAGAAACTCAAACTAACTTAAAATGCCTGCTGGAATAAGGGGGACTTCATCATGCACCTGGAGTTCAGAAAAGAGGGTGTCTTTAATTAGGAAGAGAGTTCCACAAGCTTGGGCCACAAGTTATGAGCTGTTCATCTGTGCCACTGGGGAACACCAAAGGGGATCTCATTGATTGAGCAGGGATATAAGGGAGCAGATGGTCCTAAAGATATTGTGGACCCCAGTTGTTCAGGGCCTTGTAAGTTAATACAAGAACCTTGAACTTGGCTTGGTAACATATGGGCAGCCAATGTGAGCTTTTAGGAACCAGAGTTCTGTGTTGGCAGTAGTCTGTCTCCAGCAACAGTCTAGCTACAGCATTTTTCAACAGCTGGTGCCTTCACACCAGGCACAAGGGTAGCTTCACCCATAATAAGGCAGGTCCTGTCTCACTCTGTTCAACGGGGCTTTAGCTACTATGCTGCTACATTAGTTCCAGTGAGTTTCAGTTGCCTGGGGTCCTTATTTTCATTCTGAATAATTCTGCAATAATTTCGTACAGAAAGCTAAAATATTTGTTGATTTTGGATGCCAAGTAGAAGGAGGATATGCTGTTTTAACAGTTCCTTTTCATCAGCCTAGCAAAGAGGGAGCTGTTGCATCTTTGGGGCCTGCGGGCAGCTTGTCCTTTGAGAATCCTAGGTCTTTGGCTTCTTCTGAGCCCAACTGATTAATCAAAGGGGGATTTGCCCCCTTTTAAGATTTTGCTCATTAATCCATCAATTAAATTGCTCAAAGCTTGCAGCCTGGATAAATACTCAGCTTTACATTCTGGTGAGATAATTACACATGCTTGATTGCAAGGAACACTCATTCCACTTTAAACTCTCTCCAAAAGAGTGTGGAAATGGCAGAATGAGTGTGTGTGTGTGTGTGTGTGTGTGTGTGTTTGGAGAGAGAGAGAGAGAGAGAGAGAGAGAGAGAGAGAGAGAGAGAGAGGAACACAAGGGCAGTCAGAGAACTTACCATGGCACTCACCTCTTCCCACCCTCAAAAACTGGTACCACGAATCAACTGCAGAAAATAATTCTTAGTTGATTTTCTGTCATTCTGTCAAACAGTGTTACAATTTCAGCCGTGTTGCACACACCATCATTTCAGTTATGCTAATAGTTTTCATACCTTTGGCGACCAAACACAGACCCAGAGTGAGATCTCGGCCCAAAATCATGACAGAGCAAGGCTCCCAAATGGCTGCCCATGATCTCATGGGAGAAAATGGGATGTCCCAGTTTTCCTGGGGCAGTTGATGGGTATGGAGCCAACAGGTTAGGAGAAAATAGAGAGGAGAAAACAATAATTGCTCAGGCAAACTTTGTGTTTGAACAGGAAGTCCCTTTAGCTCTTCCTGTTGAGGCAAGCCAATGGCCAATCTGGGTGGAGTCATTCCAATACCTGGGATCTCTTTACATTCTAGAGCAAAAGTAGAGAACCTTTTAATCCCAACAACCACATTCAGCCATGGACAACTTTCCAGGGTCCATGCAACAGTGGTGGGCAGGGCCAAAAGCAAAAGTTCATGGAGCAACAGATGAGAGTGGTTGATTCAGTAGGCCACTTTCTAAACACACAAAATGTCTCTATGTCTCTATTATTGCATGGTGCATTTTCAGGTATGTGATCGAAACCCACCTCCAAACAGCAACAATCTGGGAGTAACCAGAGAGAGAAAGGGAAATCTCTCTCTCTTTTTTAAAAAATATTTTAACAACATAATTTTCCTTGCCTTACTGTAGGTGGAAGTCCTGGGTCTTCCCCTGTGACACCCCCCGGGGGAACTCCGTCTCCTCTCAGCTCTCTTCTCTCCCCCTCTTGCTCTCCTCCTACACTCCACCTGTCAGCAAGCAACCTCAGAATGTCATGCCCGGAATCTTACCTCCACCACTTTGGCCTCCCCGTCTGCTACAAGATTTGCCCTACCGGCCTTTTAAGACAGCCATCGCTGATATTCCCAAGCCATCCCAAACTGGGAAATGCTTCCAGCCCACCCCTTTTGCCTCACTTCATGGTGGAGATGCCTGCACTGTCTTCTCTGAGCATAACCAACGTCAAAAGTGGCAAAGCAGAAGACCTAAATGGACCAAGCCCCCAAGGGCCCAGTTCTGCTGGACATATGCTGTATGGCTTGCATGCATCTGGAAACATTTTCCCATCAAGTCCCATTACCCAGGAAGCCCTTAATTGTGCCTTACATCCTCCATATGGTTTCTACGGCTATAACTTCTCGATGCCATCCAGGCTGATGAACACAACAGGACATTTCAAAGCAAACGACGGTGTTCCATCCCCTCTCAGAGAGAGCAGGTGCAACCACTCTCCCTGGCCTTCTGCAATTAACCACTGCCTCTAATGGGACTCCTTTAACATCGCAGAAGCAGTGGCATGTCAAAAACTGCAGAGCTTCTGGCCTTGGCTCATCAGCAAAAGCTGATGGATTGCTGGCAGTGGACCATGGAGTGGACCATAATCGGATGAGTTGAGCGCAAAACTTTGACATCCTGAGATTCTCTATGGCAATGAAATTGCGTGTGGTTGTTTTTTTTAAGGGAGTGGAGTTTGCTAAATATTTACTGGAAGGGCAAAATCCACCATCTGTTTGTTGTGGGAGGGAGGCTCACCATTATTACTGGCAGTGAATCATAGTAGAGCTTCAGTCCTGGCTGCCTGGACACTATATAGTGTCTTCCACTGTGCCTCAGAAATAGAGATGCAGGATCATTCCCTGAAGATGGGAAGTACGTAGCTTCTGGTGTATCTCTGGAAAGGTGGTGGCAGGGAGAGGTGGACACTATTTGGTGAATATTTGACAAAATGACCCTCCTTTTGTGGGGGAAGGCTCAAGGTTAAAAAAACAACCAAAAAAAAAAAAAACACCACTCAGAATTTTGCTCTCCACTCAGAAAAAAAAGTATTTTGAGAAATTGTGGCTGAGCTCTACCCAAGCTGCCTCACTGATTTTCTCAAGGGACCATCTGTCTTCATAATAACTACACAAAATATGAAAGATATTGAAATAGGGGGGAAGCTGAGATTGCTAATTTACTCAGTCATTTAAAGAATTTGGGTAAAATGTAGATTGGACGTTCTTTCTTTTATTTTTTATTTTTTAATTTTTTTAAAGCACTTTTCAGCAGAATTTTAGCATCCATGAGATTACTGAAGTGTAAAGTGATCCAAAGGTTATTTTCACCAGACTCTGTGCCTTTCTCATTCCTCAGAGTTATTTTGAGAATATCTTTGCATACTCAAATTGATTTCATGGATCTTTTAAAGGACTGATGCCTCAATTCTTCCTGTCCCCAACTCCCTCTCCCTGTTCTCTGAGCAAAGCACTTATTAGACTATTGTCCCATTCAATCTCTCCCCCCCTCCCCCCTTGCCTCCAATCACTATTAACTGTTTATTAACCTTTTCTATGTTCAGTGTCATAGGCCTGTTTCCTCTGGGTTGTACCAGTTCAGGTTGCAGATAGAGGCTGTTGCATTATTTGCTTCTCTTTATATATGTTCTAAAAAGTGCCCTGCACATAGAAAATTAGCATGTTAGGGAAAATTCTAGGTAGGAACCCCATACCCTCCAACATTTCTCCGATGAAAATAGGGACGTCCCATTCCATAATGATAATTATGAGGGTCAGATAATTCCATACCCTCCCACATTTCTCCAATGAAAATAGGGACATTCTGGGATCAAACCAGAAACTGGGATGGCTTCTCTAAATCAGGGACGTCCCTGGAAAATAAGGACACTTGGAGGGTCTGGAACCCTTCTCTTGACACTTCATCTAATATATGGAGGGAGATATTCTGAGTGAAGGTTTCAGTCCTGCTGACTCACATCTGTGGTCTGAATTGCTCCAGCCCAAACACAAATTGGCCACCATGAGAACAGAGGGACAAACTAGACATGACATGAAGCATGTGATTGGTCCTTTTATGTGCCTTTAGTTTCGTTCACTGAATAGTACTTGTGGGAGTAGCAGTGGTGCTTTCAGGACAGGACTTTGGGGCAGGTATCCAGAGTCTCATTCTGGACTCAGTCTCCCATTCTGAGCATGGCAGATATTGACTGGGGCGCAGGTGGAGGGAAAGTGGTTGTACACACGCTTTTCATTCAGTGCTGTGTTGCCAGCGTGTGTTCAGGGCACCAAAACAGCAGAGGCACACACAAAAAGGAGACCCATCAAATTCCATCATAATGGAAACACACACACACACACACACACACACACACACACACACACACACACTTTCTTACACTCCACCACAACTCTTTCTCCATTTTTATTTTTATTTTGGTTCTCTTTTTATTACTTATCCCCACCTGAACCTGGGGGCGTTCCTACAAATGTAGATAGAAATAATGCCAGGAAATCAGATCCTGTTGTGCGTTGCAATAAATCTGTTTTGTTTTGTTTTATAGTTTAGTATTGTTTTCATTTCACATTACAAATGGCGGGGCACCATAATCTTTTCAATGCTCAGGGCCTCTAATGGTGTCAATACAGCTCTGTTCACATTTTAAAAGGCCTGACATCTTCAAGCAGGGCTAAGGCAGATTCCTGTCTGAAACCCTGGAGAGCAGATAGACTACTGAGCTAGATAGACCAATGGTCTGGCTTGTTCCTCAGTTTCCCTCCAGGAGCGAACAGGTGTGCTGTCCAGATCAAGATTTTGACAAGGGCAAATGGTTAAACCCAATTTCCTTCCACACTGTAGTCTGGATCTTCCCATAGCTACTGGTTTTTTATTTTTTATTTTTTAAAGGAGACATGCAAGGCCAATCACATTCTTTATGTTGGTCCTAATCCGTTACAGGTATTCTCAAGCCCAAGGGCCAGATTCCCCTACAGGCAACCTTTGGAGGTCCACATGGCACTACTGGTGTGGGTCCAGAAGTAGAAGTGGGTGGGGCAACTGGCATGGCTCATCGTTTTGTACAGTAGGCTACATTTCAGCCATGCAAAAGCCAAAAGTTTCTACATATAACCCCACCCCTGTACCTCTCTCCATCCTTTCTCCAGGCATTATCACAGTTCAAGGACACATTCCAGTCAGGCATGGAGCAGGACCTATAAAAAGAATGCCTTGGGAAAAGGTGTGGCTCCAGAAGTCCCAAGGGCCATTTAAAGAGGCACAGAGGGCCACATTCAACATTCCATCTCTGCCTTATAGCAACTTTTCCAGACTCCTTCATCTTCTTATTTCCTTCCTTCCATCTGTCTCTAGCAAACAGTGTGAGGCTGATAGGAGGTAGATCTTGCCTCTGCAGGGAATGCCTGTAGGTTTTTTGTTTTTTAATCAAAAAAATTAGAGCTGACAGAAACAAGTAAAGGGATCCCCCTCCCTAAAAGAATAAAGTAAACTAAGCCACACACATTATAGCTCACCATTTGTATAAGAAGAGCAGAACATCGTTCCATGTGAATTAAGTTACTCCTAGAGCTTCATCACTGAGGGAGGATTTGAGCCAGAGTTCCCCATCTGCCAAACTACAGACTGGAAGAGAGCGATTTAAATAAACCGGAGGGCTGAATTTGCTTTTAAGCCAATGGCTCAAGTCCACTCCCAGAATTTCTCATGCTAAAATGTAGCTAATAATTGAGAACGCAAGAAGAGCCCTGCTTGGTCAACCCAGTTGCCCATCTAGTCCAGCATCCTGTTCTCACAGTGGCCAATCAGATGGCTGTGGAAAGTCCTCTCCTCATTTGTGATTCTCAGTTACTCATATCCAGAGTCATACTGCCTTCAGCAGTAGATGAAAAACATAGCCATCATGACTTACATTGATAGCATTATCCTCCATGAATTTGTCTAGTCCTCTTTTAACACCACCAAGCTGGGGGGCATCACTACATTTGTGGGAAATTTACCTATTCTACCAGCCTTCCCCCCCCCTTCAGCTCCCAAATCATTGCCATATACACCCACCAAAATTCTTCTAGCTGTCAAATTGGCTTCCCTTTCCATATTACCAGCCCTGGAGGGTTTAAGGTTTGGGTTGATGGGGTGATTACCTTGGGCGCTACTTGAACAGATGCAGAAAATGACAACCAAAAGTCATTCAGTATCTCCAGGTAAGTTATGCAATGTCTTTTATTTACACGGAGCAATCAAGCAGGCTTTCCCTCAAGATGATCACAACAAAGAACCAATTACCAGTATGCTCAGAGGCTTAAAGATAAAGGACCCCTGACATTTAAGTCCAGTTGTGAACAACTCTGGGGTTGTGGTGCTCATCTCACTTTACTGGTCAAGGGAGCCAACGTTTGTCCCCAGACAGTTTTTCCGGGTCATGTGGCCAGCATGACTAAGCCACTTCTGGCGAAACCAGAGCAGCGCATAGAAAGGCCGTTTACTTACTGTTTACCGGAGTGGTACCTATTTATCTACTTGCACTTTGACATGCTTTTGAACTGCTAGGTTGGCAGAAGCTGGGACCAAACAATGGGAGCTCACCCCATCACAGGGATTCGAACTGCCGACCTTTTGATCGGCAAGCCACCCATGTCCCGTTAAGAGGCTTAGAAGGGGGCAAATGGTCAGACAAACTGACAGCCTTGCAACTCCCTCTGTGCAACCCCCTAACACAGTAAAGCACACTCAGCTACAGAATGCATAGCTGGTGGAGGATATTGCAGATATAATGTGACATTAAACAGTGACAGCAAGCAGCCCTGCTTTGAGCAGGAGCAGTCTGTTCGAACTGTGAACACTCTTAATTGCAGCCCTCACATACAACAGTGATAAAAGTTCCTAAAAGCTACTGAAAACAGAACAAAGCTATATACAGTGGTACCTTGGGTTACATACGCTTCAGGTTACAGACTCCGCTAACCCAGGAATAGTGCTTCAGGTTAAGAACTTTGCTTCAGGGTGAGAACAGAAATCGTGCTCCGGCGGCGCAGCAGCAGCAGGAGGCCCCATTAGCTAAAGTGGTGCTTCAGGTTAAGAACAGTTTCAGGTTAAGTACGGACCTCTGGAACGAATTAAGTACATAACCTGAGGTACCCCTGTACCAAGAATAAAAGTGTTGTTGTTTTAGCATGCATTTTTCATAATATACACATGCACAATCTTGCCCGATATACCGGTACATGTTTTCAAAGAGTCTCCCCCAATATAGGGAATTAAATTTATTTTTCATATATATCCCTCTTACATACGCATTTCCCATATATATATAGGAAGATATATCCACTGATATATCTTTGTACACATGTTTTAGTTAGAGAACTCCATCACAATATTCAGAGAAGTTTGAATTTTGAAGGACAGCTGAATTTTGGTTCGCATATTGATTTTGGGAAGTACAAATTAGTCAAGTTCATTTTTGAAATGCAGACTGAACCAAATCTCTCTTCCATTCCTAATTTGAATTAGGTCATTAGCATGTGACAGCCTCAGAAACTCCCACCACTTCCACGTGCTGTGGGGAAATGTTTACTAGAGAATTAACAGATTGACTCCAGCACCTGATGTCGTGATTAAAAGTGGTTAAGTGTGTCAGACAGGGTTCAAATCCCCAGTCAGTTATGAAGCTGACTGGGTGACCTTGGCCCAGTTGCAGTCTCTCAGCCCAACCTACATCACAGGGTTGTTGTGAAGATAAAATGAGGAGCAGGAGAACCATGTACACCACCCTGACTGCTTCGGAGGAAAGGTATCAAGGTAATAATCAAAGCTGAAATTTGGATGTGCTGTTGCTCCAGGATATTGTGAGAAATCAAAATGGTGATGCCTCAGAGCTTTTCACAGCATCCTCCTCCAACATTTCGCCGATGGGAATAGGGACATCTCATTCCACAATGATAATTTTACTATTTATACCCCAGACATCTTACTGGGTTGCCCCAGCCATTCTGGGCAGCTTCCAACATACATAAAAACATAATAAAACATTAAACATTTAAAAAGTTCTCTGTACAGGATTGCCTTCAGATAGCTTGGGGGTTGGATAACTCCATACCCTCCAACATTTCTCCAGTGAAAATAGGGACATCCTAAGGAAAAGTGGGACAGTCTGGGATCAAATCAGAAACTGGGATGGCTTCTCTAAATCAGGGATGTCCCTGGAAAATAGGGACACTTGGAGAGTTTACTTACATGCAGAAATAAGCTGGCAAGCTACTTCCCATAATGATTTTATCTCTGAGTGTGCATTACTAATATTTAAGATTTTTAAAGTTTGCAATTCTAACTATTAGTGCTAAATTAGGTCAGGCGACAGTTCAATGGGCTATAGTATGATTTAGAACTGCCCATATGATTTAGAACAGGGATGGGGAAGCTTTTTCTACCCGAGGGCCACATTCCCACATGTGCAACTTCAGGGGTGAGTGTGCTAAAGTGGGTGGGGCTGGGGAAGTGGGTGGAGCCTTGTATAATAGGTTATACCAGACATGTTCAACTGGTCAACCGCAATTGACAGATAGATCCCCAGGTGTTCCTGGTTGATTGTGGGATCCTTATCAATCACGGGATTTAAAAAATGGGGGAATGAATGTCTCTGCCCCCTGCCCCCCTCGCTCTGTCCCTCCGTTGCATAAAGTGGGCGGTCATTTGGCATCTGCTGTTGGTGATTGGGGATACCATGGTTAGCTTTAGCGGCAGATTTTTAGGTGAACGGTTTATGGCATTTCCCCTCAAAAAAACTTCAACAACTCTGGGCAATCCTCCCCCCAAAAGCTAAACAACTCTGGGCAATCCTGCCCCAAACCACCCACCCTGTGCATGCTCCTCCTCCCTCCAATGACAATGGGTAGATCACTGTAAGTTTTTTTTATATACTGGGAGCAGATTGCAGTCTCTTGGGAGTTGGACGTGCCTGGGCTATACCATCAGAGATTTCTACACTGCTCCATCCAGGCAAACACTATCACAGCCGAAGGGCACATTTCAGCCAGGCAAAATCACTTGAAGATGCAGAGCAGGACCAGTGAGAAGTCTAGGGTGAGGGGGTGTGGCCTAGGGAGAATTCTAAGGGCCAGAGATATCAGTCTGCAGGACTGCATTCAGGTGAGGTTACCTGCCCCTAACTTAGAACCCTGATTGCCAGTGGTGGTATTGACACAGGCATCATAAAAGGTAAGGAGGCCACAGTAAGTGGAGCCATAGCCAGTGGTTGTTGTTGTTTAGTCGTTTAGTTGTGCCCGACTCTTCGTGACCCCATGGACCAGAGCACACCAGGCACTCCTGTTTTCCACTGCCTCCCGCAGTTTGGTCAAACTCATGCTGGTAGCTTCGAGAACACTGTCCAACTATCTCATCTTCTGTCGTCCCCTTTTCCTTGTAGCCAATGGCAGGAGAAGACAACTATTTCTGACTTTGTCTCTGTCCACCTTCCTAGTGAAATCTACAAAGGCAACACCCTAGACTGATTGGCAAGTGGGGAGCCACCACAGAAAAGGCCCATTATCATGTTGCCACCCTTCAGACCTCTCATGCAGGAGGTATACGAAGAAGGGCCTCAGATGACGAGTGCAGGGTCAGGGTCAGTTCATATGGGGATATGTCGTCCTTGAGGTATTGTAGTCCTGAGTCGTTTTAGGCTTTATAGGTCAAAACCAGCCAACAAACTGAACCTAAATCCAGAGAAGACTGCGGCACTATTAGTGAGTGGTACTGTAGACCGGATGGATGGGAAGTTGCCTGCTCTTGGTGGGGTTACACTCTCTTTAAAGAAGATGGTTTGAGCAGAAGATGCCAACCATGGCCCTACTGCACTGGCTGCCAGTTAGTTTCTGTGCTGAATTTAAAATGCTTGCATGATACTGAATCCTATGGCCACAATAAGTTTCTGCATTTGTGTGTTGTGATTACAGCAACATCAGAAATATATATGTGCATATAGGCTGCATCGTGGGTGGTGCTGTGGGTAAAACCTCAGCACCTAGGACTTGCCGATCGCATGGTCGGCGGTTCGAATCCCCGCAGCGGGGTGCGCTCCCGTCGTTCGGTCCCTGCTCCTGCCAACCTAGCAGTTCAAAAGCACGTCAAAGTGCAAGTAGATAAATAGGGACCGCTTACCAGCGGGAAGGTAAACAGCGTTCTGTGTGCTGCGCTGGCTCATCAGATGCAGCTTGTCACGCTGGCCACGTGATCCGGAAGTGTCTGCGGACAGCGCTGGCTCCCGGCCTATAGAGTGAGATGAGCGCACAACCCTAGAGTCTGGCAAGACTGGCCCGTACGGGCAGGGGTACCTTTACCTTTACTTACCGGCAGGAAGGTAAACGGCGTTTCCGTGCACTGCTGTGGTTCGCCAGAAGCGGCTTAGTCATGCTGGCCACATGACCCAGAAGCTGTACGCTGGCTTCCTCGGCAAGTAGAGTGAGATGAGTGCCACAACCCCAGAGTCGGTCACGGCTGGACCTAATGGTCAGGAGTCCCTTTACCTTTTTATAGGCTGCATGCGCAGAAATAAAATTTCAGGAGATTACATGTGTTCTGCTCACACCCTCTCAGCTTCAGCTGGGTCACCTCCAACAAATTTCCAGAACCCTCACACTTGCAATTGCTTTAAAACTTAACCCATTATAAGTATTCCATCTTTGCATGAGAGAAGTCAATGCATGAGTCCCCACTCTCCACCCCCCACCCCCCATCTATGTCTGCTTACATTTACAGAACAGGGTGAATGGATTTGACAGTATTTGAAGTACGGTGATTTTACAACCTCTTTGAAATGTATTGCGTTTTGATCCTCCAGGAGCCAAAATTAAAGAACGCATTTGTATCCAAGTTCAGTTCCCCAGCTGGTTTTGCCAGAATTTAGTCATGTTTATGGTAAAAATTTAAAAGAAACTGAAGGCACAGCTTGAAAACGGTGGTGGGTTGTTGCTTTGATATGTGTTCCTTCATACACACTCCTTGAGTTTGGTCTGCAATTAGATGATAATTTGTATCGGAATTATATAAACAAACCTGGATTGGATGACAATATGAAACAGGCAGATAGGTATACGCATACTGTTTGAAACCTGTCCAGTATTAAAGATATTTACATGTGTGGTTCAGCCACTTCAAACATGCTGTTCCAATAAAGGAGAAAAGCTTGTATCATTTCCTTCAAAAGTTTCAAATGTACATGTTTACAAATTTGTACTGCACACTAATATGTAAACAGATATTATTGGAAGCAGATGCATGCACATACAATATCAATCTGTTCATTTCATTGTCATATAGATGTAGGGTCCCTCCAGACTAGGAGCTCACCCACACTTTACTTTTGCACCGAGCTTTCTAGGCACAGGTCCTTTAAAGCTTTAAAGCCTTCTGTCAGACCACTGGGTTTTTGTTTTTGTTTTTGCTCCAGCACTTCCCCCCTTCAAAAACCCACTCTTTACTGCTGAATTGGAACACACAGCAATTCAGGTTTTCTATGGATTGCTGTTGACTCCAATTCAGTTATAAAGAGTGTTTTATTTGGAAAAAGTACCAAGGCAATTAGATAGATAGATGATAGATAGATAGATAGATAGATAGATAGATAGATAGATAGATAGATATAGATAGATATATATAGCCCTTGGACAGGGAGCTTTAAAGCATGGGCCTGTACCTAGGGTTTTAATTTTTTTTTGTATTGTATATTGTGCCACATGTGGCTGATGTAGTAACAGTGCATTAGTGGTGGATTTATATTGGACTGTCCACACATCAGTCCATTTTAATATTTGTGTTGTGATGCTTCTCCGACATCGTTGCATTAATGCCATCTGGTGGAAGGGAGACAGTACAGTCATACCTTGTGTTGGGTTAGGTTCATGTTGGATCTTTTCGGCTTGCAAACGCAGCAAACCCGGAAATGTATACTTTCAGATTTCACCCCGCGCACATGAGCAGAAGCATTCTGCGTGGTTCACGCATGCGCAAAAGCGCCCTGTGCGATTCGCACATGTGCAGAAGTGCTCCATCACGCCACATGCGTGCGCAGAAGCAGCACTCTGGTTACGGACTTTTTGGGGTGTAAACAGCACCCTGGAATGGATCTAGAGGTACCACTGGTACCACTGTATTCTTATGCTATAGTGTAGCAGAAGCAGAGCAACAGTTACCGGACTCCCCACCCCTTAACTTTTTTATACTTCTGCAGATCTTGGGGTTACCACGAACCTGGTGATACCTTTTCCTTGGGAATGAGTGATGAGGACAGGATGAGCAATAATGCACATAGAAAAGTATATGTATGAGATGTTATACACAGAGATGCAACCTTTTCTTACATTTATATCCCACCTTTATTCCATAATAGGACCCAAGGTGTTCTACACATGGTTCCCATGCAGTCATTCATCCAAGCATTGACCAGACCCAGACCTGCTTATCACAGCAAATGGTGACCTCATATGCTTGCAAGCCATATTTTGGGACTAACGGTAGGGATAGCAACAGAAGCAGCACAAGCAGTGATCTGAATGCAGATGTTGTTGGAAGTGTAACAGCAGGGATCATATAGTGTCCAACTTAAGGGTTTTGTTGTTTAGTCCTTTAGTCATGTCCGACTCTTCGTGACCCCATGGACCAGAGCACGCCAGGCACTCCTGTCTTCCACTGCCTCCCGCAGTTTGGTCAAACTCATGCTGGTAGCTTCGAGAACACTGTCCAACCATCTCGTCCTCTGTCGTCCCCTTCTCCTTGTGCCCTCCATCTTTCCCAACATCAGGGTCTTAAATTAAGGGTTAATTCTGTTAAAGCCAAGAGGGGGACAATTGGAGGCATTGATTAGCAAGGAGGTATGAGGTAGCACACACTCTGATTTGCTGTGTAGTTCTGAGGGAGTTTTTCACTGTTTGTTTGGTTGGTTGGTTGGTTGAATGTTATCCTGCTGTGTGCATGGTCTGACCTAAGAAAGGCAAAACTCTCTCCTCAGATCATACACAGCTTTTTTTTGGTATGCTCAGTAAAATGCTATTAGGACTTTTCTGTCTGCAATCTGTGTTATTTATGTCACTTTGCTAACAGAAGATCCCACATATGTTCTCTGGCATATCCAGGTAATAGGATCAGGTAGCAAGCGAAGTAGAAGACTTCTGCCTAAGATCCTTGGAGTCATTTCCATGCAGACTAGAAAATACTGTGTAAGGTGAAACAAAGGTCTTAGAGGACAAAGCAGCTTCATAGATTCACCTTCCTACATTTATCCGTTCCACTGCATGTAAATATTTCTTGTTTAAAGGCACTTTTTTCTTTTCTTTTCTTTTCTTTTCTTTTCTTTTCTTTTCTTTTCTTTTCTTTTCTTTTCTTTTCTTTTTACTTTACTTTACTTTTTAAGACCCACTGATACAGATTTGGGGAACCTTTTTCAGCCAGGTCCCACATTCTCCCATGGGCAACCTCCTTGGGGCCCACAAGCCAGTAGCAGGCAGGACCAGAGGCAAAAATGGTCTGGATTTAGGGTGGTTCCCCCACAAAGTGTGTCAAGCCAAGGGGGCACAAGAGAAGAAGAAGAAGAAGAAGAAGAAGAAGAAGAAGAAGAAGAAGAAGAAGAAGAAGAAGAAGATCCATAAAAAAGCAAATGTACCAAAAGGAATTACTGTGGAAATTGTTGCTCATCAGCTTGTTGGGCCAAGGAAAGGTATAAATGTTTCAGATGGAGCTTCTTAGATCAAAGTAAATGGAGTTCTGTTGGTACAGTGGATTTCAGCCATCCATATATTATGGGGAGCAATACTGACTTGTAGAGTTTTTACAGATGTTGGAAATGACATCATGGTTTCTTGGCTTCTGGACCATGGATCACACAAGTGATTTTCTACTAAACATCTCGTGTTTTATGGCTGCCTCACAACCCATTTCTCTACTTTTCACTTTTTCAAAACAGACTCCAATGCCATGGAGAAAATTCCACCTTTCAAATGTAGGGGAGTCAATATTTCAGGTTTAGTGATGGATATTTTGCATATGTATACTTGTGTGTTTTAAAAAGTACAATTTTCAAACTTCACAAGTTAAATTAAAAATTTTAATTTTTAAATAAGGATCTCAATCTACAAATGCCTTAAACTAACCAGGAGATAACGATTAATTTCTTTTTAAAAGTTAATGAACAGAGTGGGGGGGGCAGGTGAAAAGGGAAGAAAGGCATCCAATCAGGATTACAGGGGGACTGATTTGAAAGTAACAAATACACAGGATGGTATCCAATTAAGTAGTTCAGTTAGTGCAATAATTCCCATTTGTGCAAGGGAACTTCCAATCTCTCCCCTCTCTCCATACACCCCTGTACCCTTCCAAGATCTGCTCCAGAGGGTTAGGGTCAGGAGAAAACCCAGAAGAGATATAAGGGGTGCATGAGGCAGCAGGTAGAGGAGGAATAAAGGAAGTTCTGTTGCACAGCCGGAAGTCATTTGCTGAGTACTACCCATAACAATTTACATTTCACTGTTTTTGCAGAAAGTGTTTTTATGCATCACCCACATGGGCACATGGCAAAAGCCTGATGAGCATTATTTATTTTTGCTTGGGGACGAGGTGATTTTGATCCTAATAGCAACCAGTCTCATGCATCTCTGCTCCAAATCATTGGTCTAGTTCCAGGCTTAGCGTAGACTAAGTATGCAAAAGAAATTTGATTCAGTTCACATCCAAAGCAAACCTACCTAACTGGCATTTAAACAATACAAGGATGGAAACACAGCCAACCTTGAAATTCACATTTTTCCAGATTTCACAACGCAGTTCTCTAGCCAAGTAATCCACACGAAAGAGTCATATATTACTATACAGTGGTTTGTTGTTGTTTAGTCGTTTAGTCGTGTCCGACTCTTCGTGACCCCATGGACCAGAGCACGCCAGGCACTCCTGTCTTCCACTGCCTCCCGCAGTTTGGTCAAACTCATGGTGGTATCTCCGAGAACACTATCCAACCATCTCGTCCTCTGTCGTCCCCTTCTCCTTGTGCCCTCCATCTTTCCCAACATCAGGGTCTTTTCCAGGGAGTCTTCTCTTCTCATGAGGTGGCCAAAGTATTGGAGCCTCAGCTTCACGATCAGTCCTTCCAGTGAGCACTCAGGGCTGATTTCCTTAAGAATGGATAGGTTTGATCTTCTTGCAGTCCACGGGACTCTCAAGAGTCTCCTCCAGCACCATAATTCAAAAGCATCAATTCTTTGGCGATCAGCCTTCTTTATGGTCCAGCTCTCACTTCCATACATCACTACTGGGAAGACCATAGCTTTTACTATACGGACCTTTGTTGGCAAGATGATGTCTCTACTTTTTAAGATGCTGTCTAGGTTTGTCATTGCTTTTCTCCCAAGAAGCAGGCGTCTTTTAATTTCGTGGCTGCTGTCACCATCTGCAGTGATCATGGAGCCCAAGAAATACAGTGGTACCTTGGGTTAAGTACTTAATTCATTCTGGAGGTCTGTTCTTAACCTGAAACTGTTCTTAACCTGAAGCAAAACTTTAGCTAATGGGGCCTCCTGCTGCTGCCACGCCGCCGAAGCACGATTTCTGTTCTCTTTAAATAAAAAATAAAAAAAATTATTAACTGGCCAGTCACATCAAATTAAATCATATCACATAAATTCTGAATTACAAAGCCGAATTTTAAATTTTGTTGGGGGGACCCATATTTCAAGATCCGAAGGGGGATTCTGATCATCTTCTTGCTGCTGCGTTAATGTCCCAATCAGTCCCAATCAGTCCAAACAAAGTTCATAGTTCTATCCCATCTTATCTTGCTGTTTCCACATCACATCTTGTTCATATATTTTCTCTTTTTTCTTTATGATCTCTTCTGATAGTCTCCTTAAGCTGATAAACACCAATAGTAATAATAGTCCTGTGTGAATTTTCCGTTCTTCCAATCCTCAAATCGAGATGGTTTCCATATATCGTCTCCTTCATAGATAACATCACTCTTTCCATCATAGTCTCGTAAAACTGTCGCTCTTAAGTCCCACTGAGGAGTTTAACCCACAATATATAAACAGCTCTATTTCTCTCTTTCTCCTCCCAGACTCAAGACCTCCGACAGAACTTCCCAATATGGCGACGGCATTTTTAACTGCATCATTCCAAAATTCTTACACATTCCATGCTCTTCTTAAAACGTGCTTTGGTTCGAAAGTTTATCTCCACACAGCCTTAAATCCACAGCTTAAGTCCTTAAAACGACATTTCTGACTCGTGAGGGGAGGGGATTCTTGTTTAATCACATAGGGAAAGAAGGGAGAGTTTTTTCCCCCCTCCCCCATCAGTCATTTGCCATACCTTGTCTTGGTGTATCTTCTCATGTTTTATTCTTATCTTGTTTTGTCAGAGATCTCTTCTGTTAGCAGTCTTTACTCCCCCTTAATCTTGAAATATGTGCATTCCTTTCATCCAAATTGTTTCCTTTGAAGTTCTGCATCTAGTGGCACAAATCAGGGACGGCGTTCAGGAGTGCCAAAATCCCACAGGAGGTCTTTGTGCCTAGTGCCCCCACCCCCACAAATTCGGGGGTGGTATAGGGCACAGCAGGCAAGGGCCGTCTCCCCCACACACACAATCCTGGGGGAGGGTTAAGGAGGCTAATTACCCCCATCATAGCCTCCAAATTACCTCTTGTGGGTCGGAGAGATGTTATTGTCAGCCATCTTCCAATGCGCCCCATAGTGCCCCCCCCCGATTTCTGTTCTCATCCTGAAGCAAAGTTCTTAACCCGAGGTACTATTTCTGGATTAGCGGAGTCTGTAACCTGAAGCGTATGTAACCTGAAGTGTATGTAACCTGAGGTACCACTGTATATTACAATCAGAGAATGCCCTGCTTCAGTGGAGACCATGCTACCCTGCCTCTCTAGCCACCAACTTCTTGGCTTTAAGACTAATATAATTAACACCTAAGATACAAATGAAATGATCCCTGCAGTTGCACTTCCAACATATAAAGGGCGTGAAGACAGAATGAAACTGATGAAGAAGCATCCACATCTTATCCTGCTCAAGAGATGTATGTTCAAAAGCAAGGATAGCCAATGTGGTGACCTACAAATGTTTCAACTTCAGTTTTATAATTCCAGACCATTGGCCCTGCTGGCTGCGGATGATGGAAGTTGGATTCCACAACATCTGGAGGGTGCCACATTGCCCCCCCTTCTCTGAAGGCCTATTTCAATGGAATAACTTCACAGATAAGTTCTGTTTTTCTCCCTAATGTTTTGATTCAGATCTCATCTTTTAGCAGGCCGTGATCTCTGCAACAATTTCCTTGGCTGCCTAGCCAAACAGCTGTTAACACTTAGCAACCAATCAGCTCAATTTGGCTCACCTGTGTGAGTGATCTTTGACAGGTCCATCTGCTTTAAGTCAACTTTGTGAATAAAACAGACTTGAGATCCAAAATATTTCTCCATGCTAAATGCAGTGAACACAAGACTCCCCTCCCTGGAAGATCTAGAATTTTTTAGGAGTTCAGTCCAATTTCTGCCATTTTTACTATAAACTACATCTCAAAAGCCTGGAGCAAATAATTTATTTATTCCATTGTTTCTTTCATCTCTCTCTCCCTCTCCCTCTTTCTCTCTGGTTCCTTTTTCATCTCTGCCATAATCAACCCTTAGGTAGGAGGTAATATCAAATATATGCAAAAAGAAGAAGAAGAAGAAGTGGATACTAAAATGTGTTTGGTTAGTTTAACTACATATGTAAAGCTCAAACACTGCCTCATTTCACACATCTACAGGCATGTGTGTGCCTGGGATTTATAAGCAGCAGAGAAAGTTAAGGAAGGGTGACAGGAGGAGGAAAGGCCTAAGAGGAAAATTGTGTGCAAGTAAAAAGAAGCAGAACAAAAAACCAAGATTGTAAGCATGATCACTTGGAGGTAGTGAGAAGGGATAGACTGTCCTTAATCCTCCTGTATAATAGGGATGGGTGATGATTTTGGTTCACTCTGCAATCTGGAATGAACCCCCCAAGCAGTCAGGGCTGGCCCACCCATGAGGCAAGGTGAGGTGACTGCCTCAGGCAGAAGGATCCATAGAGGCAACAGGTCCATCCTCTAAGGAAAAACAGGAAGAATTGCACCTGGCACCAGCAAATTTTTAATGTCAGCATCAGACATGCCTCCTTCCACAAGGCATTCCAAAGTTGGGACAACAGTGCTGAAAAAGTTGAGAGAGAACCCTAAGAAGAGAAAGGAGCACTGCCGGAGAGCTGTATATACCACCATTCAATAAACCTGCCGGGTTAGCAGTGCTTATACAGAGCCTGAATTGAGTAAACAAGGGATCAACTGACACCACAGAAGCTAGCATCCATTCTGCAAGCAATCCACGGGAGCTAGCATCATCCCAAAGGACAAACTGCCTTGAAATATTTTTCCTCTGACGGACAGAAGACTTTTAGCAAATAATGGCTCATTTGCTAATCACGGGAAATACATTTGGGGCTCTCGTCATTTCTGAAGAGTTTGAAAGTGGATATGTCTTTGGCAGGTAAAGACATGAAAGAATGATTTCAAGATAATTGCTGGCTTTAACCTCCCACTCCCCCAAAGGACCCTCATACATGTAGTCAGAGGGAAGCATTTCCTCCTAATTCATTCCCAGTAATTGTAGCTGGTTGGCTTAATCTAATGGTTTACAGTTTGACAGCCATATGCCAACAATAGACACCTGTCCTCACCGTTGAGTTATCTGTTCCTGTCTGTACAAAATACACCTGTATGTGTTTTTCTAAAACATTTCCTAAGAGGCAGAGCAAATCTGGGCTTTATTAAGCTGCTTTGAGTACTTCTACTTTCTATTTTTGATGATTCGCTCCAGTGATCACACAATGGCATGATGCATTGCCTGCAATATACCGAGAACAGAGTATTTTGATCAGAATATAGTAGACTGGAGCAGTTGTTTATAGGAACCCTAGACAAGTCTCCAAGAAGTCAGGATCTGAGGCAAGCTCCCTTTTCTTTGGTATATTTCATTTTAAGCAGGCATGGGGAACCTATAGCTTTCCAGGGATTGCTAGCCGACAACCCTCATCATCCTTGACAACGGGCCATGATGGCTGGAACTGATGGAAATTGGAGTTCACTGACATCTGGGGAACCATATGCCTGCTGCCTGGATTTACAGGGAGGAAGAACTATTCTCTTTTTTCCAGGAGGCTTACAAAATACTACCCATGTAAAACTGAAGCAAGTTTTCACACAGTGGCTTAGGTTA
Source organism: Podarcis liolepis (assembly GCF_965112155.1). NCBI lineage: Eukaryota > Metazoa > Chordata > Lepidosauria > Squamata > Lacertidae > Podarcis > Podarcis liolepis. The sequence continues at coordinate 22,477,320 of NC_139570.1, read as the reverse complement.
GTGAGTATCCTACTTGCTCAAGGTGGATGAACATCTTAATTTTTTTTAAGTAACATGGTGAAATATATTAAATTAAAGTGATGCCTTACTGCTACTAGCAGCATTGCTACTAGTACAGTGGTGCCTCTGGTTATGAACTTAATGCGTTCCGCAGGTCTGTTTTTAAGCTGAAACCGTTCTTATCCTGAGGCGCGCTTTCACTAATGGGGCCTCTTGCTAGACGTGTGCCTCCAGCACACAATTTCCGTTCACATCCTGGGGCAAAGTACGCAACCAGAAGCAGCGACTTCCGGGTTAGCGGAGCTCATAACCTGAAGCGTTTGCAACCAGAAGTGTTTGTAACCAGAGGTACCACTGTATTATTCTCAGTGTTGATACAACTAGCATTGGATTGTATCCAATATTAGTCATATGCAGAGTTAGTCATACTATTGAAATGAATGGACATGCTTAACCATTAGGGGTTCTGCTATCTCCCTATAGCCATCCCTAGGGACCCGCTAATTCCAAGGTTGCACATTAGCAAAAATGGCACCCTCCCTTCCCTTTATCAGAGATCTGATACAGAGAAACAAGAAGGTGGAGCATATTGTGTCAGGGGCCTATACATGCACCCTGTTCAGATGTCCATCAGAATGCATATACAGTGGTACCTCTAGATACGAATGGGATCTGTTCCAGAGCCCTGTTCGCATCTAGAAGCAAACGTAACTAGCAATGGCACGTCTGCGCACACGCGTGTCGCTTTTCACTGCTTTTGCGCATGCGTGTGATGTCATTTTGGGCGTCTGCACATGTGCAATCGGTGAAACCTGGAAGTAACACGCTCTGTTACTTCCGGGTTGCCGCGGAGCGCAACTAGAATGCGCTCAACTCGAAGCATATTTAACCCGAGGTATGACTGTATATGGAACAGCATGATTGTGTCTGCCTGGCCTGGTGCCACCATGCAGTATTAGAGCTGGCACCTGCATGTTGTCCAGAAAGAGGATGCAGGTTTTGATAATGTGCATAAGCTAATTTAAATGCAAATTGAGAAGCAATTGCTCTAATTTCAATACATATACATTGCATCTCCCCATAGCAGAGAAGTCTATGCCCAGGCGACTTCATGTGTCTGCTCAGTCTGCTCTCCAGGTGCAAACTGATGATGGGCAAGGCTCTTCCTACTTGCAGTTCTTTACCACACGCCAGAACTTGGGCTGCAAATCAGGACACATAGACATCCCTTGCTGCATCACAGAAGCAAAGGAGTATAGGAACATAGGAAGATGCTTTATACAAAGTCAGAGCAATGGTTCATCCTTTGCCTACAATGATCGGCAGAAGCTGCCCAATGTTCTAGACAAGGGGGCATGGGTGTAGCCAGGGGGGCAGCTGCCCCCCAGATCTGGTAAAACAATGGAAATACTTAACTAACTGACCAATCATGTCGGTTCTGCCCCCCTAACAAAAGTCTTGCCCCACACAACAAAAATCCTGGCTACGCCCATGCAAGGAGGAATTACCAGTCCTACATGGAGAGGCTGAGGATTGAACCTGGGACCTTCTGCAATGCAAGACAGATGTTCTGCCACTGAGCTACAGCCATTGTGTCCATTTTCTGGAAGAAGTGTGCAAATGTCCTGTGTTCAGCTGTGTTCATGATCACAGTATCTCTGGCTGTGTGTGCACTAAATTTCAGGGAAATGGCTAATTGGAAAGCATGGCAACACATGTCAATGTTCCATTGAGGGAGCTCAGTCAGTAAGTTTGCAAAGCCCAGTCATCTTTATATAAATGTATAATACATATCTATCATCATATAAAACTAAGAAGCTGATCTTTATAGGTGAGATATATTTAATTGCAAGGGGTTTTTTTTTTTGGTAAAATAAATAAAACCCTATATTCAACTTTTTTGGCAAGATTAGAATGGAAAACAATACTCCCTGGCTCCAGATGCTTGACAGTCTAATTCTGTAGGTTACATTTCGCACATAGCCACAGCTGCAGCCAATAAGTGGGCTGTCTTTATTATTCTCCTCTGATATGAAGTTAAAATGAACTGGAAATGTTTATGCCATAAATGGCTTGCAGCATATTAAACAGATAATGCAAGGCTAAGGCCTTCCTTTAAAAACACAGGGTGTCCCATCCAAACGAGCTGAACTATGGTAACCCAATCCAAAGCCTTTCCCCATTTACCAGAATAGTTGCTCTGTTCACATACACAAGACAAATATCTCTTTGCTGAACAGAGGAGGGTTCATTTTCTGTCTTGCCATTCTAGGGAGCCAATTATGCATTTCTAAGGAAAAGGATGAAAGAGGACATAGATTTATATAACATTGGCATATGATAATTTACCCTAGCCTTGGACACAATATACCGGTACTATAGAGAGCCACCCAATTCTTTTGACTGTAAATTGTTTTAATGTATTTTAATTTTGTATCTCTGTATGTTTATATGTTATTTGACCTGCTCTGAGACCTTATAGTAAGGGGCAAGTAATAAATCATTGAAACATGGAATTGTAAAGGTAGAAAGGACCCCAAGGGTCATCTAGTACAACCCCCCTACAATTCAGGAATCACAGCTAAAGAATCTCTGACAGATAGCCATCCAACTTCTGTTTAAAAACCTCCAACAAAGGAGAGTCTACCACCTTCCATTGTAGTCAATTTCACTGTTGAACAGCTCTTACAATCAGAGAGTTCTTCCTAATGCTTAGTTGGACTCTCTCTTCTTGTAATTTGAATCCACTGGTTTGGGTTCTCCCCTCTGGAGCACTGGAAAATTAATACTATTCGTAATAACTGGTTGCATCTAAGTACTACTCAGAGTAGACCGCCTGAAATTAATGTACCTAAGGTGGTAACGCCCATCAATTTCAATAGGCTTGTTTTATGAATAACATTGGATACAACCCAGTTGCAAATTTAGAAATTTAGTTGCAAATTTAATGCAAATTTAATTGCAACCCAGTTGCAAATTTAGAAATATTATAATTTCAGTAGAAAGACACCTAGCCATTGCTTGAAGGGGGACGGGGGCGGGGGGGCGGACGACTGTGACCAGGTGACTTTCCTGTGCCTCCTCAGTCTGCTGTCCAGGTGTCAACTGTGGATGTGCAACTTCAAGGTCCCTCCTGCTCTCCTTTCTTGGTTTGTTTGTTTTTAAGTGCAAACCAGGCTGGGAATGGACAATCATTTAAAAAGACAACTGCAATGGAAGGCAAATGCCAACCCTAAATTCTTCCCATGTAGGGATGTTAAGGAATCCAAATGAAAACAAAAATAGGACCAGAAAATGCCAATGTTCACTTATTCATCCCATGTCCAGAAAAGAAACAAAGCCAGTCTATATCATCGGAATTAGCTTTTGCTGTTGCTTTCAGTCTGCAAATGATATATAATTGAATAACAGACTGTGATGTAATTTACATAAGTACAAAATTACACAGTTTCAGAACAGCTGAAAAAGAACTGCAGCGGATCAGAAACAGTGCTGCATGAAAAAATCATAGAGCAAAATGGTGCCCCCTTACATCCCTATTCCTAGATAGCCTTGAAAACAAAATCTATGTTCCAGCCACCCAATTGCAGTTCCTCCATTTGCATTGTAGATTCCAGTACACTATGACTGGATCTTGACATATTAAAAAAAACCCACCATTTCAGGAAAATGTGTTGTAAAGCTCATAATGAGAAATCACGCCGCTGAAGGATCGAACTTTACAGTGCCAACTGGTGTCACAGAGTTATAACACATTTAAAATGCTCTTTTTTTTTACTAATGTAATTGAGTCCTATGTTGTGTATTTAGATTCTTCTGTTTTGTTGTCTATTTGCTTCCTCTTCCTTGACAGTCCTCCCTCGTGTGTGTGTGTGTGTGTGTGTGTGTGTGTGTGTGTGTGTGTTTATAAGCAGTGTATTAATTCTTTGGTCTTGCCGTTGGTATTTTTTTCCACCGAGTTGGGGATGGGGAGGGCGGGGGAGGACAGGCCCCATCACAGTTAATCACCTCAACTCAACATTCCATTTGCTTGTTTGCACCAGTCAATCAATTGAGCTAAATCAAATTATTTAAGGTTGTTAATTCTTCCAGCGTCTGAGTGCCCTTTTTCCAACATGTGCACCTGACATGTATTTTCCTTGAAACAGGATACCTCTCCCTCAACAGACACATGCCAATCAATCCACTTTTGTGAGGAAATACCACAATGGCACGAAGAAGACTTGCTGACATGTGCTCGCAAATTGCTCTTCAAGATGTTCTAAAGCCTCGAGGGAGGAAAAGGCCATATGGAAAAGGAAAAGGGGGAAAGGAGGAGGAGGGAAGGATGACAGGAGCGAATGTTTGCTCATTTGATTTGAAGCGCTGCTCGGAGGAAGGCATGGCGCATGCAACGTGTTTGTTTTAGGCTGGGTCCGCAGGAACCCAATTTTTTTTTTTTACGATCCTGAGCATTTTGCAGAGACTGTGCTTAAATCTTCATTGTTACAGTCATTGAACAGCATCAAGAAAACAAGACAAGAAGCACATAAAGCACATTATTCAAATGTGTATAATGGAACAAAATAAAATAAAGTAGATTTAAAAAAAGTACAGAGTAGAATAAAAGGGGCATTAACAACTTAAGGAATCCTATCAATAACCCCAAAGAGAAAAAAATTACAGGGTGTCTGGGATCAGTTCCTGGTGGGTTTTGTTCAGTGCAGCATAGTATGTGGACCCACTGAAAGAGTGACAGATGAATGTTGGTCTGAAAGGATTAGGACATAAAATGCACCTGATCATCCTGGCAAATTTGAAAACTTCATTAAAGATTTCATGCAAGTTACAATAAAGGGAGTAATACAGGAGGACATGGGTCATCAACTCAAGCTCTCCAGGGTTTCAGGGACACTGTGTTTATGGTAGGGGATATTTGTAGAGATTCTGAGAATACTTTTTTGTTTGGTGGGGCGGTTGAAAATCTATTTCTTTTTTAGCCCCCACCCCCTTTCCAAAGAGGGTCATTTTGCTGTATATTAACAGACTGGCAGGCCTGTACCTAGCATTGCTAGGGATGCCTAAGAAATAAATAAAAAATCAGCACAGTTTTGAAATCAGTGGTTAAAATCAGTATGATTTTGAAAATCTGAGTGCACCAGGATGATTCAAAATGGCATTCAGAAAGGACAAAATAATTGCGCCTTGAACTCAGGAACTGTCATGGAACATTTGGTTAAAATCTGGGCAGTTTTAAAAGGTCCGACCTGCCATCTTGGTTCAGCCATTGCAACAAGTTGTGCTCCAGCAACAGGACTTCCCCTTCTCTGTGCCCCCAAGATTGGCTCTGAGGGGTTGGAAGAACCTGCAGAACAATGCACAAGGAGAACAGAGAAATGTTTGTGCTGATGCACAGATTATAATAGCACAACATTGAATTCCGCCCATAGAGAACAAACAACTTTCCAAAACTCATAAGGTGGTATTCAACACTAGTCCCACTCAGAGAAGATCTACTGAAGTTAATGGATGTGGCTAACTTAGTTTCATTAATTTCAGTGGGTCTGCTCTGGGTAGGACTTCATTGACTCCACCCTCTAGTAGATGGTTCCTCATCTTTATTTTTTTAGATGGCTACCATTTCCCATCAGACATCCAGTCCAATTTTTGGAAATATAGAATGGCACCCAGGCAGCTGTGACAGAGCTCTGCTATTGCCACTTGTGCCGACTAAACAAAGAAGTCAAACAAGAATAAATAAGCCGTGATGATTATGCTAGCGGTGAGCACCTCCTTCTACGAACATAAGAAGCTGTCTTCTAACTCAGTATCATCTGCATTGCCAGGCAGCAGCTCTCCAGGGTTTTAGCCAAAAGTTATTAGGAACCCTGTCTGGAGATACTAGGAACTGAACCTGAGACCTTCTGCATACAGTGCAGATACTCTACTCCTGAGCTATGGCCCTATTTTGATACACAAGCTCACCAAGAGAATATTCGATGAAATGCCTCTCTGCCTCTCCTCCTCCATCCCCAAATAGGGATAGGATGTCATTTTTACACAGCACTTACTAGCCTGTTGCTTTTGTGTGCAAAATAAACCTTGCATATTTGCTTCTATTTTAAATTCAGACAGTACACAGTAACAGTACACTGTCTAGGGAATTATTATTATTATTATTATTATTAGTAGTAGTAGTAGTAGTAGTAGTACAGTGGTACCTCAGGTTAAGTACTTAATTCATTCTGGAGGTCCGTTCTTAACCTGAAACTGTTCTTAACCTGAAGCACCACTTTAGCTAATGGGGCCTCCTGCTGCTGCTGCGCCACCGCCACACGATTTCTGTTCTGATCCTGAAGCAAAGTTCTTAACCTGAGGTACTATTTCTGGGTTAGCGGAGTCTGTAACCTGAAGCATATGTAACCTGAAGTGTATGTAACCTGAGGTACCACTGTAGTAGTAATATGATTTATGCCCCACCCATCTGGCTAGGTTTCCCCAGCCACTCTGAGTGCCTTCCAGCAGAATATGAAAAACATAATAAAACATCAAACATTAAAAACTTCCCAATACAGGGCTGCCTTCAGATGTCTTCTAAAAGTTATGTAGTTCTTAAATTTCCATTGCAATCCATCTTTAGTTACAATGGAAATTTATATTAATTCACATTGTTTATTTATGTTTGTTATTGTTGTTGTTTGTTTTTGGTTTGTTAAATTAAAATCAATAAAAAAGAAATTAAAAAATAAAAATAAAAGTTATGTAGTTCTTAATCTCCTTGATATCTGGTGGGAGGGTGTTCCACAGGAAGGGTGCCACTGCCAAGAAGGCCCTCTGCCTGGTTCCCTGTAACTTCACTACTCTCAGTGAGAAAGCTGCCAGAAGACCCTGAGAGATGGAGCTCAGTGTCCAGGCTGAATGAAGTTTACAATAATTCATTAACACAATCAAACAGCAATAATAAATATATCAGGTTATGATTGTAAAAAGCGGGGTGGAGAGCAGGGAACCAGTCCGGTCAGAGATGAAAAAATTATGGCTGCAGAAATCATAGAGGCAATGAGCTCACAATCATTACTATATTTGGCCATTATATATTGTACAGCCTAGTAAGAACAGGAAATGATCAGATTTGAGTTCTAAGTCAGTGATTTCTCTTACTCTTTTTAATCAGTATAAAACACTGAGGAGTTGCTGGCAAAAAGCAAAGCCCAATCCTAAATGTCCATACCATATGCTTCTGTTATCACTTTTGTCTGATGTTAAATAAGTCCCCTTTTTGGATGATGGGAGTTCCACCTGGATATCTCAAAGCAAAATTGGGTGGCTTAAGAATCCCTACAGAGTTAGCGAATAAACAGAAAGATTTACAGAAAGAGCTTCTAGAGGGCCTGCATGAAACAGCTGCATGCTAGGGGAACCTTTGAACATGTGGGAAGAGGAGGTGGAAAAATTGGATTCAATTTGGGACTGTTTTATTTTTATAAAGAGTAATCCATACTGAAATACATTTCCTATTTGGGAGGGGGGGAGCTGTTTGACTGTTTCCACAGCTAAGTCCCCCTCTCACAGAGAAATGACACGGTGTGTGTTTTATGTTCCTAAAGGGAAGAAAGGGTCATCTCTGCGGTTCATGTCAAAAGAAAATTGATATTGACTTTAAAAAAAAAAAAAATGCTCAGAGACATAGGGGTTAAGGAGCCAGAAACAAGTAAGAGTACATTATGAACCATTGCAAGTTAAAGAAACAGTTAAGAATGCTAGCAAGTAATATCTTTCTTTTGCTGGATTTTCCAGCCTGCAACATTTTAGATTTACTCCACTGAGTAAGACATACAACTAACCAAGTACAACTATATTTGGATCACTTCATTTCTCGCTCCACACGGTTAGTTTATGCAGTCAACAGGTTCAGCAGTATAACTTTTCCTGGACCCAACTGTCCCATTTCAGACTACAGATAATGACTGCATATGCTTCCCTCTGACAAAATGTCCCACATGTGGAAAACTAGCATGTCGGGGGGGGGGGATTCAGTCTAGCTTTCTGTGCAAGAGGTGTTTTGTTGTTTTTGCAGGAGCACTCAAATTAGCTAATGGATCACTCACAGCCTGAAGTAGTACAGGCATGTGAAGAGTTTATAATTTGGTTCTGCTGATGGCAGAAACCCCCCAAGGCTACCTTTGGGTTGTAAGAAAGCATTGATTTCTCTTCTTACCCATGTTTGTTGCATGCAGCACTGTTGCCATTCTACTGCAGTTTGCCTTCCACCAAAATACCAAAAGGTATTTATCTTGCTGTGGGATGATTTCACATAATGAATTCCATAATGAATTCCATTAGCATTACTTTATTCCACACCATTGATTTCAGTACAAAGGAAACACAATGCAAATTTGGGGGCAGGGGGACAGACACAAATAATTACATGTTGTTTGTGGACTGAAAACAACACTGAATGTCCATTGTATTCATTGGTTTGATTGCTGCTACAGACATGGGGCGAATAAGTGAACACCAGCAATTTCCACTCCAGTTTCTGCCCCTAACTACTTATACACTTTAAATGTAAACTTCAGTTCTCTTGGTGAGCTTACTGCAATTTCTCTCTCTCTATCTTTCTCAAATGGAGAAAAAGGGCGATGGCAAATTTGAAAAATGAAGTACTATAACTTGTACCAGGGAGCTCACCTGCATTTCTTTTGCCTTTGTTTTGAATTTCAGGGCTTAAACCTGAAACATACGAAGGAAAATAGAGGACTGGACCTCTGAGCAGGTGCACAATATTTTTCTTTAACCACTGATTAGCTACAGAGCATCAATCATCATATATCAGGGTGAAGAGTTCCCAGATAATAGAGTTATATGTGCCTGGATGGATTTGATATGTTGTTGTTGTTGTTTTTACTACGACGACAACAACTCTATTAGTACCACTACTATTCAGCAGCACTGGTGGAAGACCATTCTCCAATCCCCCTGCCTTCTGAAGTGAAGCAAGCAATAACCATTGATAAGACCTCCTAGGTAGGACCAAGTCTGACAACACTCCAATGGCTTCATCAGTTACAGGAAGAAAAAAAGGGGGGATAAAAAGGGGGGTTCTTCTAAATGAAATACATATTAAAGCTGGAGGTCCATTGAGACAAATTATGCCCCTGTGAGATTTGCTGAAAATCTACTAACAAATTAACAGCCTGAAAGGTTAAGGCAAACATGTGTAAGCAATGGATGGTACATGCCAGAGGATGGCCCTTGTGACATATAATCTGGGGAGAAGAGGGGAAGAAGCAGATGAAGGGGCGGCTAAGGCAGCAGCATCAGGTTGCAGCCTTTGGGATCAGCTTGAGTTATCCAAAGAAAACAGCTCAGCATCTGGTAGCCTCAGCATCACAGAATGAGAATGAGGAGCTGGACAATGCAGATAGACTTCTAAAACGGTTCTCCTTTATTTTGCTGGTTAAATCTGCAATCTGTCTAGCGAAAGTACTTTCAAGTGACAACACTAGTTTAAGCCACAGGAGCAGGGCCAGTACAAAAGTTGGCAATCCAAACTTTGTCTCCCCTAGGGGTTTCAATAACATCTTATTTTTTTCAAAATTTGAAAAAGAAAAGACATTTGAAAAGAAGGCACCTTACTTTCTAAACTACTCTGGGGAAAAATATTATCTGTACCTCTTGGTACTGGAACAACAAACAGACAAATGGTGTTTCTTCAGTGTGGGTCACTGACCTCCAAACGGGCATCCCTGAAAACCAAACTATTTGGATAAAGACAGAAGAGGCAGGTGGCAAGCCCAGAGGAACACATGGAAAACAAAAGCGTCACTTTAAATTTCAATTCCAGATTTAAAAGAAGCGACCCAACAGCCTGATTTAGCATCAAGCAAACCCAGCTCTGGTCATACACAAAAGGTGAATTATCCTGGTGGCTTTTGCCACAACATGGAAATGCCGCCCCTGCCCCCCCCCCCGTATTTATACCAAAATCAACTCCTTGGCTTAGAAATGAGCAGAGGATTTGACTACTAAGAAGTAGAGGGATGTAGTTAGGCAAAATGGCAACCAAACATGTGTATTTCTCTTTGTAAACCACCTCCTCCTATTAGCATTCATTTAAGAAGGTAACTTCATCAGCCACTGCCACACTAACAGAGAGAAGCTCTTTGCACCTCTCCTCTGTTCAGAATGGTAGGGAGGGTGGCTAGCCACTCCTGGCATCTAAATATGGAAATGTTTAAGGGGGCATCTTTGATGTAGCAGGGGCCAGGACAGTGCAAACAGGGACTGAGCAGCTAGAGCAAACAGTTTCTTGTGCATTGTGGAGTTTTGAGGGAATATTTACTGAGACCTTTCATGGTCGCTCTCAGGGGTACTGGTAGGCACCAGTGGCGTAGCGTGGGTTGTCAGCACCCGGGGCAAGGCAAGTAATTTGCGTCCCCTAACCCGTGGATTTGCGCCCCCTAACCCTAACCCCCAGATGTTGCGCCCGGTGCGGCCGGCCCCCCCTGCACCCCCCACGCTACGCCACTGGTAGTCACACTGGGGGCCATGTTTGTGCCCCTGGTTTAACAACAGCAGCAACAAAACACTTTGGGGGGGTTCCTAATTAGGCTGCTGAAACAAACCTTATGCATGTGAAAGGACTGTGTGCTCACCCAGTTCTGCTACTAAAAACAAAATCCTGGGTTGAGCATGTATGCAAAGTAGGGATGTTGAGAAATTCAGTTCAGTTTGCATTTAAAGGCAAACCTGCCTAATTTGTATTTCCTGAAACAACGCATAAAGCAAGACATAGCCAGGTTTCATAATGGTACATAGGATGGAACAATGTAGGAAGCTGGCTTATACTAAGTCAGACAATTGGCCCATCTAGTTCAGTACTGTTGGCACTGACTGGCAGCAGCTCTCTGGGGTTTTGAGCAAGGAACATCCCCAGCTCTACCCGGAGATGCTGGGGATTGAACCTAGGACCTTCTACATGAAACACATGTGCTACAGGCCTTCCTTTCATTATGATTTGCAGCTGATGAACAGAGATGTCCCAGTCAGTTACTCAACTGACATCCTGTAAAACAGCCAATACTGAGGAGAAAGGTCCTTAAGAACACTAACTCCTTTCTATAACAAACTGGAAACCAGTCAAAAGTCCAAGATCAATATGTTTCCCATTGGTCCTGCACAGTTTATGAATCATCTGGCATGAGATATGTGTATGTTGCAACTTACAGCAACCCCAGAAAACAAAAGAGCCTATTTGTGGGGGAAACAGCTTTGTCCCATGCCTGCTTGAACTGATTCTTCCTGAGGGACTCAACATGTTCTTTCCACTTAAGTGTCAACATGTAAGGATCCAAAGTGATGAAAAATGTCTGTTGCTCTTGGTTTCATCTTCATCCTGGGAGATAAAGGCATGTGTGTGTTGGGGGCTGTCTTCTGCAAATCTGTTCTTATTGATTTTGCAATCAAACCTTTCCTCCTTTTTCATATTTGGTCAATGCACTTCCTCTTGTCGTGGAATGAACATTTGGCTTTTCAGTGCCAAATGAAACGTGACTTTTTATGAAGAAATTTGGTCTTGCCAGTGCATGGCTCCCAGTCCCATTTTAACCAATAACTAGCATGTGGGGGGAACTAAACAAATTCAGGACCATCACATGGCAATGTGAAGACTCTGCTTCCTCTGTGGTTCCAATCAGAATCAGGTCTCCCTTCTTTGCTGTTTCCTGGGACTGTGCACCCAATTTGACCAAATCCCAAATCCTGAACCAATATGGCAAATTTGGGTCAACCAAGGATTCAACCAGAGCATGTTTGAAGCAGCTCTGGATGGTCCTGGGTTCCCACAGAATGATCCAGGGTTATCAAATGTGAGGAGGCAGTCTGGTGTTGAACAGCCTGTCTGTGTTACCTTCTCTCCCCCCACCCTGACTGCATGTTCAATCAAGGTTTTAAACACCTCCTGTTCCTATGTCATGGTCCTGATTAGAAATGCCCAGTTGGGCCCCACAGCTCCATCTGGTATGCAGGCTGAGACCCTCCCTGCCCCCAGACTGTCTCACCAGAGTGGTACATGCTCTGGTTATCTCTCGCTTGGACTACTGCAATGCGCTCTATGTGGGGCTACCCTTGAAGGTGACCCAGAAACTACAATTAATCCAGAATGCAGCACCTAGACTGGTGACTGGGAGTGGCTGCCGAGACCATATAACACCGGTCTCGATAGACCTACATTGGCTCCCAGTATGTTTCTGAGCACAATTCAAAGTGTTGGTGCTGACCTTTAAAGCCCTAAATGGCCTCGGTCCAGTATACCTGAAGGAGCATCTCCACCTCCATCGTTCTGCCCAGACACTGAGGTCCAAGACTGAGGGCCTTCTGGTGGTTCCCTCGCTGCGAGAAACCAAGTTACAGGGAACCAGGCAGAGGGCCTTCTCGGTAGTGGTGCCCGCCCTGTGGAACGCCCTCCCACCAGATGTCAAAGAGAAAAATAACTACCAAACTTTTAGAAGACATCTGAAGGCAGCCCTGTTCAGGGAAGTTTTTAATGTTTAATAGGTTATTGTATTTTAGTGTTTTGTTGGAAGCCGCCCAAAGTGGCTGGGGGGACCCAGCCAGATGGGCGGGGTATAAATAATAAATTATTATTATTATTATTATTATTATTATTATTATTATTATTATTATTATTAACATGTGGTGCTCCAGGGTTCATTGGACTCAAACTCCTATCATCTCCAGCTAGCGTGGCCAAAGGTCAAGGATGTTGGGAGTTGTAGTCTGGAAGGCCACAGGTTCTCCATCCATGGGCTATCAGGATGAATAGCCTTTATGTAGCAAATCTATCCTCTGTGAATTGATTTGTATTAACCTTTGTAGCATATTCCTGTATGTTCCACCACCTTCTGATGTAAGCTAGGTCAGGACATAGGAGAGAACCCTCTTCACCACCCAATTGGTCCAAGCTAGTAGAGCAGGCACAGGTCAGAGATTAAGCACCACCATTTATTTCAAAGCAGGGATGATGATGTTAACTCTGGGAGATGCTCTTTCCTAATCATTAGAGTCAGTGCTTTTTTTCTAGAAAAATAGGTGTCAGTACTCACCATGAAGTTACAGTAAGTGCCACAATTTTTAACAACAAAAGACATGTCAGTACTGCGTGCCCTTGAGTACCCCCTGAAGAAAAGAAAAAAGCACTGATCAGCATGCCAAATAAATAAATAAATAAATAAATTATTTGTACCCCGCTCATCTGGCTGGGTTTCCCCAACCACTCTGGGCGGCTTCCACAAAGACCAAAAATACACTAAGATGTCACACATTAAAAACTTCCCTGAACAGGGCTGTCTTAAGATGTCTTCTGAATGTCAAGTAGTTGTTTATCTCTTTGATGTCTGATGGGAGGGCGTTCCACAGGGCGGGCGCCACTACTGAGAAGGCCTTCTGCCTGGTTCCCTGTAGCTTTGCTTCTCACAATGAGGGAACTGCCAGAAGGTCCTTGGCGCTGGACCTCAGCGTCCGGGCAGAATGATGGAGGTGGAGACGCTCCTTCAGGTATACTGGGCCGAGGCCCTATGGACAGGTCATAATGGAGAGTTTTGACCAAACGTGATCCACCTGGAGGAGGAACCGGCAAGCCACTCCAGTATCCCTGCCAAGAAAACTCCATAGACAAAGACAACAGGCATATAAAAGTTATGACGCTGGAAGAGAAGCACCTCAGGTCAGAAGGCATCCAACATGCTACTGAGGATCAGCATGAGTTTGACCAAACTGTGGGAGGCAGTGGAAGACAGGAGTGCCTGGCATGCTCTGGTCCATCGGGTCATGAAGAGTTGGACACAACTAAATGACTAAACAACCACAACAACCACTGTAATGTCAAATGTTGACATCCTCTACAGTTTGTGCGGCTGCCAACAGGTGGCGACATGATATGCTGTGGTTCAGTGCGAGTGCCTCTCTTTTGCATGCAAAAGGTTCCAGGTTCCACTGCTGGCATCGCCAGGCAGGGCTGAGATTGACTCCCTGCCTAAGACCCTGCAGAGCCACTGTTATTCAGTGTAGACATTACTGAGCTAGATGGACTGGCTCAATATAAACCAGCTTTCTGTGTTCCTGACTGACCTTTGCAGTTGGCTTTTTTGCGCCACGCAAAGCAAGCAGCAAAAAATAGGCATGTGCTTTATTTTATTGTTATGTGCCCAGGTCCCAGAGTTGTGGGAACAGGATCACACATTATTTCTGGAATTAGTAAAAGTTAGAATTAATCAAGGTTTGGTTAAAACTGTGCCAGACATTGATGGATTAAGTTTAGGATAACAAGCTAGTCAATCTTGACATAGCTGGCCAGGGATAAGCCATTAAGAAACAACAGCACAAATGGCCAGTCATCGACCCATCAACAAGGCAGGAGACTGCCAGGCACGGGGGTGGGATGGGGGGTTTACAGGGGGCAATGAAGTAAGTGGAAGGGGAAGTTGCATTTGGGAAGGGTTTCTGGGAAGAAGGATGCGGCAGAAGCCATGCGGGCTGAATGGAGCAGGCTGTTATAAGGTGTCACAAAGGTGCTGCTATGGGTGCCTTTGACTCTAATGCTGTGATTATGGCAGAAGCTGCCTCTTCACAGACTATAAATGCTTTGAACTCTCTCCACAGTAGAGAGTTCTCTTGAGTACCTGAGTACTCCTCAGGTGTATATGTGTGGAAATAACCATATAGCTTAAAGACACTACAGTCTCTGCTGTGCCCATTTTTTCCAATGGAAACGCAAATCCTGGTTAAGTGTCAAGACCCCTAGAATCTCACACCAATCGGCAGAGATTTGGGGTGGCTCGTAACATTTTGTTTAGGTGCATCCACCATAGCTGGACATTTCAGAGCAATTGGGCTATATGTACGTACCATAACCAGTGGCAGGGGGTGCTCCTTGCATGCTTTCATGGGGTGCAAGGGCTTAACAGGCCAGCTCAACACCTCCTGGTTAGTGGCTGTGGGCAGAGAGGAAAGGTATACTCTGTTGACTCTGCTTATTCAGCTTTCTTTCCCACATGTCTGCACTGGCTGCCAGTTAGCTACTGGACAAAGTTCAAGTTGCTGGCTCTAGTGTATGACAACCTATATCATATGAAACCACATGATACTTACAATATCATCTCACCTCTATGCCCACTCAGTCCTGAGCTCTGCAGGAGAGGGTCTCCTGTTCTGCACAATAGAAGAACTGGGCCTTTACTGCTGTGGCCCCTACCACTTGGAATTCCCTCCCATTAAATGTTAAACAGGCAACATCTCTGTTGTCTATTCAACACTTACTGAAGTCCTTCCTCTTTCAATAAGTCTATTAAGTAGAGATCTTCCCAATCGGGAAATGATGTTTTTAGATGTTTTAATTGTTTCATTGTTTGTGTGTTTATCACCCTGGGTAACTTTTGGAGGAAAAACATAATGACAAATAAGTAAGTAATATTTGGGACGCGGGTAGCGCTGTGGGTAAAACCTCAGTGCCTAGGACTTGCCGATCGCATGGTCGGCGGTTCGAATCCCTGCGGCGGGGTGAGCTCCTGTTGTTCGGTCCCAGCTCCTGCCCACCTAGCAGTTCGAAAGCACCCCTAAGTGCAAGTAAATAAATAGGTACCGCTTTATAGCGGGAAGGTAAACGGCGTTTCCGTGTGCTGCGCTGGTGCTGGCTTGCCAGAGCAGCTTCGTCACGCTGGCCACGTGACCCGGAAGTGTCTGCGGACAGCGCTGGCTCCCGGCCTCTTAAGTGAGATGAGCGCACAACCCTAGAGTCTGTCAAGACTGGCCCGTACGGGCAGGGGTACCTTTACCTTTTTTTAAAGTAATATTTATCCAGTACTTATGCTGCTGGATGCTCCTGTCAGCAGACAGGCTGTCAGATCCAGGGTCTCTGCCTTTGTGATGCTAAAGTATACCTTAAGCTGCTCTCAGAATAGTTAAGTCCTGTTTAAACTAGCTGTGTATCTGCTTCTGCCCTTTTTCTTTCTACCATCGGTTCTGTCCCCACTACAAAAATAATATGCTCTGTCAATTTCAGTTCTTCTTGTTTCTCATTTATCCAGTCTTGAATTAATTTCTCCACATTTTGTAGATATTTACAGATTTAAAAAAAAAATCCTCATGAAATTTCACCAGCATTTTACTATGAATTTCTCTTAATAAACACATTATTATATGGAGTTTTGACTAATGTACACATTTTTGCAACCAATTGTCCCGAATATATACATATTTGTAAACACTGGTTAGAGAAACAGCACCACAAAATTCAGATCAGTGAGAACTTTAAAGAGAAGTTGTATTTCAGTTCACATATTGCTTCATAAAGTGTGAATTTAACCTTTAAATGCATATGGAATAGGATTTCTCCTTCATCCCTATTATAATATATTTTTTAAAAAAACGACAAAAGTTACAGCCCTGTATTAAATCCTACAGGGCTATTAAATAAAGACTGATTGTAAAAGTGGTAGACGACAGACAGACAGTCAGGTAGATAAATTTGCCACACAATTCAAATGAGTCATCTGCAAAGCAGAGTTTAATTAGCACCTCCAGAACTGCAGCATAAATCTCAACAGTGTGCAAAGGAAGTGAACTGTAGAATAAGCTGTCAGCAGCTCCCTATGATTTGACAGCGTCCTACAAATGCATTCCACATTCTGACCCTGGCCGTCAATCATCACTCTGCGGCAGCCCTGCATTTCCCTGTGCAACTGTCATCTGTTCTGCAGACTCCGGGATTTGGCTATCCTTTCTTGCGAACTTGTCATCTATCATTATTTTGGAAATAAACGAGACAGCAGAGCATTCTTCGGACTGATTGAACATGCCTCTGAATCCTGGATTTCAGCCTGACATGGTTCATCAGAATGTTACACAATTAGAAGTGGAGCTTTAAGAATTAAAGGGGCGATGGGGGTGGGGGGAGAGATATACACACACACTTATCAGTGGCCCAGTCCAGAGTCTCGGATGTTCTTCAGTATCCACATTGCTTATTTAAAATGCCACAAGTTAGATCCAAGTCCTCACTTGTGTTTTTGATGTGCACATCATTCTAGTATACATGGAAGGGCTGTGCAATGGATTGCAGCCAAGTCCTGAGCCCTGAACTGAATCAGGCTAATTCAAGGGAGTCCATGTGTTGGTTGAGTCAAGCTGAGATAGCCCTGGATCACTGCAGGTTGGGTTGGGTGACCCAGAACGATCTAGGTCTGTCAGGGTTATGGGGCACAGGAAAGAGCAGCAGGTGTGGACAGAAAATAAAAATAAGAAACAATGATAAAGACGAGCTGCAAGGCAGCTATATGTTCATGACAGACGGTAGGAGTGGGTGGGTGCTTTTCCTGCATAACTTTTCCTGCTTCCCCTCAGGCCTTTCCTTCTTCCCACCCCCTGAAACAGTACCAGGCAAGATGGAATCCTCCTCCTTAACAGTTGGTAAGCAGGAGGTAAGCAGCTTCAATGTGAGTATAGGGAAAGCCACTTGTGAAGGAGTAGCGTGGCACAGGAAAGGATCGTATTCTCCCACTTACCAGCTGGCAAGTGAGACGATTCCATCCTTCACAAGCAGCTTCCCAGCACTGTAAACCAGAGCAGTATCCCACAAGACTGAACCTGCCTTGCTCTCAGTTGTGGGGGAGGAGAGTTTAGGAAGAAGAAGACATAGTATACATATTCCCTTCCCATTTCCCCAACCCAACCATATGTTGAACTGAGGGTTTCCTCAGCTCCACAATTACTTTGGAGTCTAGGGTCGGTGGTCCCCTGGGAGGTACAGACTGGGGCTATGTGGCATATCTGGGGGAGTGGTGAACAACCCTAATATAGACCGGCTTTTGTCTTAGTTTCAGTGATGGGAGCAGATCCAGATACACTTATGTGCTCAGGATTGGCCAGTACAGTGGGGCAATGCTGTGTCTTTACTCTAGACAAGAGTGTTGCTGCCATATACCTAGATGGTGTGTGCATGGGGAGCTTATCCCTTCCTTATAATACTAGAATCTTGGATCTTCAAACTGGAAGTTGGAAGAATCGGGATAGACAAAAGAACATGCTTCTTCACACAATGCACAGCTAGAATTAAGAAACTTGATCCTGTGCAGCAGAGACAGGTATGAACTACTAGATCAGGTGTGGGGAACCTTTTTCAGCCTGAGTCAGGACCCATGAAGCAAGGTGAGGCGACCGCCTCAGGCAGCAGGATCCACAGGGGCAGCAGATCTGGTCTCCAAGCAACACATCCCCTGCTGCTGTGCACTTCTCGGAGAATGGATCTGCTACTTCCTTGGCAACTCCCACCAAATGCCACCCCCACAGGGGCTTCTTGGCAAATAGGAAGGTAGATATTTCCACCCCTAGGGAGGAAATAGCGGGGGCTGCCCTCTGGGGTTTCCTGGGCTCTGCACCCATCCAGCATGATGGAGTGGGTCCCTTTTCTCCTTGTGACGGTCTTTGCTTCCCACTTCAGCTGTCAAGTAAGGTTGATTTGATTCCCCATGCCCTTGTTCCTGATGTAGATTTCCACTCACCCCTTCTTCCTCAGTTTGTGTGTGGAGTGCCATTATATGGTTCTCCTGAGGTACAAAAATGTATTGGGCCGGCCCTGGCCTGAGGGCCACAGATACTCACAGGCAGTGCTTTTTTTCTGGGGGGAAGCAGGGGTACGCATACCCCTAAGCAGTTTGTGAATCTAAGTTTGGCCTTATTGAGGAGCAGTATTTCAATATGAGTAGGAAAATGAGAGTACCCCTAAACATATACATAGCTGTCAAGTGTCCCTTATTTGAAGGGACAGTCCCTTATTCCAGCACGATGTCCTGCTGCTGTCCCTTATTGATAGATGTCCCTTAAATGTCCCTTAAATTTCAAAGGAAGCAGCTCCTCTCCCTCCCTCCCTGCCAGCCAGGGAGGAGGGAGGCTCCAACTGTGTTGCTTGGCTGTGTTGCTCACCCAAGAAGAAGTCTAAGAACGACTGGGGGGTGGAGCTTGCATGCCTTGTGTGTGGCTAGATAATGCAAGCTGAGGGGGTTTTTGAATGCTGGACGCCATTTTGTTGCACGTGCTGCTGCAAACTTTGCTGTGCAAAGCCAGGCCGGGGAGCCATCTTAAGTTGAGGCTGCATAGGCCTTGTGGTGCATGTGATTCAGATTCTATTCAGTTGAACCTCTGGTTACAAAGTTGGTTGGACACTGTTCTCGAAGCTACCCAGCCTGAGTTTGACCAGACTGCAGGAGGACAGGAAGACTGGAGTGCCTGGAACAGGTGAGGCTGCAGGTCCCTTATTTTGGCTGCTGGTCCCTTATTTCAAGGCTGCTGGTCCCTTATTTTCAAATCTGTAAGTTGACAGCTATGTATATATATTTTTAGGAAAAAAAGCACTGCTCACAGGCAACCTTCCAAGGGCCACATGACATTGGTGGGGGGCACACATAGGTGCCTCCAATCTCACCTCTTTGCTGAACAGATTCTATCCCCAGTCAGCTCAGATAATGTAAGTCCACATGATGTATTTTCAGGGCTTGTTGAATCTAGGCAATACGTCAGCAGCATTTGCAGAGCAGTGCCAAACACCTGTTCAGCAGGGAGTTCCTCATGGGTGCACAGTGCATTGCTGTACATGAGATCTATCCCTTACATTCAAGCAACAATTTCTCTTCTGAATACTTTTCCATTAAAATGAGCCCATGATTGCACATCATTACGGTATATAAATATTGTTATGCTGAGCAAACAAAGACTCAAAGAAACTGTTATGTATTTGTATGCACATACAGTGGTGCCCCGCAAGACGAATGCCTCGCAAGACGAAAAACTCGCTAGACGAAAGGGTTTTTCGGTTTTGCGTTGCTTCGCTAGACGAATTTCCCTATGGGCTTGCTTCGCAAGACGAAAACGTCTTGCACTTTTTTTAAAAAGCCGCTTGAAGAGGCGCAGTTGCGACGGACCGTGCTTCGCAAGACTAAAAACATCGCAAGATGAAAAGACTCGCGGAACGAATTATTTTCGTCTTGCGAGGCACCACTGTACTTATGTATTCCATCAAATGGTTGCTTAGCACAAAATAGAAAAGGGGGAACCCTATAATTAATCTATTTTATGGCAAATGTCACCACAACCGGATGAAATGTTTAAGTTCTCATTTCTTACGCGAGGGTGCTGTTTATTTTATGAATTCCTGAAAACATCGAAACCAGCCTATTATGTGCCCACTTACAACCTCCCTACCCCAAATGTATGGCTGTGAGTAATTCTGTTACAAAGACTTTGGCATTAGATCACAACAACTGGGATAATTCCTCTGCCATGAGACCGGCTTGCAGCCACTGCTCAAAATGCCAACGGAATGTCTCCATTTGAAGTGCAACAGGGCTGTACTGAGTTGATCACAGAAATTATTCCAGCCGTGGTACACCACATATTTCAAGAGCCCACCATAAAAAGGGTCCATAAAAGGGGTTCCCATTGAATCCTGGGATTCCATCCCATAATACACCTTGGTTCCACTTCCTGCAAGAGACCAAAATAGCAGAAGTGTTTTTTTAATTGCTTCTCAAACTGTTCCTAACTGTAAAGAGGCCAAGCATTGTCAACAATCTGGTGAAAGTTAGGAATCAAAATAGACACAGAAACACGCAACCAATGTGCAAATTCTTCTAAAATTTCCTGGGGGAAAAATATTAATATTCCATTGTTGCGGAACTTAAAGCCTCTTTGTCTGGAGCTAGGGACTTTCCTCAGGACACACCTCCTCACAAGCCACACCCTCTTCGCACAGGCCATACCTCTAGTCAGTCTTGCTTCATATCCTCACTTGGCTGGAATGGGTCCTTGAATGCTAATACTGACAATGATGGAGACAGGTATGTGGGTGTTCGTAGAGACTGTAGAAAGGTGAAATTCATACTCATTTATTTGCCCACTTTTGCTTTGATCTCCCAACCATCATTGGTGGGGATGTGGTCTTCAAGCTGAAAAAGATCCCCCACTCCTGCTTTAGATAAACAGGATAAATTGGCCTAATTACTCTGTCATTGTTGCCTGATGATTTGTACCAATAATTTAGGGGCTGTTGGGAAGGGGTTGTGACTGGCCTAAAGTCACCTCATGAGTTTCATGGTTGAGAGAGGATTTAAACCCTGGTAGGCAAGGTCCTAGTCCAACACTCTGGCCATTATGCAATTATGCTCCCAATATTGCCTATGGCTCCCCATTAACAACCCAAACCACTGATACTATGGCAGTGGCTGAAATACAGAACTCCCTCTTGAATTATATTTTGCTGTCACCATTTTGGCTTCATTTAGGGGCAAAGTAAACCTTCTTTTGCTTACTCGGGCCTTTGGAATGTCATCAGCCTTCTTGATGACCCTGCTACTTTCCATATTTTGAAAACAATTTTATTTTAAAGACAGGATGAGAAAGCTAAACAAGGAGGAAAACAAAAGCAAAAGGCAGACAGCTTAATCCCTTTAGTTTCCAGGAACTAAGGTTGTGCATTGGATTTTTCTTGATTTTATCGTTTTATCTTTTTGTAAACTGCTTTGAGGTTCTTTTTACAAGCAAGCGGTGCCTAAATTTTGTGAAATAAATAAATATAAGCTTTCTTGGATGCTATTTGATTAGATACCAGTGCTCCTTTAACAGGTGGCTCACCTTGAAGCACTTCCAAGAGCTGCTCATGACTACACAATTAGTGTAGAGTACATTAGCCATTTTATCAGCAGGAGTCCAAACACAATGCAGTGGTACCTCAGTTTACGAACTTAATCCATTCTGGAAGTCCGTTCTTAAACCGAAACTGTTCTTAAACCGAGGTGCACTTTCCCTAATGAGGCCTCCCGCTGCCGGTACCCTTCCACCATTTGGATTCCGTTCTTAGACCAAGGTAAAGTTCTCAAACCAGGACACTATTTCTGGTTTTGCGGAGTTTGTAAACTGAGTCGTTCTTAAACTGGACTGTTCCTAAACTGAGGTAAAGGTAAAGGTACCCCTGCCCGTACAGGCCAGTCATGTCCGACTCTAGGGTTGCGTGCTCATCTCACTCTAGAGGCCGTGAGCCGGCGCCGTCTGAAGACACTTCCGGGTCACGTGGCCAGCATGACGAAGCTGCAGCTGGCAAGCCAGCACCAGCGCAGCACACGGAACGCTGTTTACCTTCCCACTATAAAGCGGTACCTATTTATCTACTTGCACTTAGGGGTGCTTTCGAACTGCTAGGTGGGCAGGAGCTGGGACCGAAAGACGGGAGCTCACCCCGCCGTGGGGATTCGAACCGCCAATCATACGATCAGCAAGTCCTAGGCACTGAGGTTTTACCCACAGCGCCACCCGCGTCCCAAAACTGAGGTACCACTGGCTAATTAAAGGGTCCTAGACCCCTTAAATAATAAAAAAGAGGTCTGGACATGAGAGGAACCATTGCTGTACACCACTAACCCCTCACAATATAAAGCTCTTCCACATTTCAATTTCAGCCACATTGTTTGGATATGCAAGGCATAGGAAGACATCAATACAAATAACTTTAATTTATTGTGATGGTGCTGTGAATTATACGTACTACCAGAAATAGCTGGCATATGAGCCCATTTGTAAATCACCTGGAAAATTCAGTTGGTCCAAAGAAGGGCAATTCAGTTACCAATGGGGAATGGTAAATACTTACCACATTGCACCAGTGTTTTGTCATTTGCCATGGTTTCTGGCCCATTTCCAGGCCCTATTCAATTATTTTTTAAACACCCATAACAATCCTGTGGTCCAGTTATCTGCAGGGCTACCTTCTCCTATATGCAACTGCCCTGTCATTGAAATCATCACTGGAGAATAGGGATGATGGAGTTCATTGATTTTTATTTCTCTCTGCTTTAATTTTTTAGGGTTGTCATATTTCAAACACTGAAAATACAGGCAGAAAAAGCGTTGAACATTTTGGGCAATTTGGGGGTGGGGCGGACGGCATGGGCTGCTGCCATGGGCTGCCATACGTCCGGATTTTTACAGACATTTTCCCAATTTTCGCTCAGACATATGGCAGCCCTATCATTTTTCCAATCTTAAGTTAAGTTCCCCACATTTTTACATCAGTTTCTGATTATTATTATTATTATTATTATTATTATCAGTCGTGAATAGTAATCATAAATTCAGTGCAGATTTCTCCTAGTTTACACATTTTTAATGTAACATTGCCTAATGTACAGTATTTCAAAGCAATTTTCCTGAATATGATGCATTTTTTGTATGTCGTTTTCACAGTGATAGGCATTTATATGCACGCTTCCCCCCAGTATGTGCAGTTTTGACACATTACATTATCTGGAGAACTGCCTTGCAAAATTCAGGGAGAAAGTGCAAGCTTTGAAGAATGACTGTATTTTGGTTCGCACATTGTTTCAGGCATTGTGAATTAGGCATGTTCACCTTGGATCAAATTTCTTGCCTATTCCTGCTGGAGAATCTTCCCCAGTTCCAGCAGTTCAGAATGTTCTTTCAATCCAGCCAAATGCTAGGCAGAACAACCCAGCGATCAGTGGAAGATTGGAGATCCTGTTCCTAAGGGTGCTTCCCATTTTCATAAAACCCTCACACACGTTGATCTTCCCCGGTGTGCCTTTGCTGTGCAAACGAAGTGATGTAATCCTCACAAGACTAGGGCTGTAGGGTGTAATCATGATCTGTGAAAGAGCATAGAATTAAAATTTATTGTTCAGCTCTGAAAATGTGTTCTTCCTTGCTTGGGATGCTGGGGAAAAAACCCCAACCCAGACAGACCTGGTGATAAGCACATTTTTTCTTTCCTTTTTGTGAAATATAGATTTACAAATGGACCTTACAATAAGGTTTCTGTGTGGTGTACTCATGTTCAACCCTCTTCTACTCCCTCCTCATTTTCTTGAATCTACCCTCCAAAAAATATTCAGCAGTAGTCTGAGCATCAGTTACAGCAGATTTTCAGTTGTCACATATTGCTTGTCACTCACAGACATTCAGCCGAACAGCCTTTGGAGTGAAAGGAAGGCACACCACCCCCAACCAACCCCATTCTAAGGGGTCCAGACATTCTGGGATGAAACAGTACATATCTGGAGTGTGGGGGGGTCATAATCTTTAGCTACAGACATACCTTCTTTGTGAGTAAGCCATTCCCTCAGTATAAAACCAGGTCACTTGGTCCTGGACTATATGGAGTCCAATCATCAAATATCTTCCAATCCCAATAAAGAAGGGCTTTATCTCTTATTGGGTGATGGATATTGGGATAGGGAAGACATTTGACTCAGTTCGCATTTATAGGCGAACCCACTCAGCTTGCACGTTCCGAAACAATACACAAACCAAAATACAGCAAATCTTTGAAACTTGCGCTTATCCAAAATTTGCACAAAATGCACATACTTGGGTAATCTGTGCATACAAAATGCATATATTAATGAAAATTGCAAACAAAAATGCATTGTATTCAGGAAAATTGGTTTATTAAGCAAAACTGAATTTAAAAATGTGTTCTTAGAATAAATTTGTACTAACATGCTGCTTAATTTTATACCAGTTTACATTGTCTTGTCTTAGCCTTCCAGGTGTTGGTGTGCTCGGGTCCTGCTTGCAGGCTTGCCACGGGCATCTACCTGGCCATTGTGAGAACAAGATGCTGGACTAGATGGTTCTTTGGCCTACTCCACCCAGCAGGGCTCTTCCTACATTCTCATGCAAATGGTGAATCATATACGATTCATACATGCAGCTTGACCTGAGTTCTCCCTCCTGCCCACTCTGGTCATAGCATCTGTTGAATGCTGTTGGTCATCAAGGATTCCTCCAATCCCATAAACTGAAGCCATCAGAAGGACGAATGTTCTCCTTACCTGCTCATCTCTAAATAATAAAAAAAACGGAGCAGATGTGAATGTTTATATCTTGGACATGGCACTTCAAACTAGCTTCCGTACTTTTGCCGGATCTTTTCTTTAATATACTGCTTGGCATTAATCAAGCTCCTTCGAAGCATCCTGTATTATCTCAGCCAGAACGGATCTCGTATGACTTTCCGTTCTAGTTTTTCAGCTCCTGTTGAGCTCCTGTTTTTCTTTCATGTTTGGGAGCAGAGGTCAGCAGCGCTAGGAGATGCTTGTTTTCACTTGGTCTCACATTTGCTGCTGTCATTCTAAGTCTGCTTCGAGTCCCCGCTAAGCAACAGGATGTGTTCATGCCCCCAGCTTTCTATGCTAATTGATTTTGGGGGAACCCATTCGTCAGTTTAATTTAGGAGATCGCCCACTAGGTTTGCTGTTCACTGTCAAAGGTAATTCAATTAAAACTCCAGAAGTGTGACTAACTACCCCACCAGTTAAATATGTTTACCAGCTGCCTCCTAGGATATCTCCACCCCTAGTGTGTCTGTCAGGCAGTCTTACCATAATATACTGTCACGTAACATACTTGACTGATATATACAACAGCTTCTGCAACAAGGATATAGAATCAGTTCAAAGGCTTTCTGCAGCATGTAATGACATACAAATATCTATACCATGCAATGAATCAATTAAAGCTTTGGCGATGTTAAACGTCAGCAGGTTTCAGCATTTTTTTGAATTTGGGATCATATAGCTATTGAATTGACTGCGAATTATGGCTCTCCCAAATTAAACAATCCAAAGGTATATGTTTAAAAATCTTTAGGAAACATGGTAGTCTCTGATGTACCTTTCTAAAATAAAGAAGTAGTGCTATAAGCAATTTGCCTGAAAGCCTCAGAAACAATGCAGTTATGGTAAATATGAAGTCTCAGAGGCACTGCAAGGTAGTCAGAGGATTTGCATGGCACTTTAAAGCACCTGAGACTTCAGCTATACTGTAAGCAGCTATATCTGATCACTGCAGATGGTGACAGCAGCCACGAAATTAAAAGACGCCTGCTCCTTGGGAGAAAGGCGATGGCAAACCTAGACAGCATCTTAAAAAGCAGAGACATCACCTTACCAACAAAGGTCCACATAGTTAAAGCCATGGTTTTCCCAGTAGTGATGTATGGAAGTGAGAGCTGGACCATAAAGAAGGCTGATCGCCGAAGAATTGATGCTTTTGAATTATGGTGCTGGAGGAGACTCTTGAGAGTCCCATGGACTGCAAGAAGATCAAACCTATCCATTCTTAAGGAAATCAGCCCTGAGTGCTCACTGGAAGGACAGATCGTGAAGCTGAGGCTCCAATACTTTGGCCACCTCATGAGAAGAGAAGACTCCCTGGAAAAGACCCTTATGCTGGGAAAGATGGAGGGCACAAGGAGAAGGGGACAACAGAGGACGAGATGGTTGGACAGTGTTCTCGAAACTACGAACATGAGTTTGACCAAACTGTGGGAGGCAGTGGAAGACAGGAGTGCCTGGCGTGCTCTGGTCCATGGGGTCACGAAGAGTCAGACACGACTAAACGACTAAACAACAACAAAAAGCAGCTACACACCTTTCTGCAGGCATCGTCTGCACAGCCAACCCAGCAGACTTTGGCTCTACTGCCCACAAGCTGAAGATTGCTTTCTCATACCAATTTACAATAAGGAGTACACATTAAGGCTCCAAGTTTCTCATTGGTGGATGCACCTCTTGACTCAACTACGAGTCACAATAATACATTTTGAATATGATATAAACATCAAACATCAGATGGTGCTAGAGAGCAAAAAGGAGTTTATATGGATTTTTAGATAGGCTCCTCCCCCCCTTTTCTTTCAAGATTTAATTTTTTACTTATATACTGTATAGCATTTTTAACCTGTGTTTAGATCCACCCTCTGTCTCCATACATAGAGACCTGACATCGTATATGATGTCAGGAATGAGGCACGTGTGTGCAGTTTGAGGAAAATGGTCTTGGCCGCATTTGAACCCTTGGTGGACCAAATTTGGCAAATAGATTGGAGGTACCCGAACAGTGGCCTACACTGACTGGCAATGACTGTCAAGGTTTTCACGCAGATCTTTACAATGCAAAACCAAATTCATAGCCATAATTCAGCCTCAAAGATCATGTCCCCTTATTCCATCTCTGCATACAATTCAGTTTTTCTCACAGGGGCATTTGGCTTACCTTCTTGGTTCAGGATTTGCGTCTTTTACTTTGTCTTATTTTCTGCCAAGGGTACACAGCCAGTACCTACTACATTTTTCTATGAAGCACGCTAGTGACTGGAAACCACACTCAAGTCGATGATGGACCTTGATATTAAACATCTGTTTAAACATGGGAGGTGCTTTCAATGGTTTTATAACTAGGAAAGAGAACTATAAAGGGCAATTTAGGATGAAGAGGCACCAATTTTAGCAGGAAGAAACGAAGGAAGGAAGAGCCAAGATTCCAAGACCCTACATCTTTTGGGGAAACTAACTTGAAATGGTTGCTATACCTATAATTATATGCTGGTGTCAAATATCTCTGGAGCAAAAGTGGAGCCAGTGTTTCTATAACATTTTTAGTGAAATATTACTTGCTTCACCATGGTCCCCTGAAGTAGACACACCCATTAATTCTTTGAAGAATAGAAAGTCATTGGGGGCATAGCCCGTACCCCAAGCTAAGTTATTTCAAATGCTGTAAGACTTCACTTCCCATCAGCCCCAGGCAACATGTACACTGATCAGGGATGATGGGAGCTGTGGTCCAGCAGCAACTGGAAGGCTATCCAAGCTTCAAAATAACGTGGAATGGTGGTGCCCATGATGGTTTTATTTTTCAACCAGGTCATTTAACTGGGTAACTATATGTAAGTTTGGGGAATACGCGGGTGGCGCTGTGGTTTAAACCACAGAGCCTAGGACTTGCCGATCAGAAGGTCGGCGGTTCAAATCCCCGCGACGGGGTGAGCTCCCATTGCTCAGTCCCTGCTCCTGCCAACCTAGCAGTTCGAAAGCACGACAAAGTGCAAGTAGATAAATAGGTACCGCTCCGGCGGGAAGGTAAACGGCGTTTCCATGCACTGCTCTGGTTCTCCAGAAGCAGCTTAGTCATGCTGGCCACATGACCCGGAAGCTGTACGCTGGCTCCCTCGGCCAGTAAAGTGAGATGAGCACCACAACCCCAGAGTTGGCCATGACTGGACCTGATGGTCAGGGGTCCCTTTACCTTTACCTTTACCTTTACCCTTATATTTCAAAAAGTGAAAATCTGGACACAAAAGCTGCTGAACTTTTTTTGGCAAAGTTGTTTGCAAAATAACAAACAAAAAACAACAACGCCCCCCCCACATGCCAAATGCAACACTTCCAACACTTCCATGGGTTCCCAGACAGCGGGTTTTCCTGGGGGGAAGCAGTGGGGGCAGGTGGAAGTGTGGACGAGCCCTAAGATTCTACCCCTCGTGATAGAGCATGAGAGTCTTAATCTCAGTGTCAGGAGTCGGAGCTCAACCTTAGGCAAAATGATTCTGTATTGCAGGGGTTTGGACCAGACCAGTGGTTCTCAACCAGTGTGCTTCCCTGGGGTGCCTTGTTCATCCCTGGGGTGCCTTGAATGATAGTCGGGGTGCCGCAGGCAACACTGGCCTCTGTCCCTCTTTCCTTCCCTCTATCCTCTGATGCCCTCTTGTGTCTGCCTCCCAAAACCTTGGCTGTGGGGCTGGCCAGGGAGTGCTTCCCAGGTCCCGTGGGGCAGTGTGGGGAGGCACTTCACTTTGGGGAAGGGGGGCAGCTCAGAGACTAGGGGTAGCAGCTGCGGCTGCTCAGAGGACTCCCAAGGAGAGGGGGAAAGAGAGGAGGCCGAGGGGAGACTCCACAAGGGAGTGTGTTTTAAAGAGGGTGAGAGGCTGCCAGCTCTGCAGGCAAGGGGTGACATTACTGGGCTCCTGAGCCCCACAGGAGTGCCGCAGAAAGAATGTCATTGCTCAAGGGAGCCATGGACTCAAAAAGGTAGAAAACCTCTGGACTAGACAACCCACGCAGACCCAATTCTACAATTCTGTGATTCTGAACAACAGGCTAGTGTGTCTTTTTAAACTCCCGCTCTCCAGTTTAGATTTATGGTTATGTGTTCACCTTTGCACATTCCTCAGCCTTCTTTTAACTGATGGGACTTACTTCTGATAAGTAAAAAGATCCAGAGGAAAATGTAACTGGATAATCAGAGACTGATATAGGAAGCGGGTATGTGCGCCTGATATTTGCCTTTGCTTTCTTTAGCGTCTCCTCCTTTCCCCATCCTCCCCCCCCCCACCTTCCCTGTACCCACCCCACCTCCTGGTGTTTTTTATTTTTATTTTAAAGGCACCTGCTGTACAAATCAACTGAAAAACTGAAAGCCATTATCACTTCGACAAGGGAAGCCAGGTCCTTAATCTTGGGACAGAGCAGGAGGCCTCATCTATTTACAACCTGAAAAGATTATATATGCATCAAGTTATTGAAGGGAAAGGTTGATTTCACTGCTATGGACTTCTTTATTCTTCTTCTTCGTTTCTTTCTTTTTTTGCCAACTTCCAGGTCACATCGATTAGTTCCAGTGTTCTCCTGCAGACTGGAACTAATTTACAGCACTCCTGATGGAAAGGTCTGTGCTTGCCGTGAGCTTCAAACCACACGGCGGGCACTTTATTATAGTTGCAAAGACTGAAACACAAGGGGCTGGGGAGAGAATAATATACACATGCCATGAGTCAAATGCTACCATGACCATCTTGATGGAAACCAAGTTTGTACACCGCACAAAATCTAAATTCGCAGTTAGGCACCTGAACCTGCTGGGAAGGGGAATTACTAAACAACAGCGGCAACAACAAAACGTGTCTTCCCCTAAAGGAAAATGAAGACTAGTTGTGTAGCCTGCCTTCCCACAATGACAGACATTGTCACATCAAGTTTGGCGAAGAGGGGCAAGAGAGTTAAAACTGGGGTGGAGGACTTCAGGCCAGGGGACGACATGCAGCCTGCCTGTCTTTCTGGCCCTTTGGATTCTCCCAGCGCCCACACTTTCTCTCACAAAGTCCCAAGGTTTTCTGCACCAATCCTGCTTGGGTGTTTCTGCCTGGCTGGAATGAACTGTTGAACTTTGACCATGCTTCTTTCTTGCCCAAATGGAGACTAGAGAGGGGTGTGCAGAATTTTCACGAAAGTAAAAATTCATATTTGTTGCTCCACCCACTTTTTGTCTCAGGCTCCACCCAACCTCTGGCATGGTGCCCTCAGAGGGTTGCCCCAAATGGAATGCAGTCCTTGGGTTGAAAAGGGTTCCCTGTCCTGGGTTCAAGTGTCAGGCTGGGAGCCAGGAGATCCAACTTCAAAACCCATAGTACTCTGTATCGGGGCTAATCGCTTTCACTCAGTCTAACCTACCTCATAAGGTTGTTGTGAGGATAAAGTGGGTAGGCCACATTTCTTATGGTGACGATGAGCAGCAACAGCAGCATGCCAAACTTTGAATCAGAGACCTGATGTGATGCTACAACTTCTCTATTCTTAATTATGCTTTCTCTCTTCCCCTTTCCCCTGCTTTTATTACTTTTGGGATCTTTCTGCTTTGATGCTTATCTTTGCTGTCTCTGCTTTTATTGCTGTTTTATGGTAGCACTGGTGTCATGTTTTGATTGGATGATTTCCATTTTTTGTCGTCAGCTGCCCTGGAACTTTTACTCCAAAAGCCAAGATATGGTTTAAATAAAATAAACGAAAACTAATTAAATTCTTGGGAATAGGTTCTCTAGCTCAGGAGACTTACAGCACTGGTGGCGACCAGTAGTCTGGCCTGGGAAGGAAAGGGGCAGTCTCTCTCCATGACTGTGACAGTTCTCAAGCAGACATCCCACCTCAAAGGAGGATGCACATCACAAAAATAAGAGGACAGAGTTTTGTACAAAATTTGTGTATCATAGAATCCAACAATTGTAGAGTTGGAAGGGACTATGAGGGTCATCTGGTCCAAGCCCCTGCAATGCAGGAATCGTTTGCCCAATGTGGGGCTCAAACCCATGACCTTGAGATTAAGAGTCTCATGCTCTACTGACTGAGCCAAGGTGGAGCTTTAGGTATGTAGATTCAACTGTAGAAAAAAAATACAATTTGTCTTGACATACTGGGGAAGACAGAACTGGCGTTCTGTGCACGTGCTCAGTCTGTTGACCTAACTTAACCATATCCTCCAACATTCCTCAGATGAAAATAGGGATATTTCTCACTCCCCTCCCCTGACCCTCCTCAAACCCTCCCCCCATTTTTGGGGTCCCTCCCCCCCTCAGAGCATTTCCTATCAGAAGAAGGGCGAGTGCCACCACAGCTTCACCAATGCGACACAGCACACACACCCTCCACCGTCCTGAGAAAACCCCTTAATCCTGATTTTATTTTATTCTTTAGTAGATTTACAAAAAGAAAAACACACACCAATAAATAAATTTCAGAAAGGGGCAAGCAAGATTAGACGTGGAAGAGTAATACATTAATTTTATTTTATTTTTGGTAAAATAAAAATCAAGGCTCCTTACTCTCTGCTTGGCTCTCCCTTTCTTCCCGCACAGGGTGGCCCTGCTCTCTGCCTGCCCTTCAGAGCTGACACACCTTGACAGCCACGGCCTCTCCCCCTCTTTGCCTGCTCTCCAGCAGCTGCTACAAGCTGCCCAAGGAAGGAGGCAAGGGGGCGTTTCCTTGCGGCTGCTGCTGCCACCACTCAAGAGAGGCTCTGGCACCTCCTCCTCAAACTCAGTGGCGGTAATAATGGGGAAAATAGGGACATTCTGGGATCAGATCAGAAGCATATTAGGAACCACTTGCACTAAAACGATAAATTTCCTTGAGGATCCTTTAGAAAATAAACACGATCACAAACTAGCGTAGTCAGAGTTCTTTTGGGATTGCATCAGCACAAGTATATACATAGAGAGTTGTTCTCATGGACATATTTCAGGAATATTTGGACTGTTTGGCTTTGAGATTTTGAGTTGAATATGTCATTATTGTTTTGGCATCATATAGGATTTAAGATCCCATGTATTAGAAGGCATTGAAATGTTGTGGGTTAATGAATTTTTGCAAATCACATACAGAGTTGTTTAGTTTGTTGTCTGTAGTAGTAGGGCAATTATTCCCCAGCCTGTTAAGCCCCCTTATCACATTTCTAGCTATCGGTCTGTACTCACCTTTTGTCATATATCCTGCATAGCTTCACTAAGAATGAGGCCATGTTGTGTACCATTATGGCCTTTTGTAAAGATTTAGCCATTTATAAATATTCCAAATAAATAATGCTGAGGAGGCAGGAGTGAAGCTGAAGGCTCATCCAGACTTCCTTTTGTGTTGCGTTTCTAGTCACAGGTCCGTGCCATACCCAAGCACTTATTCTTTTTCCTTTGGCCTGGTGCTTTCTCTGAAAAATACCTGCTCTTTACCACTGAACTGAAGCGGACCTGTGCCTTAGAAAGCATGGGGCCAAAGGTGACTGTAGATGAGCCCTGACAGACAATGGCCTATCCAAGTTCACAGGAAAGGCTACTGGGGAGGGACCTGATCTGTAGCTCAGAATGTTTCCAGACACTGGGCAGCATCCAATTAAAGAGATCTGCTAGCTCAAAGATTTCTGCTTATGGAATGGAGTTTCCTTCCCTCTCCCCACCCCCATGCCCTCTCCAAATCTGTACCTCCAAATTTGGGGGTACAACCCAGAGTAGATTTAGTGGGACATGTGGAGATGGAGGGAAGTTCATTTGCCAATTGTGCTAGATATATACCATCCTATTTGTTTACTGAGCATCCACCTTGATTTGTTTGCAGGGAGATCAGATGACATACTTAGCATTCATTCTGATTTGTTAGCAGGGAGGACGGATGCTGTTGCACCAAAGCGAGTGTTATCCCACACTTCCCAATACATTTTTTCCATCACTTTCCTCATCACAAAAAGTCAGATCTTTGGGGAAAGTGGGCTTGCTGAGCAAGAGCTTCCGACCAACTATAACTGCACAACCTGAATTTGCCAATGTGTGATTGAGTTCCACCCAGAAATTGCGATGGCCTGGAAGAACCTTCAGACTATTAAGTCAGCCCAAATAAGAACCTCTTGCAATGCTTTTGGCTACCATGCACATGCAGAATTTTACAGTCCCCTGGAGGAAACTGAGGGTCAGCCTCAGTTGCAGATCTGGAAGGCATCTGATAGAAATCTGTTTCGTGATGTATTTGCAATGTAGCTAAAATTGCTTCTAAAATGTGGTGTTTCCAATATTTCAATTGGAGCCCGCAGAAAGTGCTGCCTGATGTCTTCATGTCGGCCAAGTACTTGTGTGTTTGGTAAAAAAAAATAAAAAAAATGACAAGGGAGGTCAGTGGTTTTCCATGTATCGGAAGCAAGTCTCTTTTCAAAGCATGCTATCCTGTCATTACCATTCAAATAAAGGAAAAGGCCTATTGGGACAATCTGTAACCAATTTCAAGCGTCAGCTGAACCCTTTTAACTCCCTGGAGGGTATGTTAGCGGCCCAACAGGCTCCAGTGTGACCTTCTGCTCCTCTTTATTAGAAGAGTCATACTAAATCAGCATAGATGTGCAGGTATAGAGGAGTTCCCCAAAGACACGCAACATGCTGTTCACAACTCTGAAAACGCATCACTGCTAGTTCTTATTGTAGTCTTCGTGAAAGCCAAAGAGAAGTTACTGAGAAATTTACAAATCAAGGAGGCGATGAGGAGAGCTGGACTTCATAGGGTGAAAACTGCTCCAGAGGAACACAGGGAGCTGCCTTACACCAAGTCAGACCATTGGTTCATAGTATTGCTTACACTGACTAGCAGCAGCTCTCCAAGGTTTGGTATAGTGGACTCCCCCACTATACCCTCTCATCAGATGAGAAAGAGAGAAGCAATTATGCATCTTTCTGTAGACATCTGAAGGCAGCCCTGCATTGGGAAGTTTTTAATGTCTGATGTTTCATTGTTTATATATATATATATTCTGTTGGAAGCTGCCTAGAGTACAGGATGGCAAAGTACAAGTAATAAATTATTACCATTTAAAAAAAATATTGATTTCACATATCTGGTTAAGGGATTGAACTAGCTGTGAGTGACCAGGAACAAGACCTTGGTGTTGGAGTGGATAGCTGAATGAATAGCGTGCAATGGGTCTGAAGAAGGCAAATTCCATGCTAGGGATCATTAGGAAAGGAATGGAAGATAAACCTGCCAAAATAAAACTGCCATTATACAAAACTATTATGTGGTCACACTTGGAATACCATGCAGAGCTTTGCTTGCCTCACCCCCAAAAAGACGTTGTAGAGCAAGGAAAGGAGAACCAAGGGCGTGGAGAAACTTAGATAGGAAGGAAAAGCTACAACATTTTGGGGCTTCTAAAGTTTAGAGAAAAGGCACATTAGAGTAGGCATGATAAGAGTTGCCCAAAATATGCATGGAGAAAATGGGTAGAGAAAAGCTTTTCTCCCTCTGCTACTTGAACTCAGGTCCATCTAACGAAGCTGAATGTTGGAAGATTCAGGACTGACAAAAAGTTGTTGGAGGCATTATGTTTCTGCACACCACAGCTGGGGAGAGTGGCAATGCACTCAAGTCTTGCTTGTGGACTTCACAGGCAGCTGGTTGGGCACTGTGAGGACAGGAGGCTGCACTAGATGGACCAGTGGACTGATCCAGCACGGCTGTTCTTGGGTTATTTCCCCCCTGCCTGCAAAATAATCAACATGCAAACATTCTTTAGGACTGTGATATTGTTGCATGTGGGCTTGTGTTGTCTGTTTGTTTTGTGGGGCATGGTAGCCAAATGCAACCTCCATTCTCTTTTTAAAGGCAGCCACTCTTTAAATATCTGACCATTTGGTTGGTTAAACAAGACAATCACTCTTTTGCCTTTGTAAACCTTCTTGGAGGCACTACCCTGATCTTTCTAGGATGCACGGATGGCAAGTCTAGATTCAGGAGGGGAATCCACGGCCCTCCAGATGCTGAACTACCATGCCTACTACCCCTGATTAGTGGCTCTGCTGGCTGGGGCTGATGGATGTTGGAGTCCAACAACTTCTGAAGGGTCACAGGTCCCCCAACTCTGCAATAGATGGAAATTGAACTGAGAAAGCAAGACATTTCTAAGGTTTGTTTGGAGAAGGAGAGAACTGCAGAGTAAAAAAAGAGCTGTGAGTGGAGGGGGGGCCTTTCCCTCTCCTTTGGACCCCCCAGGAAACTCATCAAACCTGCAGTACCTGGAGCTGGGTATGGAGAGTGCAGGTGAGGAGAACACAGCCGTGGGTGGCCTAAGGAAGTACCATCCACCTTGGGCCTGCTCATAAAAAGCAAGTCTGGAGTGGGAGACTAGGGTGATGCTCTTTCCAGGCATTCTTGTTATGATACTTTTTGTGGGTGAGCTGAGAGTTTGTTTGAACCCTGGGTGAGAACCCAGAGGCTGAGAGAGAGGGTGTGTCAGAAGGAAAATGAATTAATATTGATTTTTATAAGACTCCCTGGAAAAGACCCTGATGTTGGGAAAGATTGAGGGCACAAGGAGAAGGGGACGACAGAGGATGAGATGGTTAGACAGTGTTCTTGAAGCTACCAGCATGAGTTTGACCAAACTGCGGGAGGCAGTGGAAGACAGGAGTGCCTGGCGTGCTCTGGTCCATGGGGTCACGAAGAGTCGGACACGACTAAACGACTAAACAACAACAACAAACTTTGAATTAATGTAACATTTTCATATGTAACTGTGTATTTTTGTAATATTTTAAGTTGTCTGTTGTTGCTTCAGTTTTTTGTACACCGCTTGAGAGATTTAAAAAAACTTATTAAGTGACATGGAGATATTTTTTAATATATTAAGTGATATAGAAATTAACCAATCAATCATCAATATACATTATCTTATTTTCATGAATTATCAAAAGCTTGGTTTTTAAAAAATGACAAAAGGAGTGATGGCATCTAACCTAAAATTTAGAACAAGCAAGCAGATCCGGCTTCTTAAACAGACCCTCTAAGACAGAAGGGGGAATATATATTTGCAGTACCCAGCCTTTGCTGTTTAAGCAAACCTTTCCCATCAAAAGATAGGTCTTCTACTTCCCTCTGCTGGTTCCATTGAAAAAAGGCAGGCAGGAAAAAGGAGCATTTTAAAAATACACTGGCTGCTTGTTCTCATGATTACACAGAAATCCAAAAGCAAGCTACTACAGAAAATATTAAGCAGTGAGCAATACCAAGACAAAGAGGCACTGTGGTCCAGTTTCTAGTGTGTCCGACTAGGATCAGGCAGACCCAGGTTTAAATCCTCACTCAACCACAAAGCAGCTCTCTGGCTGAATCTAGGTCAGTCACCATCTGTCTATTCCACCTTAGAGGATTAGTGTGAGAATAAAGGAAGAAGACAGAGAACAATGTATACCACTCTGAGCAACCCAGGAGGAGAAAAATGTAGTATAATACAGTGGTACCTCTGGTTAAGAACTTAATTCGTTCCGGAGCTCTGTTCTTAACCTGAAACTGTTCTTAACCTGAAGCACCACTTTAGCTAATGGGGCCTCCGGCTGCCGCCGCACCATCACCACGCGATTTCTGTTCTCATCCTGAAGCAAAGTTCTTAATCCGAAGTACTACTTCTGGGTTAGCGGAGTCTGTAACCTGAAGTGTTTGTAACCCAAGGTGTTTGTAACCCAAGGTACCACTGTAATGTATTTTCCAATGAGGTGTTTGAAAAAATTTAGACATTTTTTTAGGGAGGGGTTGGAGGGAATAAATCTGGATTTGTACCTAATCCCGCTCCAATGTCTCAACAAAAGCAACAGAACGTTGCTTTAAAAATAGGCCTGAGTTTAAGGGATATATAAACTATATTTTTAATTCCATCCTGAAACACACAAAGTGCAATCAATAAACGTCACTGTAAAGGTTGTCTGAACAGGAGGAACTTCTAGTCTTCTCAACCCTTTCACACATCCTGGCCCTTGCATAGAAGCAGCTGCTGCCGTGTAGTAGCAGAAAGTTGATCTCTCCAGTTATACCCCAGCCCCTCAGCCGACAAGACTGCAGGCTTCACAGGGGGAAAAGAAAACAATGGGGAAGGATGCCAATGAACAGAATTAAAGATAGGAGGTTTTCCTTCAGATGCATTTTACCTTTGCTTCACCAGGAAGACAGCTTTATAATTTTTGCTTTTGCACACTGTTTGGACTTTCACATTTCTGGCTGTATACAAAGAAAATGTCTACAAGTCAGAAATCAAGTGTAGGAATTTTTAACATGCCCAAATAGCATTCTTTCTCCTTGTCCTCTTTTGTACCACATCACACTGCCCTCCGCCCTACCTGATGGCCTCATTAAACACTGTACTCTTAAGTTGCACAAAAACTGTCTTGAGATTTGCACCAATAGGCACGTGCAAGTTATTATACCAGCCCAATTTTTAGTAGTTGTTTTCAGCCAACCCAGGAACTTTTTAGTTAGTTATGATAGAAGGAAGATACATCAAAATAGTGGGCACTGTGGACATCTATGATTTGAACAGAAGATGACACCCAAGGCTTGTAAATCCTAGCAAAACTGAAACATCCTGGATATTTGCATTTTAAATGCAGGCTTTTTAATTGCCTTTTTAAGAAGCTGCCATTAGTTTTAAGCTCAGCTGTGAAACAAGATTGAGCAAGAATTTTGAGTATGTCCTTTTATCTATGTAAGTTCATTTCCACTTTTGAGATATCCATTGTCCCGCCCCACCAACAGAAGAATATAAAATACAATTTTGCCACAATGTAAGATGACATTTCAAAGCTAGCATTTTAATTAGTTATTTAAGAAGCATTCCTGAAATTTCTGGGAGAGTGTAATATATACAGTATATAATCTAGGCAGGAGTGTTTAAAAATATAGTTTATTCCTTCGGTTCTCAAGTGATGATGCTAATGATTCCAGCTACAAGGACAGCATAACAACTATCATTTTGTTGTGTTACTACAGTTAAGCTTGTTCCGTAAGTAAGCTTGTTCTGCAACACCATGGAAAGATTATCCAGGGATGTTTAAACAGTACACAAACACACAAACAAATATACCATTCTGTCAAACTGGTCTTTCCCTGCAGATATTGAGGGACTCCCCACTTTTGTGGGGGGGGGGGAAGAGACATTATTTATAATTTAAAACCCTGCTACATAACTTAAAATCATATATGTTAAAAGGTGCTACTCTATTTCCGGATTGATAATCCAATGTGACACTTGGCAAAATTCAATCTGTGTCTTGGAAAAAGTATCTGCAAAAATATAACCCTTGACTTAAAAAAATGCTTAAAACTAGAAAATACACTGATGCTCATATCACCATTGGGTTAACACGTTTTTAAAAGCACAGTAGGACAAAAAGAGAAGCGCCCATTAAGTATATCTAACTGGAAATATTAGAGATGGAGACCTTATGTCAGGCTGTGATTTATGCACACAGAATGCTTTGGAAGCAAATGCAGAAGATAGCAGATCCAACTCTTCCCGTTACACTTGATCACGAAGGCGCGCCAGTCTCTGTGAGAGCTCATCCTGCAGAATTCAGACCAACCAACAAGAGGCATTCATTAATGCACTACTTAAGGGACAAAGACTTAACATTCTAGAAGAACAGCAGCCAGACCAAAGAGAGACTGGGCTCTGCTAGGCTTGAAGATCTACATCTAAATTATAAGACTACGGGTGACTACCCTCTTATGCCCGATCGACTCAAGGGAAGCGCTGGGAAATAATTACATAATTCAATTCAAACCTGGAAATGGCAAGAGAGAGCTAGAGTGTCCTCATGGCTCGCGAGACCTTCCCTGGAGCCCAAAAAGGACATCAGTGAGGGTGGAGGAAGCCCTGAAAAGACTGGAGGTGAAGTGCGGCTTTGTTTATGCTGCTCCGCTTCCCTGCCTAACAGCTAATGTGCATGGTAGCGCAGCAACAGCTTTTACACTTCTCCTCCAGCCTCCTCCTGACCCCAGAGCGTCCATTCTAATTGTGGATATTTTTGGATGCAGTATTTTTGGTGTGGGCTGAAGCGAGAGTGGCAGAGAAGGTGCTCACCATTTTATGCAATTTCACTTATGCACATGGGGCCCCAGAACGTAACCCCCACGTAAGTGAGGGAGTTGCCTGTACTAACTCCTTCTAAGCTCTGTATAGGCTTATAAACACAGTGCAAGAGGAATGGGAAGGAACAGGAAAACAAGCAAACTCTGAAACTGAGAGGGCATGAAAATCAGTAAGGCTGCTTCTTCTTAGCTCGCTTGTCCTGGTATGAGATCTAGCCCAACTATGAGCTGGCAATAGTTAGTTCATGTACATCTAAAATAGCTTTCTCCAACCTCCACATGTTTTGGGATTACACCTGGACTAACATATGCTGATGGGAGTTCAGAGTTCAAAACTTTAGGAGGGCACCAGTTTATGGAAGGTTGGTCTAAATGCTCCAACTGAAGAGACAATCTTACATGCTATTAAGGCAGGGGTGGGGCACTTTTCCTTATGGGCATCCCTCCAGAGGCCACATCAGTGGTGGGCAGAGCCAGAGGCCTGATGGAGCAACAGGTGAGACTCTTACCTCTGCAAACCAGGCTATATTCCGGGCCCACAAGAGCAGAGACTTACACACACCCCTCTCCACCCAGGCAAGCAAGAAGCATCACTACAGTTCAAGCATACATTCCAGCCAAGCCAATGCACTTAAGGAGGGTGTGGAGGAGGACTGATAATGGGTGTGCTGAGGACGAGATGGAGAAGCCCCAAAAGGCTGCGCTTGGTCCCTGAGCCTTAGGTTCCCCACTCCTGTGATAGGGAAGAAATACCAAGCAAGCAAAAAGAGGGTTTACCTGTTCTGCTGAAGCAACACTTGTGCCAACAGAGCCTGTCTGTCCCTGAGGTAGTTCCATATTCAGGTCAAGGCTAGAGTTCAGAAGAAGAGAAACCAATATACAAGAAGTTATTCTGATAGTAGCCCCCACACCTTAGGTGCACTTATTGCTGAAAGCTTCCCAGTTGTGCTCACTTCTATCTCCAGTCCTCAACATGTAATATGCCAATTAATAACAGAGTAGCAGGTAGAAGAGATGAGCTTTATGAAATATCTGCACCACTGAAGGGGTGCATTAATCCTCTGCTGTCCTCATATTTGTTACTCTTCTGCCCCTTCACTTCTGCCCTCTTCTATCTTTGCAGTGTTCGAGATGGAGACTATGCCACTTCTGTGTAATTTTGTATGTGGTATACCACCTTGCTGTTTTTTTAATTAAAAGTGAATCCTAGAAATAATTAAATGAATGAATGAATAGTGCTTGGCACTGTTGCTACTAAATAGCATTATTAGAGAGTTCCAAGTTTTTCCTTATTCGTGTTATTTCAGAGTGGTCCAACATGTAGTTTTCTATCATACTGTTCTCATAGTGATCTCTCAGTCAAAGTAAGGATACTGTACTTGACATTATATATCTATCATCTATCTATCTCCCTCCAGGTAAAGGTGGAAATAGCCATGTTTTTTCCTGAGAGAATAGCACTATACTATC
The DNA here is from genome assembly GCF_965112155.1 of Podarcis liolepis. Classification (NCBI taxonomy): domain Eukaryota; kingdom Metazoa; phylum Chordata; class Lepidosauria; order Squamata; family Lacertidae; genus Podarcis; species Podarcis liolepis. The sequence continues at coordinate 22,436,812 of NC_139570.1, read as the reverse complement.
ATTGCAACCTATTCAGTTAACATTATGCTTCCTGGATCAGAGGAAAGGAAGCATTTATTGCTATCTCAAGTGCATTAAAACTTTATTAAGCACTGCCATTAGAATACTCGGTGTTTCAGTCTTCAAATGTTTACACTCACCCAGCTTCATCTGCCATTTCCTGCAGAAGCAGGTCTACTTGGTTCTAAAAAATAAGGACCAAATTAGTTTTACCATTGTAACAGACATGGAATCCAGCATAATAGAAAAGATCATGTGCAGTTTTTTGAACCTGTGAATACCACTAGAGGGAGCTAACACATTCACAAAGCAAATCTGGCCTCTCAAAATGCACCTTCTTAAAAAGCAATTAAAACTAGTGTTATCTGCACAAGCCTATGCCTATTTATTGGGGGGGGGGGGGTAAGCCCTACTGAACTCAGCAAATTTTACTTCCAAATAACCATTCATAGGATTGTGCTGCATTACACTCAAGCCTATTTTTTATTTGTTTTTATTCATCATTTAGTGATGCTATCACTACATTTGCATGTAGTTTGTAGTTTAAAGGTGCTGCTGCTGAGACTACCACTACCACTACTACTACTACTAATATTATTATTTATACCCCGCCCACCTGCCTGGGTTTCCCCAGCCACTCTGGGTGGCTTACAGCACATATAAAACATAGTAAAATATCAAACATTAAAAACTTCCCAATACTGGGGCTGCCTTCAAATGTCTTCTAAAAGTTATGTAGCTCTCTATCTCATTGACATCTAAAGAGAGGGCATTCCACAGGGAAGGTGCCACTACCAAGAAGGCCTTCAGCATTCTACTAAAACAGTTAGTGGTACCTCGGGATGTGAATGGGATCCGTTCCGAAGCCCCGTTTGCATCCTGAATGGAACGTAAGATGCGACTGCGCGTCTGCGCATGCGCGGGTCGCGTTTTGCCGCTTCCGCGCATGACATCATTTTGAGCGTCTGAGTATGTGCGAACGGCGAAACCCAGAAGTAACGAGCTCCATTACTTCCGGGTTGCCATGGAGTGCAACCCGAAAGCACTCAACCTGAAACACATTCAACTCGAGGTACGACTGTACTAATTTTTCCTACTTTAAAAAAAACAAAACACACACCCAATAATTAATACTGACAAAGTTCCTAGTGTAGATGCACTAATGGTTTTCTAACTTTCTGTCTTCAAGGAGAACCTTCCATACTGACTCGTCTGCAGAGGAACCCTACTTATTGTAGAGGAATCAGAGAAATATTCTAGGCTGCACATCTTCCGGGCCTTACCATCATCCAAAACATATTGGCAGCAGGCCACTGCAAAAAATCAGAGGAGGTGGACAAGCTGCTGCTCAGGAGAGTTTCCAAGCTCTTCCCGATTTCCTCATTAAATTATCGTTGAGAAGCACTTGAGGAAGCCCAGTGAAAAACCACTGTATTTTTTAAAAAAATATTATTATGTCAGCAGAATAGATGGAGTAAACTTGACTCCATTCTAGCTGAGTCAGAGAAGGTCCAGCTCTAAAGGCAGAGTCTATTTAGCCCAGCCATATTTTTCTCTGAAAGTCTCTCTCTCATACTGGTCAAGAAAGCACCCAGGGGCAGCTGGATAGGACTGCTAATGGCAAGTTATATCTGCTTCAATATGACTTACTTGTGGTGTTGTTAGTGTAGTGGTATTACTCATTGTGTCTTCCATCTGTGCCGTCTGAACATCTAAGGTTTCAAACTGCTGCTCAAATTTGTCCATCAAGGCAGATATCTGCACATAAGCAAATGATGTCAAGCCAGGAGCACAAATGATGTCAAGCCAGGAACAAAAGGAAATATCTTAAAACTCAACTTCTGAATTTATTCGTTTACCTTTTCCAAGTTCATACTTTTCAACGTAGCATCCATCGATTTAACTACTCCAGCCATTGACTTTGTTACCTAGGAGAACAACATATATAGTAACCACATTTTTTACATTTCTTATTTGAAACTTTGGGCAACTATAGCCCAAAATAAACTAACATGACATGAAATTGCACAACACTAGCCATTGTTACAATAATTGCTTCTTCAGGAGATTCAAATAGACCATATTTCTATTTAACACAGCATTTGAAATTCTACAGGGTTTTACCTACTTAGCAGCAAAAGGTCTGTGGACTTGCCTTGTACAAACCATCTTACGAAAACATTCATAGTGCAAGTTTTTTGGAAACTTGTGTTTCTTGCTAAAACGTGATAAAGCTGATTACCTTGCCCATTGTTACTGCTGTTTGAACTCTTGCCGCTACAGCATCAACCCGAGCACTCATCCGCAAGAAGTTGATGGCTTGATTCTTCTGCCGGATTGCATTTTCTGCATGTATTCTTGCCACTTCAGTATTGCCTTTCTGAATTGCCTTTTATTTAAACAAAGAGAAGCAGAACACAGTTTTTCAACTAATTAAGAAATGCACCCTAATAAATCTTAGCTTTCAGACCAAGACCGTCACCGTCAGATTCCGGTACACACATGGCAATAAGAAGGATGATGGCATATGATTACTATTACACTTATTTCCTTGGGTACCAGTGCTCTCATTGTCTAAAAAAATACAGGAAGAAGACCAGCACTCTACATTAACACCACCAAACTGGCAGGTCCCTCAGGAGAGCTTATCGAAGCTTTGCAAATGATGGCAGACACATACCAATAGTCCAACTAAAGATCATGTCAGATTATCTGCTACAGATGGGATAACATCACTACCCAAGTATATAGAAATCCACTCTCCTGGACACACACACTGGATTCTGAATGAGCAGGAGCTGGTACTGTATGGATGGGTATGAAAACTGACACTGTAGATTTAAAGGCTTTTCGGCCAGTAAATTTACTGCTGGGTAAGGTTCATTAATTCACTTGAAAAAGGGGAAAAGGAGGGGAAAGGGGATGGGGAAAGGGAAAAAAGAAAAGAGAAGAAAATCCACTTTGAAAATGGCTGCTTTAGAATCCAAGGATTCAACCATTATCTACATGTGTTGGGGGATGGAGGGAAGATATTATGTTAATTAGTTCGCAATTAATTACTATTTTATTATTAGTTTCTAATGCAAACATATTGCAGTCAGTAACAGTGCCATCACCAATGATGTGTATAAACAGTGCAAACTTTTATTTATAACTTCCTAATGTCACAGTGAAAGATCCTGCTCACACACTATCAAACAATATATATGGGGAACTTCCAAATAATTTCATGTCTCACCTTCTTAATTTTGGCTTTTTCAACCTTTTCTTCTTTATCACACTTTTTGGCATTTCTGTTAAGTTCTTTGGCAGCAAACTTCAAGTTAAAAAGATGCTCTTAAATTTAAGTTAAGGATGATGTTCTCAGTTAACAAGTAATATAAATGCTGACAGTATGAAGATGGTCTTGTTGAAGTTTTAAAGCTATATCCATGGCATTGTACACAAAATTCTCTAAATTCAGTACTGGATTTGATAGTTCACTGCAGACAAGGCCATTATTAAAAAGATGGGCTCCAACACCCCAATCCCACCTAATGGGAAGTACTGACAACCTTGATCAATAAATTCCTAATAAATTCATATGCCCTTTACCAGTCAGCTATAGAGTACACATAGTGCCCTTCCAAAAATCCATGCACCTTGTCTACTTTCTTCAGGGGTGGGCAAGCTGAAGCAATTAAGCAACTGAGATAAGCAACTGCTTGTGACATCTCCAGCCCAGGCTCTGCTGTAGCAGCATTAGATTCAAACCACATCCCAGTGATTGTAATCAGCAATGATGTAAAAATCTGCATTCTTCTGCACAAAAAATGTCTCCTCACAACTATGAGTATCTCTGTTGATGCAATGGCATCAGAGAAGAAGATCTGCTCGGCTCTGCCACTGCCATTTCATTGGTCCTTCAACTGGGTACCATGATTTACAGACAAAGCCAACCCAAGTATCTTGTGATTTTAATTCCAGCCATTTCCCAGCTGTTTGGACAGTCTAAAACTCCTTATTATATAAAGTTCCTGGATCTCTCCAAGAGGAGGGGGGGCTGTTCTTTAGTATATCCCGACTATTAGCCTTCTGATAGTCTTGGGGAGGGACACAGTAGAAATATCAGCTCTTCTAGTAATGAGGCAGGCAACAAAAAATAAGAGCAACAATAACTCTCTAAAATCTCCGTAGGGTCCACCTACAGGCACCCAACAACAGGATGGGCAGGGGTCAATAAAACAAAAAGTTGGTTGAATCATTGCAGAATCATACAGAATCCTGCCTGTATCTACTGGCCACATAAACTGTGATTGATCCCACTGAGAAGACATTGTACTGGACACTTAAGCTGGAGTTGCAACAACAGTGATATCTATGGCGCTATGGAGCCAAGCAACTTTATCCTCAATGTGCCATGCAAAGTGCTCACAACTTTCTGCCAAGTGTTCCAGAAGTCCAGCCATCATCCCTGGTACAACTAGTCTCCAGACCACCCAAAATGATTTGGCTGGCTGGCTCTTGGAGAATGCAATGGAAGCAGCAAAGTAGTTCTCCTTCACTGCTGCTTGGTATGCAGTTGTGTCCCATTTGGAGTGAGTTTTCAGCCACCAACACTCCAGTTGTCTTCAAGTCTGCTTCACTAACTACAGATCCTTAGTAAACTCTTCAGTAAACTCTGCAGCTCCTTGGTAAGAAGTGAAGACTCTGCAGGACCAGAGACGAACCTTGGGAGTGTTTGTGTTGATAACCCTCCTCATCTCGTTATCCCATAATGACAGCAAGGACTTGACAGTATCACTAGCTCTGGCTTCTGGAAAATCCTCCAGAGCAGTCAGAAACCTACCAGGTTCATTTATCCTCTGGGTTCGACCATCTGTATCAGTTATCACTCCTGCAGAGTGGGACTGCTGCCAAAAGTCCAAACTTCACTAGGATGCAATCTGACAGTGACAATAGGGTTAAGACAAGCCCTCCCTCCATATTCAGATGCCCTCTATCTCTACAAAGCCCTGTTCTATGGGTTGGGACCAAAGACCATCTGAGGCAGTCCCATGAAATCCTGAGCTGGCTCTGAGGCATTATCGAAATGGGTAGTGAAGTCACCCAGGGCTAGAGTCCTGAGTCTATCCAAACCCACACTAGAGACCACCTCAGCTAGCTCAGTAAGGGAGGCTGTTGGGCAGCAAAGTGGAAAGTACATCAACAGTATCCCCAATCAGTCTCCATGACCCCATGCCACATGCAGGGCTCTCCAGTCCAGCTCTTAAGCAGAGATGTTTCCTAGTAAAGGAAAGAGAACTTCTATAAACTATGACATCTTCTCCTCTCAGAGGCTCTGGTCTGAACTAGTGTTCCACAGGGTATCCAGCTGGGCAAAGGTGTGTCAGATCAGGCCGACCTAGCCCTGCAATACAGACTACATCATCTATTCATTCATGTTAGGATGTTCAACATGGTCTTTTTATAAATTGGAGTAGCATTGAGAAACAACAACACCAGACCATTGAGCACACTGGATGAGCTTCCGAGGATATTCATGATTACCCCTGCCCAGTCTCTCATCCAGAATTGATCAACATCCAGATCATCTAGAAGATCAGCAGGATCTTATTATGGGACAATAGTGACTTTGAAAAAGAATGGGAACCATTTACTATATATCTGCAGAAACAACAGAAAGAAATGGTCTCGCTGGCAGGATTTAAATAAACATTTACAATTTTATTTACAGAGAACAAGAAGTACAACAATGTGATAACATAATACTGTATATAAACAGCAGAATGTATCATCTGACATAATAAACCAGAAATGGTAGTTGAGGGAAGTCAACAGGGAGGGGGGAAATTGGAAAATGTATGTTTAGCAATGATATTGGATACTTGTTTTGAGAAAGGAAAATTAATAAAAATTATTTTAAAAAAGAAAAAACAACAACCAGGGTCTTATTATGAATCAACAGCATTCAGAAACAACAGCAGACTAATAGGCACACTGGACAAGCTTCAAGTGATACTACAGATGGGAAGCAGGCAACATAATGCAAGCATATGCAAGTGTCTTGCAGACCTACCCGCATACAGCTATGTCTATCTCTCCCTGCACCCACAGGAATACTTGAGATCTGTGTCCCTCCCAGACACACTTGTCAAGCACCCTCCCCTCCAGAAGCGCACACTGCTCCAGCCAACCATAGACTCACAGTACAGGCAGTAACAGGAAGCAAACAGTCTTACCAACAACACTAGTTAAATAATTTGTTCACCCAAATCTCTTTTGGGAAACAAACAAACTCCCCACCCAGGGTACCAGCCCAACAGAACTGAATCAGTCTATCTGAACAATCCTGGGACCACTAACCAACCAAGTATGGGCATAAACTGCAGCCACACGTCATAGAGCCATACTACACATTACCCCAGCATAAAACCAATCAGACTTGTTGGTGCTCTTGCTCTTGCCCCAACTCGAAGTGACTACCCCTTTGGTGTCATTTCCTACAGCTTAAAAGGACTCACAGAAACACATCAATAGTGTGCTTCTTTCCTCACATATAGAGTGGAGCCTACTGGTCTGGACTCCTAAGAAACAGTCAAAAAAGGGTAGGAAACACCCTATAGTGGCAGACATTCCATTATGGGCAACTTGGTGGGCAAAAAAATGGGAACTATGAGGAGGAGGAGGAAAGGAGACAAGGGTGCGGGAAAGAGATAAATTTATGTCCATTTACTTGACTGTACAAGATTTTTAAACACATGGATGAAAACTGTATTTGCTGCTAAAAGATAACAAAGAAAACACTATGGTCTCCCACTTGTTGCCTTACTAGTCCTGGGCTAAGCAGAGCAACAGATCTTAAGATGAGATATTTGAGCCCAACATCTAAGAGTGTGTGGCCTAATTTTGGGGGAGGGGGGAGAGGAGAAGAGGGGACCCCTGCAAATGAGTGGCATAGACTCACAGATCCGAAGCCCTAATTTGAGAAGGACTACTGTGGTGGGGAAAATCATAGAAGGAAATTGTATTGCTCCTGTTTATTTTAGCAAGCCAAGAGGGGTAACCATGCTAATCTATGACAAGAACAGGGAGAAGGAGCACACTGAGAGAAGTCTTTAAGGCACTGCTAGAACCTGCTTGTGGCAGAAACTTCCATGAACTAGACATTGTAAATTAAATGTTATCCGCACTTCACAGAGACATATACATATACAGCCACAAAGAAACACAAAGCATAGAAGCTCATACTATCACCAATTACACTTGTGTATGGACAGTACAGTGGGACCTTGGCTCCCAAACGCCTTGGGAGCCGAACGTTTCAGCTCCTGAATGAACAAAAACTGGAAGTAATTGTTCCAGTTCTTGAACATTCTTTGGAAGCCGAACATGACTGCAGGAAGCTGCTGCAGCCAATCAGAAGCAGCACCTTGGCTCTCAAACTGTTTCGGGAATCGAATAGACTCCAGGAATGGATTAAGTTCGGGAACCAAGGTTCCAGTGTGCAATTACATTGTATATGCTACAGGGTGTTTTGAAAAAAAGAAAGGCCACCTTTCATGTCTTCTTCACCCGTCACTGTATGCAATTTTTTTCTCTGTACTCATTCATGTAAGAATACCTTCAGATCTGCTTCTACAGATGCACAAAGTGGTGCATCTATGAAAGCCAATGTTGCAATAAACCTGCAATCAGCTTTTATGGTACCACCACAGATACTTTCTTTTGCCTTAGGAAGTAGTGCCATTAAAGCATAGTGGTGTACAGGTTGAAGCACTGGATCAGGGCTGGGTTCAAAGTACAATTCAGCCACAAAGCACACTGAGTAGCTTAGGGCCAGTGTGGTGCAGTGATTAATAAAATAATCTAAAGGAAAAGGGGAGAAAATTGTCAGATTAGGACCTGGGAGACCAGGGATCAAATGCCTACTCAGCCATGAAACGCACCAGGTGGTCTTGGGCCAACCACTGCCTCTCTGGTTAATCTACCTCACAGATTTGTTGTGAGGATTTTTAAAAAAATGGGGAGGACAACCAAAAGCTTCTTGGACGAAAAATGATATAATAAATAAATTTCTTTCCACAGGGCCAGTAAGACAGAGTTGTTCCACCTGGCCTTTGGCTTAGAATCAGTTTGATTCCCTCCCCCTCTTTCTTTTTCCTTTCTCCTCCTGTGAGGTGGTTGCATCCTAATGTTTCAATGTTGTATCTTAATCTTTTAAATTGTATTTTAATCAACTTGTTTTTATTATTGGTTGTTAGCTGCCCTGAGCCCGGTCTTGGCTGGGGAGGGCGGGGTATAAATAAAAATTTATTATTAAATAAAACAAGTAAGCAAAAAGTGCAATAACACCCCCCCCACACACACACACACTATTATTGTAAACAGAGCAGTACACATCCTAGGAGGGGTTTTGGGGGAGGAGGTTAGAGCCCTCTCCCCCAGCTGTCGCTCCCGGAGGGAAACACCACCCATAGAACACCCGAAGCCCACCAATCGAGAGCTCCCTCTGCCGTCCGGATGGTTCCAATAGCCACGCCCTTCGCCCCTGTCTACCGCAGCAGGAGCGGGGCTCCCGTTGCCCCCTCAGGCTCCATTCCGGAGATCCCCACCCCACACCCACCCCCCCTCCGGCGTTACCAAGGATACTCTCCATGTTGGACATGGCGGCGCTTCAGGGGCGGCAAAAGTGGGAGGAAAGTGAGCTCCGGTTCGATGGCGTCTGCTGCTTCTTTAAAATCCCGGCTTGTTTGTGTTCCGTGTGGGGTGTTGTTTTTTTTTCTTCCTCCTTTCAGGAATCCACTTCCTACTTCCGCCTACTCCCCCTCCCCCTCCCCTCAGCATCCTGTCACGTGGTCCGGGTCAGTGTCAGGGCTGCAGAGAAGACGGGGGGGAAAGGGAGGGGACTGAAACTGCGCGTGTGTAGAGAGCCCTGGCCAATGAGAGCGCAGCCTTCACTCTGAGGGGAGTAGAAAGGAGGGCGACGGGAGGAGCTCTTCCTCCAGCCTAAGGGGTGCTAGTACTGGGTGGTGACGTCACGGCCCTTGAAGTAAGGCGGGGGGCGCCTGTGAGTGCTCGCTTTGGGATTTTGAAGCACTGCCCCCTACAGGGAAGCAAAGGCAACTGACTGGCGCTGATCGCTCGCTCACGTGTTGGTTCCAAATTGTAGTGTAGTTTTTTGGAACGCGCAGTGATATTTGAGGATGAAATGGACAGAGCAAACATGCTTCTAAATCTTCAATGAGGATTTGTTACTGTTCCATCCTTTCTCCCGAATGAGCCCAAGGCATCAAGCAGTAAAGAAGAAAAACAATGCAATTAAAAATTAAACAAAAAGCTCAGTACGTACATCCAGTGCTTTTTTTCTTAAAAAAAAAAGTTTAGGGGTACTCTCATTTTGACTCAAGAAAACCACCATTTTATAGTTCAAATGGGGGGGAATACAGTAAATGGACAAAAGTACAAAGATTCACAAAACGTTTAGGGGTATGCTTACCCCTGTGTCGTCCCCCCCCCCCCGAAAAAAGCACTGGGTACAGCATGAGACTCTTAATCTCAGGGTCATAGGTTCGAGCTTCACATTGGGCAAAAAAAATGCAGGAAGTTGGAGCAGATGATCCCTCTTCCCTTCCAATCCTACTATTCTATGATTCTGTCTTTAAAAACATTTAAAACAGGAGCTAAAAACAATAAACCCACCATTCACAACTTTCAGATTCAGGACTGCTAGATTGGCCCCACAACCATGGGGTCCTGGGACTGTGGGTGCCATGCAATGTGCATGGCCCTGGAACTGAAATATGTGGGTGCCTGGCCCCTTCATGGGAAATTTCATGGGTGCTTGGGCACCCAGGGCATCAGGGTGTTGGTACCTATGTTCAGGTTAGTTTCAACCACACTGGTTCTCTTTACTGCCTCCCACTCCCCTCCAGTTCGTTGGCACAAATGTTAACTTTGCTAGAATCTGTTATGAGACTGTGATGCAAACAGCCTGCAGAAGGATAATCATTTTGTTATGTACTGAAGTTCTCACCCTGGGCCAGCAGGGGGGATACTTTAGATAGTTTTCACTCAGGTCCACTTATGCAAATAAGGAATTGAAAGTGGCATTCAATGATTGCATAGTTACAGAAAGCTGTTACTGTTGTTTGTAGTTGAACTCTATATAATCAGGTTGGCTGAACCCTTCAGCCCAGTTCTGTTCTGGCCTGTGAATAAACAAGAGCTGTCTGAAGAATTGCTGTGTCGTCTGATATGTTCACCCACGACTTAACACATGCATGTCTACTAAAAATTAAATCCCACTGAATTCAATAGAGTTTGCCCCCTGTTAAGTGTAGGATTTGCAAGTTTAGTATTCATCCGATTCCCTCCCACCCCCCAAAAAAATCCACAGGAAGTGATAAGCAGGCATATTACATTAATGTCCATCACTGAACCTCTCCCCACTCCAAGCTGACAATTCACATTCTGCTGATTTTCTGCCATTTTATGAACACCCTGCAGTCTTGGCTGAAGTTTTCCTCTGAAGTTGGGTGTATGTTTAACTTCACTTGATGAAACAGTTTCAGCCACCTACATCTCCCTGGCCAGTAGCCTCGGGCAAAAGAAGGAAACGAGAAACCAAAGAAGCCGGGAAGTGTGAAACATCTGCCTGGATTTTCATTTCATTAGCTTTCTTACTGAGCGTTCCAGATTATTGCTTTATATTACATAAGAAATGTGCAAAGACGCTCTCAAGGCAAATCTTTTAAAATGTAGTATAAACACCAACAACTGGGAATCACTGGCCTGCAAGCGTTCCAATTGGAGAATAGCCTCTACCAAAGAACTTTGAAGAAGCACAAAATCAGGATAAAAGGGAGAAACAAGCTAAGAGGAAGGCAGAGCCATGGCTAGGTTGGGGGTCTAGCAAGGGTTCCTGCTCTGGGTGAAACCTCCAGAAGGGCGCCATTGAGGCTCCCAGCCTCCCAGGATCTCTGGGCTTCAGCCAGAGAGAAAGATGAAAAAGTGAAAGGTAGCCACAAATTCCATCCTTCCCCTTTCCCCATGAAGCTGAAGAAGGCTCATTTACAACTCGATCCAGGCTGAGGGGGAGTTGGAAAATCTGGAGAAGCTGTGTGGTTCTCCCCAGCGAAGCAGAAAATAGAAATCCCCTATGGGTTTGCTACTGTATGAGAAAGAAATTCTGAAGGGATAGAGGGAGGGACAGGAAGCTGAGGAAGAGAATCAATTGGCCTGGATCGGAGGTTTTCAACCTTTTAAAGTCCACGGCTCCCTTGACCAACTAAATTCTTTTTGCAGCACCTTGTGGGGCTCAGGAGCCCAGTTATGTCACCCCTTGCCTGCAGAGCTGGCAGCCTCTCACCCCTTTTCGAACCCCCCTTGTGGAGTATTCCCTCAGCCTCCTCTCCAGCCCCCTCTCTTTGGAAGTCCTCCAGGCCAGGGGCGGAGGAAAACCCCTGGACTAGATGATCCTTAGGGTGACAGTAGTCACAAAATTAAAAGACGCCTGCTTCTTGGGAGAAAAGCAATGACAAATCTAGACAGCATCTTAAAAAGCAGAGACATCACCTTGCCAACAAAGGTCCGTATAGTTAAAACTATGGTTTTCCCAGTAGTGATGTATGGAAGTGAGAGCCTTTGAATTATGGTGCTGGAGGAGACTCTTGAGAGTCCCATGGACTGCAAGAAGATCAAACCTATCCATTTTGAAGGAAATCAGCCCTGAGTGCTCACTGGAAGGACAGATCCTGAAGCTGAGACTCCAATACTTTGGCCACCTCATGAGAAAAGAAGACTCCCTGGAAAAGACTCTGATGTTGGGAAAGATGGAGGGCACAAGGAGAAGGGAACGACAGAGGACAAGATGGTTGGACAGTGTTCAATTCAAAACCTGACCTCAGAGAGACAACTGCTGCACATGGAAGTTCTACTTTTGACAAACAATTTCCTTTCCTAGAAAGGGATGCTCTTTTTGACTTTGGCCATGCAGTCATAGTTCTTCCTAGGATTCCTTTGCATTACAATGATATATTACCTACTTTTTATGCCCTTTATGAATAAATGTATTGAGGTGTTTGTATGTATGTGTATGTATGTCCGTAAACACACATCCGGGGCGTGGGTATTTGACCTGGGTGACAGAAAACCTAGGAAGGCACGTTTGTCAAATCCTCACCTTGATCAATTTCCACCCGGAAGCCTATGTCCCCAATGTGGAAGGATGTGTGAATCCAGCATCGGCCTCCACAGTCACTTAAGGACAGACACACTGTTGGAAGATTGGAAGACAATCTCATTCGACTACAAATGATAGCCAAAGAAGAAGATGACCTATTGGGTAACAAGACAATTCTGAGCATAGATGCGAACTCCCTGTGGCCCTGGGTGCCTGAGCACCCATATAATTCCTCACGAAGAGGCCGGGCACCCACAAACTTTTGTGCCAGGGCCATGCACGCTGCATGGCACCCACAGTCCCAGGCACCCATGGTTGTGGGGCCAAGTTGGCACTCCTGATTCTGAGCAAACCTGAGGGGCTTCTGGATTTTCTCTATTTTCATATATGGTTAAGATTGCACTGTTAGTAATGCAATGAACAGAACAGTATCTTGGAGATTGCAAAGTGAGAATGTTGAAGCTCAAAAGTGGCAGTACATTGTTCTTTTCATCCCCATTTTATCCTTACAACAACCCTGTGAGGTAGGCTAGGCTGAGAGACTGTGGCTGGCCCAAGGTAACCTCCTGAGTTTCATGGCTCAGCAGGGATTTGAATCCTGGCCTCCAACATTCTAACTGCTACAGGACACTGTGGCACAGGATTCTTTAATTGCCTGTAGGGTGATTTTTAAATGGCTAAAAAGTTGCAGTCTTTTATCCTGTGAATCCAATGCTGTCAATGAGACTTCATTCTGAATACATGAATAGTACAGTACTGTACTGCGGTTTAACTGTAAAGTACTGTGCAGGCCTATGGGACGCAGGTGGCGCTGTGGGTTAAATCACAGAGCCTAGGACTTGCCGATCAGAAGGTTGATGGTTCGAATCCCCGCAACGGGGTGAACTTCCGTTGCTCAGTCCCTGCTCCTGCCAACCTAGCAGTTCAAAAGCACGTCAAAGTGCATGTAGATAAATAGGCGGGAAGGTAAACGGTGTTTCCGAGTGTTGCTCTGGTTCGCCAGAAGCGGCTTAGTCATGCTAGCCACATGACCCGGAAGCTGTACGTCGGCTCCCTCGGCCAATAAAGCGAGATGAGCGTCGCAACCCCAGAGTCGGCCACGACTGGACCTGATGGTCAGGGGTCCCTTTACCTTTACTGTGCAGGCCTACTCAGAAGTAAGTCTCATTAGAGCCTAAATCACATTTTTCATACGAAATACGATCTGAATTAGGAAGAGCATCAATGCTCCTCTTTTCTTCTCCAGTCACAGCTCCCGCCCCCAAATCATACATTCTTCAAGGTTTTCTATGGTCACTTAACTGCGGCGCGGGAGCAGCCGGAGTAAAACGAAACCAGCAACCTAAATTCCACACATCTGAATTGTGACTCTACATTTTTATCTCAGTGGTGCGAATGAATGAATGAATGGTGTGAATGAACGAATAAACATTGAATGAGCCGCCACCTCCTTCTGGAATGAGAACGCCTCCTTGTAGAGCCTCTGCGTTCGGAACGAGCTGAAAGGCTAAAAACTTCGTGCCTCATTTGCATTCCGCTCAGTGATAGGCTGGGAAGGTTAAGGAAGTAGACGCTGCTGCTTGCCGCGCAGTTTTGAAATCTCACTGGCAGCCGGTTCCGTGTTTGTTTCTGCTGCGAAAGTATGGCTGAGCCGTTGGGCACTGATAATCCTGAGCGGGATGAACAGTACCGGAGGTAAAAGAAAAGGATTTGGAACGGGAGGGTGATTCTTGCATTTAAGGTTTACTTCTGAACTAAGATTCCCGAGCGTTTCTCCTTCCCCGGATAAGAAATGTGATAACGCCGTTTCTCCTGGGCAAGTGGGAGTCAAGACTGTACAATCCTAGCACGTTCCCGGTGGACTCACTTGGTCTTACTTCAGAATACACCTGTGTGTGGTTACTTTGCGGAGCTGTGATATTCGAAATATTTAATAACAGTTATTTCAATGATTACTAGCTCACATTTCAGGGTGCACAAGTTCCCTTGGCAGGTTGCAGCAGATCTAAAAAATGCAGTGTTAAAATTCCAGGATGTAAAACAGCAGCAAAAACAATTAATAGCGTTAAAATAACAGCAGGTCAGAAAGTTATTCAAAATAACAATAGTAAATGTAGGTAGCCCTGCTGGCTTATTTTTATGAGGGGGAGGGGGGACCCAGTACAGAATAGCTTTCCACCACTCAGAATGTCCAAAGCTTTCCACCACTCAGAATATAGCATACAGTGGTACCTCTGGATGCGAATGGGATCTGTTCCGGAGCCCCATTTGCATCCTGAAGCGAATGCAACCTGCTTCTGCACGTGCGCAGGTTGCCGCTTCCGTGCATGACGTCATTTTGAGCGTCTGCACATGCACGAGCGGCGAAACCTGGAAGTAACGCACTCCATTACTTCCGGGTCGCCGCCGAGCGCAACCCGAAAATATTCATCCCAAAGCATATTTAACCCAAGGTATGACTGTACAAGCTTTCTGAGTTCTTCATGCTGGATGTTAAAGGGTGTGTACAAAGAAAAAGCAGAAGCTCCAAAGTCTACCATTTTTAAGATACCCACTGCATGCATTTAAAGCACATTGCTTCCCCCAAAGAATCATGGGAACTATAATTTGTTATGAGTACTGTGGGTTAAACCACAGAGCCTAGGACTTGCCGATCAGAAGGTTGGCGGTTCGAATCCCTGCGACGGGGTGAGCTCCCATTGCTTGGTCCCTGCTCCTGCCAACCTAGCAGTTCAAAAGGACATCAAAGTGCAAGTAGATAAATAGGTACCACTCTGGCGGGAAGGTAAACGGCATTTCCATGCATTGCTCTGGTTCGCCAGAAGCGGCTTAGTCGTGCTGGCCACATGACCCGGAAGCTGTACACCGACTCCCTCGGCTAATAAAGCGAGATGAGCACTGCAACCCCAGAGTCGGTCACGACTGGACCTAATGATCAGGGGTCCGTTTACCTTTACCTTACTGAGAATTGTAGCTCTTTGAGGGAAACTACAGTTCTCAGGATTCCTTGTTGGAAGCCATGTGATTTAAATTTGTGGTGTGCCTCTGCCCTAACACTACAATGTCCACTCAGAAGTATATACAGTGGTACCTCTGGATGCGAACGGAATCCGTTCCAGAGCCCCGTTTGCATCCTGAAGCAAATGCAACCCACACTTCTGCGCATGCGCGTGACGTCATTTTGAGCATCTGCGCGAGTGGCGAAACCCGGAAGTAACGCGTTCTGTTACTTCTGGGTCGGACTGTATAGCAGTGAATTCAGGTTAGTTTCTGCTAGGCGTAAAAAATATTTCAAGATGCATGGAAAGCTGCCGAGGCGAAGAAGCAACATTCCTCTATATTTTGAAAAAATCTACCAAGTATCTGCTAAATCTCCAGCTTTGCAAATATAAGGATTACTGTGTTGGTGTTTTTACTTCTGCTCACTTTAAGTTCCTGATTGCTCCTTTGAAATCACATCTGTACCTGCCCCATACTGGGCCTAATTAGAACCAGAGGTTGGGCCAGAGGTTTCCCATTGCTGATAAAAGCTCAATGGCATGGTTCATCCTGTGATTTGGCCTTTTAAAAAGAGAGAGAGAGAGACTTTTGGTGGTGTCACTGCAGTTCTGCAAGACCCTATCTGTGCTACAGATTTAAGCACTATCATACCAGCTGAAACTACCATGGCTTCCCCTAAAGACTTCTGATGGTGCTGAGAGTCTCCTGATTCACCTCACAGAGTTGTTAGAAGACCCCTATCTTCCTCATAGAGCAACATGGGTTCCCTGGGAAGAGGGATTGCTATGAGGAAAACAGGGATCTTCTAACAACTCTCAACACCCTTAACAAACTACAGTTCCCAGGATTCTTTAGGGGAAGCCATGACTATTTAATGTGGTTTTTTAGAGCTTTGAAAAGGTCAGGTGGGGTCTTGTGGAACTGCACTGACACCACCCAAAATACTGTGTCCTTGGGCAGATGAGGCCTAATTCTCTCTGGAGAAACTTACCAAAACTTCACTTCTAATTTTCCCAACGCAATCCTATTTAGTCTACTCAAAAGCAAGTCCCATTGAGTTGAAGTGATCTTTGGGTGTTAGATGGAATAAGGCAGTTGGGAACAGGGTCTGGGCAGAAACCGCAGAAATGCCCAGGAAAATCCAGACGTTTGGCAACCCATGTCAGAAGTGTAGATTTTGGTGAATTTCCTTAAAAATAGCTCAAAAACTGCAATATTTTTCTAGCGGAGATTTTGCAAAACAAACTCAACAACTTTGACAAAAGAAAAAAGCTCAACAACTTTTGTGTCCGGTTTTCACTTTTTGAAATAAAATATGGCAACCCTAGTGTTGAACATCTTTTTATTCCACAAAGGTTTTAATAATTTATATTTATTTCTTTAGAAACTGCTTAATCAAACAAATCTTTAAGCAGTCTGCATAAAACAATTATCAGTAATACACAAATGAATTCAGCAAATATTGGTAGACTAATATGTGTCTGGACAGGATTTCTGAATTAAAAAATAAAAGATTTTAGCAGATGTCTAATATCAGAAAGCAAGGCTATCTTCTAGCATTGATTGGAAAGGAAAGCATACATGGCGCCACGCTGAAAGATAAGCTCCTAGCAAATGCAGAATGAACATTATATGGCACTTATAGCAGTGCAAGTTCTGCAGATCAAAGTGCTTGAGCTAGAACACATGGAGCAAGTAAATGATTCTAGTACACTGGTCCCAATTTTTTATATAATTTCTAATGCTGTGTGTGAGTGGTCTCTGAGTTTTTAGAGCTATTGTTTTTATCTCTTTGATATTTGATTTATTTTTACTATTAAATTTGTGATTTTTGTAGCTCACTACATACTGTGTGTGTGTGTGTGTGTGTGTGTGTGTGTGAAAATAAATAATAAACAATAAATGACAGTTGTTTTGTAGGCATGCTATATTGTATGAATCAAATGCATGGATGCTGCTCTCCTTCCTACATTTTAAGACCCTGAGTTGATTTTTGCAGGGTATTTCTGACTCTTCAAACTTTATATTTTGCAGATTTGTCTCCCAAGCAAAGCAGGAAGCAAAAAATGGCAACCTGGAGGAATCTCTCTGCCTTCTGAGGAAGGCGCATCAAATCTATCCCTGTGAAAAGCTGACAAGAAAAATTAAAAAAGTTGAGGAAGCACTAGCTTCACTAGCCCTGGATCAGGAAGATGATGTCTTTGTGGACGTTTGTCAGAGTGGACTAATGTTGTTTGGAGAAATACATGACAAGCTATTTGACCACCAGAGAGAAGGGGTTGCCTTCTTATACAGTTTATACCGCAATGGAAGGAAAGGTGGTATCCTTGCAGATGACATGGGCTTGGGGAAAACCATTCAGATCATCGCTTTCCTCTCGGGCATGTTTGATGAAGAACTCATTCGGACTGTGCTGTTAATTATGCCGCCTAGCCTTTTGAGCAACTGGCTTAAAGAGTTTGCCAAGTGGACTCCTGGGCTGCGCGTGAGTGTCTTTCATGGACCCAACAAGTATGAATGTGAGAGAAATCTAAAGAGGATCCAGAAGAGGAGTGGTATCTTGCTCACGACTTATCAGCTGGTCCTCAGCAGTTGGCAGCAGTTATCGAGCTTTGATGGGAAGGAGTTCATCTGGGACTACGTCATCCTTGATGAAGCTCATAAAATTAAAACACCATCTGCCAAAACGACAAAATCTGTGCATGCTATCCCTGCTCAAAACCGCATCCTGCTCACAGGAACTCCGGTCCAAAACAACCTAAAAGAACTCTGGGCTCTTTTTGACTTTGCTTGTCAGGGATCGCTTCTAGGCACAATGAAAACTTTCGGGATGGAATACGAAAAACCTATCACAAGAGCCAGGACAAAGAATGCAACCCAGGAAGAGAAAGCACTGGGACTTAAGATCTCTGAAAACCTGATGTCCATAATCAAGCCGTATTTCCTAAGACGGAGTAAAGATGAACTACAGAACAAAGCTAAGCCTGAACTCAAAATCAGTCTCCCAGAAAATCAGAGCAAGACTGTTGCTTCTGAAATGCCTTCTCTGCCCAGAAAAAACGACTTCATTGTGTGGGTATACTTATCACCCATACAAAAAGAAATATATAGGGACTTTCTGTCTTTGGATCATATAAAAAAGTTGTTAATGACCACAAGGTCCCCACTTGCTGAACTGAATGTCTTGAAGAAACTCTGTGATCACCCCAGGCTGTTGTCAGCACAAGCATGTAGCAAACTTGGTCTGGAAGCTCCCAATTATAATATGGTGGATGGTGATGAAAATAATGAGCCTTCCAGCATGAAGAGAAACCTTAGGGACATTTTGGATGAGACTCTGATGGCGGAATCAGGAAAGCTGTGCTTCCTCATGGCCCTGCTGGAAAGATTGCAGGAGGAGGGGCACAGAACACTGGTGTTTTCTCATTCAAGAAAAATGCTGGATATTATAGAGCGCATCTTAACTCACAGGTGCTTTAAGCTAATGCGCATTGATGGAACAGTAAGCCAGTTGGAGGAGCGAAAAAGGAGAATTAGTGTCTTTCAGAAGAGCAAAGAATACTCTGTGTTTCTGCTTACTACCCAAGTTGGTGGGGTTGGTCTAACCTTAACAGCAGCTACCAGGGTGGTGATTTTTGATCCTAGCTGGAACCCAGCTACAGATGCTCAAGCCGTAGACAGGGTTTACAGGATAGGGCAGAAGGACAATGTTGTAATCTACCGGCTAATTAGCTGTGGGACAGTGGAGGAGAAAATCTACAGAAGGCAAGTATTCAAAGACTCATTAATCCGACAAAGCATGGGAGATAGGAAAGACCCATACAGATATTTCACTATGCAAGAACTAAGGGAGTTGTTCACATTGGGAGATACTCAAAGCTCAGTAACACAGCTCCAGCTTCAGTCTTTGCATGCAAGCCAAAGAAAAACAGATAAGCAGCTGGACAAGCACATTGCGTATCTCCATTCACTGGATATATTTGGCATATCAGACCATGACTTAATGTACACACATGAAGCGGTTCATGGAGATGAAGTTGAGGATGAAGAAGTCCTCATGGACATTGAACACAGAGTACAGAAAGCCCAAGAGCTGGTACAGCTGGAATCCCAGCTAAAGGACCAACTGATGGAAAACCTCCGAAACACGACTGAAGGGACATGGCTGAGAGAAATGGAATTGTCCACCCAGCCAAATAAAAAGCCATCAAAGCCTTCTCCGAATTATGCTCTCATCCCACCTGTAACTGATGAACCCACAAGCAATGAGAATATCAGTCTTGTAGGTGGCAGTGATGATGACATTGTCAATGTAAGTTCTAAGATGACAGAGCTACTTATTGAGGAGGATGAACGAGTGCTTCAGAACCTAACTAATATGGATATCTCTGCATCCATGAACGAAAAATGCAAACCAGCCAGTCCACAAGAAGTAACTCCTATATCTTCTTTTACTCAAGATCATTCATTATCTTACAAGGAGAACTGCAGCCCTGCATGTCAGGTGGTTTCCCATGACCCACCTGCTGAGGCAAATGGCAAGTTTAACGATTCCCAAGTGGGCCCACTGCAGCAGTCATTTCACTATGTGCCTGATGATGATCTACAAACTACTCAAAACCATGATCAAAGTCGTGTATCCTCTTCTTCTCAAGCTCACTTGTCTTTCCAGGTAAACTGCAGTTCTGAACTTCAAACAATCTGCCATGACCCTCCTGTCGAGGCAAATGGCATGCTTACTGATATCCAAGGGGTCCCACTGCAGCAGTCATCAGAGTATGTGTCTAACCATGTCAAGCAACAAGGCGAGACTGACATGTCTCTCAATGTTCCTACAAGTCCACATGGAGAGGCAGGTGAAGTTGCTGAGCCAGGTACCTCAGAAGCATCTCAACTGCAGACCAGTAAAATGTCAGACCTCAGTTTTGCGCAGAAATCTGGAATGAGTGTAATAATGGTTGATGAGGCTCTATCTGGTTCTCCCCAGTGTGATTTCAGACTTGTCTTAGAAGATTCCGAGGATCAGTTGCAAGATATCTCAGGAATGGAAATGTCATTGAAGGATACAGAGAACACAAGATTTCCACTGAATAGCCACTGTAGCTCTTGGGCTCACTCTTGGCTTCAGGAAAATTCAGACAACAGAAGTCCCCAAGCCAGCGAAAGTATAATGGGATCTATGGTTATTGGGGGCTCTGATGATGTGTTGATGAACAACAGTGAGCTTTCTTTTCAGCATAAAAATATGCCCGTTAAAATAATCGTTTCAGATAGTGAAGAGGATGACGATTGTTTTATAACTGATTGGGATGATAGCAATCACAGACAAGAATCTCCCACAAACAAACTACCTGATATCATGTCAACGCCAAAGTCTAAATTGTCCACAACCAGCCTTTGTTTCTCTCCTAGGATAATAGTTAGTGGAAGAAGATCAACCGCTTCACGAAAATCCCTTGCTAGTATCCTATTGGATCAGGTGGAGGACATTGCAGAGACCATTGAATCCACCAGTTATATGTCTTGTGAAGATTCTTTTAAGCTTTACCTTGAAGCAGAAAAAACTCTGGACAATTGTGATTAAGAGTTGGAGTGGCTGAAAAAGGAGCCGTCCAGTGAAATGATAGAGTCTGAGAGCAAAGCTAGAGTTTTACTACAGCAATTTCTAGAGTTTTTATACGGTTACACTCACCCCTTTTATGGTACCCTTTTATTGATTACTTCCAGAGCAGATTTGCATCCAATCACAGCAGTGGAAAGATGAACCTGCACCTTGGGGGAAATTGCTCCTGACATTGATCTGTAACATTTAAGGCCCAGCTTCTTTCACTTGGGGTGTATGTATGTCTCTCTTTTGTAAGAACTAGCTGTTAAGATTTTAAAATAAACCTGGTTTAACTTTGAAAGCCTATTGTATTAGCTGCTCTCTCTTTCTCTCTTTTACCACATTTTAGTTAAATGCCATCTACTTCTTTGTTCCCACAGAAGGCAAGGAGTCATTTCTTTCCAAGTAGATACAGTGGTGCCTCGCAAGACGAAAAGAATCCGTTCTGTGATTCTCTTCGTCTAGCGGTTTTTTCGTCTTGCGAAGCAAGCCCATTGACGGATTAGCGCTATTAGCGGCTTTTAGCGGCTTATCTGCTGATCAGATCAGCTGATTAGCGGCTTAGAAAAGGGGGGGAGGGGAAAAAACCCGCAGGAACTCGCAAGACATTGTCGTCTTGCGAAGCAAGCCCATAGGAAATTTGTTTTGCGAAGCACCTCCAAAACGGAAAACCCTTTCGTCTAGCGGGTTTTCCGTCTTGCGAGGCATTCGTCTTGCGGGGCACCACTGTGTAGGGAACCTGTGCTCCCCAAAACATTGCTGGATCGCAGCTCTCATAGTCCCTGGCATCACTTGGGCATGCTGGCTGGGGCTGGTGTGAGGTTTAAAAGTTCCTGCCTCTGCTTCAGAGGCTTAGTTCTCACCAAAATGTCCAAGCCTATATTTGGACTGTTCCTATGTTCACACTTGGAGGATCACCAAACCAAATGCTCCTCATACTAAAAGTTCCCTGAAGAAAGTAAACTGGCGTGATAAAGGGGAAAGGTAAACTAGAGCTCGGCTGCATTACATCTAACAAATAAGTGGGAAGGGCAGCAAACAAATTCTTGCATAGCATTGGAGTTCAGGTAGAATAGAGACTGATGTTTTTAATGAATAAGCCCACTAGCTTAACTTGCTTCTTTTTTAGCTCTCCTGAAGCAGGAGGTAACCAGATGGGTGCTAGTGATTGGTTCGGTTAGAAATCACTTAAATCACAGGTGCATAAAATGAAAATGAGATACTGTATTAATGAAATCAAAATTCACTTCATCTAAGCTTGGTGCAGGCAAGATTGGTACTATTAAATGTTCCCCATTAACTGTTGGACATTCTCAAAAAGATTTCAGAGGAGATTATTCTGATTCTTCTAACCAGGTTTACACAAAATAAATACAGTATGATGTCAAAGTTATTTTCTCCTAAGTACTATATATACCTTAAAAAGTTTTGGTTTAAAATTTGTTCTCCCCTACCCCATCCTAGGTTGCAATCTAGCAGTGTCTGGGAATAAGTGTCATTGAAATTAAGAAAGGGAATAGAGACCAGAAATTGGATTGCATGCTGGGTGTCAAGCCATATAATGAAAATAAGGAAAAAAATAATACTCAAGAAATAAGTACACTTGAGTGTCTCTTTACAGTATCTTTTTGTTCACATAAAATCTCATTTTCCTATTCTTTCACAGCTCTTGTTTGATGCAAGATCTTTCCGTTATTACACACTTCTGTTAAATGTCAGCTAAACCCTCAAAATGTTGCGAATATGTATTCATCCCCTGTTGAGAAAGACTGGTGGAATAGTTTGTGGTACCTAGGTGCTTGCAATGTTAACTGGCGAAAAACGTTTTGCTGCAGAAAAGCTATATAATATTGTGTTCCTGTCTATCTTGTCCAATATATGCTCGCTGGATGTGTCGGCTCCAGCTCTCATCATCCCTTACCTTGGCCATGCTGCCTAGAGTTTATGGGAACTGGAGTTTATAACAACATCTGGAGGACCAAAGGTTTCCTGCTTTAAATAGAGATCCATCACCATTTATGTACTTCTTGAGAATCTTATCCCATTTTTTTCTACCATAAGAGACCCCTATAGGTTGATGTCCCAAAGGACATGCATTTGTTTGACATACAACAATAACAAGCCAATCCTGGCTAGAGTACTATTCTTTTGTCATGAATTTATAAATATAGAACACTGACTAAGGTTACTGCTTTCCTCTGACTCATGCCTAGCTGACATCACTCCTCAGAAGAGGTAAATGGGCTTTAACGTCACTGGAAGCAACACAGCTGCATGCCTGTCAAGTTCTATTGATCTTCCATTCCGTCACAGAGTCGTCTCCCAGGGCTAAATTCTCCTCTGGCTTTGAAGCATCACAGCATCTTTACTGATTTCACAGGATGCATTTTTATACTGAAAAGTTATGCCAATGTGTTCTAAGTGAAGTAGTTTTCAGACTCAGGATTCACCTTTAACCCTAAGCCTTTACTACTCAAACCTGCTTTTAAAATTATTAGTTACTGTACTGTGTTGGGATCATCAGCAGCCTCCTCTGCAGACCTTCCAGAAGTTGAGTTGTAATTATTTTTCCATAAGCTACTGCCTGTTGCAGGTCATAATCCCCCTGTGAACCCAATAGCTTTGTTGATTAGGACAATGGTTCCCAAACCCACCCCCAATGGCAACTTGAAAATTACTGAGGGTTTTGAGGGACCTCTTAAATGATTTTCTAAACCAGTGTTTCCCAAACTTTTTCTGACCGTGGCCCCCTTCTGACCTGGTTTCCTTTCTGTGCCCACCCCCAGACGTAGCCAAAGGGGGGCAGCTGCTAACTTAAATAGAATTACTTGTGAGTAACAGACTGGCCTAGGATATGTGATATGTAGAAGACTATGGATAAAAGTTAAAATGAAAAGAAAGAAAGTTGTTAATTGACCAAGTAAATATGTGAACATAGTTTTGGGAAACTGCTACAATGATTGATATGGAAACTCAGCCAGGGGGATTCGAGGAAGTCACCCAACAATGATAACAAAAGTGGGATTATTACAGTTAGGATAAATGTGGTTTTTTGTGTGTGTTTGTTGTTGTTTTGATGTTTTTCTTGTTTGTTGATATGTCTGTTATAAACTTGGGGGGGAATTGAAAAAAAATTAAAGAAACAAAACAAAGGGGGGCAGCTGCCCCCAATAAGTAAAAATAAATATAAATCTGAGGTTCTGCCCCCCTAACAAAAGCCTGTTCCCCTAACAAAAATCTTGGCTATACCCATGCCCCCCCCATCCTATTGATTGAAAGGTAGTTATTTAAATGTTTTGTTTGTAAATAGAACATGTTTTATTGATAATTTTTTATAATTTATACAAAACATTTACATAAAATGTTAGGGACATAATGGAATGCTAAATCATCCATGACAGATGATCATCCAGCCTCCAAGGAAGGAGAGTCCAGAACCTCCTGAGGGAGATCCATCTTCCATGTATTATAAAAAGTAAACAACACTTATTTGACCTCACTTATAAGACACAGAGGGGGAAACCTACTGATACAGTCCAATATACAGCTGTTGCTGCTCCTGTGTGTGTTTGGGAAGACCACTCCCCACTGCAAGCCAATTCCATCAGGCCCAAGGGCCTACAGTCACACATACTCTGAGCAGCTCTCTGCAGCAAGTGGCGAAAATGTTTTTAAATGTTTAAAAAGTGTTCTTAATCTGCTGCACCTCCAATGGTGGTTTTTAAAAATATTTTATTATTTTGTTTCTGTTTGGGGTGGGACAAATCTTAGTCGGGGCGGGGAGTAGTTCAGTTTTAGCGTAATTGTTTCTTGCTTTGTTTTTACTTTCACTATTTTGTTAAGTTATTGTATAGTTTGTATTTTGCTTCCCCTCCCCCCTTTATTAAATTTTATTGTTACCGTTCACATTAACACACCATACAGAAAAAGAATATAAATTTCCATCACCCCCAAAGAAAAAAAGAGAATTAATACATCAGCTAAAGGTAAAGGGACCCCTGACCATTAGGTCCAGTCGTGACCGACTCTGGGGTTGTGGCGTTCATCTCGCTTTATTGGCCGAGGGAGCCGGCGTACAGCTTCCGGGTCATGTGGCCAGCATGACTAAGCCACTTCTGGCGACCCAGAGCAGCACACAGAAACGCCGTTTACCTTCCTGTCAGAGCAGTACTTATTTATCTACTTGCACTTTGATGTGCTTTCGAACTGCTAGGTTGGCAGGAGCAGGGACCGAGCAATGGGAGCTCACCCCGTCGCGGGGATTTGAACCACCGACCTGATCGGCAAGTCCTTGGCCCTGTGGTTTAACGCACAGCGCCATCTGCGTCCCTTTATTTATGACATTTACATATTTCTTAATCATTAGAATTTCTATGTGGTGTACATAAAAATAAACCATACAAGGAATGAAACAAAACCAAATAAATCATCATAGAACCAACAGAAACTCAAACTAACTTAAAATGCCTGCTGGAATAAGGGGGACTTCATCATGCACCTGGAGTTCAGAAAAGAGGGTGCCTTTCTAACTTTAATTAGGGAGGGAGTTCCACAAGCTTGGGCCTGCTACACTGAATTCACATCTGGTAGTTCATCTGTGCCACTGGGGAACACCAAAGGGGATCTCATTGACTGAGCAGGGATATAAGGGAGCAGGTAGTCCTAAAGATTTTGTGGACTCCAGTTGTTCAGGGCCTTGTAAGTTAAGGTCCAGCCACCGACAACTCTGGGGTTGTGGTGCTCATCTCGCTTTACTGGCCGAGGGAGCCAGCGTACAGCTTCCAGGTCATGTGGCCAGCATGACCAAGCCGCTTCTGGTGAACCAGATCGGCACACGGAAATGCCATTTACCTTCCTGCCAGCGCAGTACCTATTTATCTACTTGCACTTTGACATGCTTTCGAACTGCTAGGTTGGCAGGAGCAGGGACTGAGCAATGGGAGCACACCCTGTCACGGGGATTTGAACCACCAACCTTCTGATCTGCAAGTCCTAGGCTCTGTAGTTCAACCCACAGCGCCATCCGCATCCCTAGTACATCAGCTAGTAACCTTCAAAACATAAAAGTGGTCTTTTTCTATCTACCAGACTTCCCGTCTATTCCTTATTACAGATTCTGTATTACAGTCATACCTCGGGATAAATATGGTTCAGGATAAGTATTTTCGGGTTGTGCTCCGCGGCGACCCGGAAGTAACGGAGCGCGTTACTTCCAGGTTTCACCGCTTGTGCATGCACAGATGGTCAAAATGACATCACATGCATGCGCGGAAGTGGCAACACACAGACGCGTCTTACGTTCTGTTCAGGATGCGAACAGGGCTCCGGAATGGATCCCGGATCCCGGATCCCATTCACATCCCGAGGTACCACTGTAATTGTTTGCTGCCATTGCATAACGAGTTTTGTTCAATTTCAATATCCCTTGATCCAATCATTGATTTTACCACATTTTAACACTTTAAAAAATGTATTTTGCTTTTCAAAGGCAAAGGGTCAAGGCTGCCTGGGAGTGGACCTCAGCCAACAGAATGTCTGGGGCAGGTTCCACAGCGGGGAATGTATTGGGACACCCAATCTCAGTGATCACGGGCAGGAAGAGGAGTTACGCTAAGACCAGACCATGTCATTACTGAGGAGGCAGTCTTAGTCCTTGTTTGAGGACTATCCCTGCCTCCAGGTCTGGTCCTGACTGGAAGGATACTGGAATCAGCAAGGGAAACCCACATGACCTGAGGGAACCAGAGGGCCTTCTTGGTAGTGGCACCCACCCTGTGGAATGCCCTCCCATCAGATGTCAAGGAAGCCATCCTATTTTTAAAAGACATCTGAAGGCAGCCCTATTTGGGGAAGTTTTTAATATTTAATGCTGTATTGTTTTTAACACTCGATTGGAAGCTGCCCAGAATAGCTGGGGAAATTCAGCCAGATGGGCAGGGTATTAATTATTATTATTATTATTATTATTATTATTATTATTATTGCAAAAGGTGCAGAGGGAGTTCTGTATATATGGGAGAACTTTAAAAAGCAAGTGGTCCTCACTGACCTGGTGCAAAAAGATCTTGTTATCCAGAGGAGCCCTGACTGCCTAGAAGGATAAAATGCTATAGCCCCTTACACCCTTACTTGGGAGTAGACCCCACTGAACTCAGTGTGGCTTTCTTCTGATTAGACACTTAGTTATTTGCTAGATGCAAGTCAGCAGCACCAGATGACCCCACTCGACTAGGCGCTGGGGTGGATTTCACCCCGCGCCTTGCAGAGCCGGGGCCAGGCTGCCACCAGGCCCAGCACTGGTGGCAACAACAAGCAGCTCCGGCTCGCCCAGCCCTACCCATTGCCACCCCACCACCACACTTACCTGAGCTGGGGGCTCTCAATCATGGGCTCTACTGGTCAAAAAACAAATTAGGACTGCTCAAATAAAATGCATGTGGCAAAAAGGCGTGATAGGGTGGTGCCCTTACCCACTTGTGATTGGCCAAGCAGATAGCGAGGCAATCAGGATTTTTCCTTTTTTAAAAATATGATTTTTCTTCTTTGCTTGTCACTTTGTGGCCCCCTGGCCTTGTGCTGTGGCCCCCCATTTATGTGATTTTCATGTGTGCCCCCCTTGAAATATCCAGGGAACCCCCAGGGGGCCATGTGGCCCCCGGTTGGGAAACACTGTTTTTATTGGGAAACACTACCTTTTTATTGCTTCTGCTTTGTGTTTAATTGTACTATAATTTTAATTCCATAGAATTCAAATCTAACATGTTTTTTTCATAGAAATATAAGATAAGAAGCAATAAAATTCAAATTAAAAATCAATATAAATACTTAATGCAGTGGATGTGCTATCTCCTGTCTGCACCCATGTTGTAAATACATGTTAAACCATATTTCTCCACCATGCCTTGATTCCCAAGGGGAATACAAGCCTGGCTGAGTGCTTGGAACCCCTTGGAATCTTGCAGAGAGTGAGAGTGGTACACAACCTTTCCAACAATGACCGCTCCATGCTTAAAACGGGGGCGCCCTTTGCGTGGACGCGTGCAGCCCCTAGATCTGGAGTGGCTCCAACAGCATAGGCTTGGTTTGCCTTCCCTCAGGTGGGATACCTGGAGGTCTCCGCCTACCTCAGTCGGTTGTCCAATCCCACCTGGGGGAAGCGTTGCCAAGGAGACCAGGCCAGGTAGCGGAGTGATTACCTGCCCACACAATAGAGGGAGGATCTTACCTGGGAATCCTCACTTGGCTCCAGAGCTCCAACAATGTGTTATATTTACACCTAAAGCAATTGTGAATGAAATATTTGCAATTTTGCAGGGGAGAGGGGAACCCAGCTGGCTCTAGTCTGAATCTGTTGCTGCTGATAGTGATGCTGTTTTAGGCTGCAGTCCTAAACACAATAATTAGGAATATGAATGACTGAATTAAATATTCCAGTTGTTTGAACTGTTGTAAGTCAGTTTTTTATATACGTCTCAGTAAGCAAGCATAGGGCTGCACTGGTAGCAGCTGTTACTCATTCTCTAGCTGCCCTGTGCATTTGAAAAGTGTTGTCAAGTCTTCTCCGTGCGAAAGAAGCCCAAATCTTTCAACATGTGTTAACATTCTCCAGACTTGAAATCTGGAGCTGAGGACACATGACGCCGACTAATAGGCCATAGCCTGTAGGTTTCGCTACATTATGTCCCCAGGCTGGGAAACAAACTCAGCTCTCTACACAAAATATCACATCCCTTCGTATGATTCAGTAAGATGACATTCCTGTTCTCTGAACATGGCAGATGTGCCCCAGATAATTTTGTATCCATACAGCTCTGTTTCAATCGAGTCTCTTGTCAATGGATGTCTAAACGTATTGGGCTGTTTTTTAATAGTATGGCGTAATAAGAGCAAGCTCTGAAATGAAGGTGTGTAAGGTGCCCTGTGTTGTTCCTTAGTGGCATGGGTAATACTGAGTCTGATAAAACTATTTATTTCCTCTTTTAATGGGGGTTTAATGAATTGCACAGTTTGCAATAAAAAGCTACAGCACTCCACAGCTATAGTTGCTCTATGGTCTAAATGACTGCCCTTTCCTTTGGTTTAAGCCCCACCTGTATAGTGCTCAGCAACACGAACTCTTTGATAGGCGGGAACACTGTGCTTTGACCCCACTGAGTTTCAATGTGAAAGTAAAAGACTAATAGTATTACTCAGCATAAGTAACAGAGAAACATGGCTTTTGTTTAACATAATGACTTGTTGTAACCGAAGCTTATTCATCATTGCCCAGCTGGTCCAAGGTAGTTGATTCATTCATGAGTAATATTTTGGACACAAGGCATCCTGAATCAAAAGGCAAGCCTCTCTGTTATCAGACTGTGGTTGCTTAAAGATGGCCTGTTTTGGAACACTGGTTCTGATGGCTTGTGCACATTTATGGTGGTCGGGTTCTACAATGGCCAGTGTTTACTGAAAATTCATTCTTACTGGTTTGCTGGAAGGCTGTGTGAAAAAACCAGACACTAGTTATTCCACACTTTTCTCTGCATTTTCTCATCACTTACAGCAAAAGGGCTGATTTTGCGGGGAGAAGAGGAATAGTTGTACAGGAATTCCAACTCTATGGGGGACAAACTGCCTTATGCCAAGCCAGACCATATACAGTGAGGGGGGAAAGTATTTGATCCCCTGCTAAATTTGCCCGTTTGCCCTCTGACAAAGAAATGACCAGTCCATAATTTTAATGGTAGGTTTATTGTAGCTGTGAGAGACAGAATAACAACAGGAAAACCTCCAGAAACCCAGAAGATAAAAGTCAGAGATTGATGTGCATTATAATGAGTGAAATAAGTATTTGATCCCCTATCAACCATCCAGATGTCAGGCTACCTGGTATCTTCACTGTATGTAACGAGCTGAGATTAGAAGCACCTGCTGTAAGGGAGAGGTCTTACTTGTAATCCCAGCTCGTTACAGTGCCTGTACAAAAGATACCTGTCAACAGAAGCAATCAATCCAGCAGATTCCAAACTAGCTACCATGACCAAGAACAAAGAGCTGTCCAAGGATGTCAGGGACAAAATTGTAGACCTGCACAAGGCTGGACTTGGCTACAAGACTATTGCCAAGCAGCTTGGTGAGAAGGTAACAACAGTTGGTGCAATAATTCGCAAATGGAAGAAACACAAAATAACTGTCAACCTCCCTCGGTCTGGGGCTCCATGCAAGATCTCATCTCGTACGGTTGCAATGATCAGGAGAATGGTGTTGAAGCAGCCCAGAACTACATGGGGGGAACTTGTCAATGATCTCAGGGCAGCTGGGACCATAGTCACCATGAAAACAGTTGGTAACACACTACGCCGTGAAGGACTGAGCCTGCAAGGTCCCCTTGCTCAAGACAGCA
Organism: Podarcis liolepis; assembly: GCF_965112155.1. NCBI lineage: Eukaryota > Metazoa > Chordata > Lepidosauria > Squamata > Lacertidae > Podarcis > Podarcis liolepis. The sequence continues at coordinate 22,406,659 of NC_139570.1, read as the reverse complement.
CATGTACAGGCCCTTCTGTAGTTTGCCAATGCACATCTGAATGACCCAGAGGAGAACTGGGTGAAAGTGTTGTGGTCAGATGAGACCAAAATCGACTCAACTTGCTGTGTTTGGAGGAGGAGGAATGCTGCCTATGACCCCAAGAACACCACCCCCACCGTCAAACATGGAGGGGGGACATATTATGCTTTGGGGTGTTTTTCTGCTAAGGGGCCAGGACAACTTCACTGCATCGAAGGGAAGATGGACGGGACCATGTATCGTCAAATCTTGGGTGAGCACCTCCTTCCCTCAGCCAGGGTATTGAAAATGGGTTGAGAATGGGTATTCCAGCATGACAATGACCCAAAACACACAGCCAAGGCAACAAAGGAGTGGCTCAAGAAGAAGCACATTAAGGTCCTGGAGTGGCCTAGCCAGTCTCCAAACCTTAAACCTTTCAAAAATCTGTGGAGGGAGCTAAAGGTTTGAGTAACTACACATCAGCCTCGAAATCTTACTGAGGTTCTGAGGTGGGACAAAATACCTCCTGAGATGTGTGCAAACCTGGTGGCCACCTAAAAGAAACATATGACCTCTATAATTGCCAACAAGGGTTTGGCCACCAAGTACTAAGTCATCTTTTGCAAAGGGATCAAATACTTATTTCATTCATTATAATGCACATCAGTCTCTGACTTTTGTCTTCTGGGTTTCTGGGGTTTTTCCCTGTTGTTATTCTCTCTCATAAACCTACCATTAAAATTATGGACTGGTCATTTGTTTTTCAGAGGGCAAACAGGAAAATTTAGCAGGGGATCAAATACACCCCCCCCCCACTGTATGTATGTAGGAGAGGGTATATTAATTTCAGTTTATCTTGCAGGCCTCCATGTGTATGGATTGTAGAGAGTTTTAAAATCCCATCCTTGGCAGTGCACTTAAAAGCATAGGAATTAGGCTGTGAACCGCCCTGAGACCTGCAGGTATAGGGCAGTATATAAATTCAATAAATAATAAATAATAAAACCTTGTTTTGAGCAAGTACAGCTATGAAGTAAGCTGGATCCCTTTTCTTACACTGCTAAATAAAGAATCAGGCAACACTTGTAAAGTAAGTTTAAAAATAAGATTCACTTACTTGCATTAGTTCACAGCAACTATGCAGGCAAAATACTTTATTTACAGTATAACCAGCTTCAGGCAGCTGGAGCAAACATCTGCATCCAACAGTGGTCAAAGGAAAAGGGAGAAGAACAGAAAGTACTATACGCTCCTTCCTCTCCAGGAAAGGAAGGGAAAATGACATCACACAGAGCCCTTGCTACCAGTTGTATTCCTGTGGTCTGAGTATCTGCCCAACAGCAATACAGCTCTGTAGCATTAGCCTCTTCCATGTTAACTATAACAAGAATACACATTTGTTAAGTTTGGCTTCTAGCTCAGTATTGTCTACACTGACTGGCAGTGACTATTCAGGGTTTCAGCTCTCCTACCCCTGTGGGTTAAACCACATAGCCTAGGATTTGCCGATCAGAAGGTCGGCAGTTCGAATCCCCGTGATGGGGTGAGCTCCCGTTGCTCGGTCCCTGCTCCTGCCAACCTAGCAGTTCGAAAGCATGTCAAAGTGCAAGTAGATAAATAGGTACCACTCCGGCGGGAAGGTAAACGACGTTTCTGTGCGCTGCCCTGTTCGCCAGAAGCGGCTTAGTCATGCTGGCCACATGACCCAGAAGCTGTACACCGGCTCCCTCGGCCAATAAAGCACGATGAGCACCGCAGCCCCAAAGTCGGCTGCGACTGGACCCAATGGTCAGGGGTCCCTTTACCTTTACCTTTACCCCTACCTGGAGATTCTGATTAAACCTGAGACCTTCTATAGTACATTCAAGGCAGTTCTACTACTGAGCTATAGCTCTTTCACTTTAATTACAGACTGAACTTGACAGTATGCAGTGGGTCCCACCTGCAAAGTAGCAACAGTCTGGAATCATTATATTTAGTGTACTGATTAAATTTAGTGTACTATGTTACACTATATCTTTCTTTCTTGTTGTTCTTCTTTGCACTTTTCTCTCTCTTTTTCTTTTCTCTCTTCTCTTCTGTAACCTTCGACACCTCCCTTTCCATGGAGGTGCAGGTTGCAGCCACAGCAAAGGTGGCATTTTTCCATCTCCACTGTATCAAGCAGTTGGTCCCTTACCTTTCTCGCCCCGATCTGGCCACAGTGATCCATGTGACGATCACCTCCAGGCTTGATTATTGTAACTCGCTCTATGCGGGGCTGCCCTTGAAGCTGACCCGGAAACTTCAGCGGGTGCAGAATGCCGCAGCGAGGCTCCTTATGGGGATTCATCCAGTGCTACACCAGAAGCACTGGCTCCTGGTGGAGTATAGAGTCAGGTTTAAGGTGCTGGTTTTGACCTTTAAAGCCCTTTGCGGCCTAGGACCCACGTACTTACAGGACCGCCTCTCCTGGTATGCCCCGCGGAGGACCTTAAGGTCCACAAAAGACAACACTTTGGAGGTCCCAAGTTGCAAGGTGGTTAGATTGGTCTCAACTAGGGCCAGGGCCTTTTCAGTACTGGCCCCAACTTGGTGGAACGCTCTGTCACAAGAGACTAGGGCCCTGCAGGATCTGACATCTTTCCGCAAGGCCTGCAAGATGGAGCTGTTCCACCTGGCCTTTGGTTTGGACTCAGTCTGACCCTTCTGTTTCCTTCCCCTTATGGTTTTGATCTATGGGCTACTATTAAAATGAGGCTGCATTTTAAATTGTATTTTAACCTTGGTTCCCCCCCCCCTTATGTTTTTATTGTAATTTTACTGGTGTTAGCTGCCCTGAGCCTGGCTCTGGCGGGGGAGGGCGGGGTATATTTATTTATTTATTTATTTATTTATTTATTTATTTATCACTTTATCTTATATAACTGAAATTCTTTTAATAAAATATTATTAATAATGAAGTCTGGAAGCTGCCTAAGGCAGTGAGGATCACAGATGAATTGTATGCTAAACGCTTTTCAGCATGGTGGCTGCAGTTTCTGGCATGCAGTGCTCTGAGGATGACCACATGCCAGCAGTGTGTGTAGCTACAGCAAAAGTAGGTATTGCTAACCCACATTCTTGCATGTACACAGCATACAAGTATTCTTACCACACATGCAGTACACACATATGCAGATCAGACACGTAGGCCACTTGCTGGCCCATCTGTGGTGTCATAGCTGGCTAGGATTGGTGAGAGTATTGGTCTAAAAACATCTGGGGACCCAAGGTTCAAGAGCATTACTCTGTGACACCAACAACGCTCATCACCCCTGACCATTAACTAAGTTGGCTTCAGACTGGGGGAGTTGTAGTCCTATCACATTGGAGACCTGAGATTCAAGAACACTGATCTGCTGTGATTCTCCAGGATCTCAGACCAATGCCTTTCCGACCCACTGCTACCTGATCTGTTCAAGTGGTGAAGCCAGGGTCTGGACCTGGGACCACCTGCATGCAGGGTGTGTTATCTCTCCCTTAGCCTAGGCCCCATCTCCCTGCCCAATGTCTATTGGCCTATTACAAGTGTTTGATAACATTGCAATAGTACAGTAGTATTAACCTGAGATATGAGCCATCACCCCTCTTGCATCACAGTTCCTTCATTATTTCCTGTCACCTTAATTCAGATATAAGCAGAGAGAGAAGGCGGGGTGCATTCTGCCCCCCCCCATCAATTCTCAATCCATAACAGAAGAAGAAGTGGGCATGATACCTGATGTGCTTGCCAATATTTACAGTGTTTTCAATCTCAAAAGTCAGTAAGGTGGAGTGAACATTTTGGCTGCAAGAAGTTCCTGCTGAGGTGGTTTTAAGTTACCCAAAGAAAGGCCTTGAAAGCACAAACCTGGAATTTGGGAGTGTGGCAAGAATTTATTTCTACATCACTTTTTTCGTTACCCAGGTGAGAAACAACCTTTTAAATAAAACACAGAGCTAAGGAAATTAATTCAAATTCAGCGAGGGAATCAACGTTTATTGTAACTATTGCAATAGGTCAGGGCTCAACTTAACGTGGTTGTTATAGATAAACTACCAGTTAAGAAGTCTGCCACAAGGAGAATTAGAACAAGGATTCCTAGGGAGAGAAGCCAACAGAGTCATAAAACACCAAATATCTTTCTACATACGTAAAGAAAGGTTACAGATCAAAGAATATAAAGTTACACGACTTCACACTGGTATCAACTTCCTTGGTGTGTTTCAAAACATGTGGTCTCAGCCTACAACTTATCTGGCAGGTGTCTAGACAACCAGGCTTTCCCGTATCTGTCCCTGGAACCTCTTGAGGCGATGCTGGTGCTAACTCACAACATAGGAAAACATCCTATCATTTGCGCCGCTTTCAGGGTCAGATAGGAGAGATGGAATGCAGTGAAAGGGGAGGCATGAGTGTCACAAAATGCAGACACACATGAATAATTCATGGATGCATTCTGCTCAAAGTTTAAATGCAATTAATATTGGAACATTTTAAAAATAAATAAAAACTCTGCATCCTTGGTCTCTAATTCTTATACAGTAGTACCTCGGGTTACATACGCTTCAGGTTACAGACTCTGCTAACCCAGATATAGTACTTCGGGTTAAGAACTTTGCTTCAGGATGAGAACAGAAATCGCGCAGTGGCAGCGCAGCGGCAGGCCCCATTAGCTAAAGTGGTGCTTCAGGTTAAGAACAGTTTCAGGTTAAGAACGGACCTCCAGAATGAATTAAGTTCTTAACCCAAGGTACCACTGTATCAGGAGGGAGTTTTCTTACTTATAAAAATGTTCAAATGAATAGCTCTATATTTCTAGAAGTTGCCTCAGTGACTACAGCTTAGCTAGCCTTGGGATCCATTAATGGCTACAGACTATTGCTGAGGAACCTCAGGCTTTCAGGCCCATGGGTAGGCAAATTAAGGCCCAGGGGCCGGATCCAGCCCAATCGCCTTCTAAATCCAGCCTGCGGATGGTCCAGGAATCAGCATGTTTTTACATGAGTAGAATGTGTCCTTTTATTTAAAATGCATCTGTGGGTTATTTGTGTGGGACATAGGAATTCATTCTTTTCTTTTTTTCAAAATGTAACCTGGTCCCCCACAAGCTCTGAGGGACAGAGGATCGGCCCCCTGCTGAAAAAGTTTGCTGACCCCTGACTCAGGACAAATGCAGTCCTCCAGTCCTCTCTGCGTGGCCCTCAGAACTTTCCTCAGGTCATACTGAAGCCACACCCTCTACTAAGGTTACAGCAGGGGTCGGCAACATGCGGCCCATTGGCTGGATGCAGCCCACGAAGACTGTTTTACCGGCCCATGAGCTGAACAGAGCTGCCTGCTTAGTAAGTCCCCCGCACACTAAACCGGAATAGCACAGGGACTCGCCGAGCAGCACCGGAAATTGCATCTGCGCACATGCAGATACAGTGGTTGCTCGGGTTACAAACGTGATCCGTGCGGGATGCACTTTCGCAACCGCAGCATTCGCAACCTACAGTGGTGCATCTGTGCACGTGCGGGTTGTGATTCGGCGCTTCTGTGCATGCGCAAAGTGCAATTTAGCACTTCTGCGCATACGCGACCACCGAAACCCGGAAGTAATCCGTTCCAGTACTTCCAGGTTTTGGTGGTCCGTAACCTGAAAAAATGCAACCTGAAGTCTCTGTAACCCAAGGTACTGTAGTGGAAATCATGTCTGTGCATGTTCAGACGCCAAAAATTGCTTCTGCGCAGGTGCGATTTTTGGCATCTGGGCATGCGCAGAAGCAATTTCCAGTGCCGCGGACATGCGCAGATGTGAATTCTGGCATTGCACTGTGCCTGTGATGGCCTGGGAATCTGATTCAGAGGCTGAACCGGAGGAATCCCAGCCTGCACAGGAGTCCCCGCCTCCAGGGCCGGCTGAGCCGGGGCAGGGGCTTGAATCTGAAGGGCCCTCACCTGTGCTGGATCCTCAGGAGCAGACACCAGCTGAATCCGCTCTAGCTTCGGAGGTGATCGAGGACCCATTGCCTGCAGGTGCTCCTCTCCCAGCCCTGTCAGGGGAAGGTGAGGTTGCCTTTGGGTCCAGTAACCCTCCATTCTCTCCTGAGCTGCAGAGGCTCAGGGCAGAGAGGCGGAGGGAACTAAGTTCTCCCAGGAGGAGTGGTCGCCTTAAGGCCAGGAGAGGCGGGTCTCCTGTGGGCCGGGACCGCCCTAGGCCTCAGAGGAGATAAAGGCCAGTCAGCCCAGTCCCAGGTTGCGGGAGCAACATTGTTGGAAACCTGTTCCTGTCAGCACCCTGACCTGCTCTTCCAGAGTTCCTGACCATGCCCGGCTCCTTACCTTGGACCCCACATCAGCCTCAGTAACCCCCCGGGACCAGCACAGTGCCAGTCCTTTCCACGGACAATCTCCGTGGGAGTGATCCAGTCCATGGCCGGTAATGGGCTTCAGACACAAAGCGCATTGATGAGGCAGTCTCAAAGTACTAGCTCTCCTCAATTTCTAGTACAGTGGTACCTCGGGTTAAGTACTTAATTCGTTCCAGAGGTCTGTTCTTAACCTGAAACTGTTCTTAACCTGAAGCACCACTTTAGCTAATGGGGCCTCCTGCTGCTGCCACGCCGCCAGAGCCCGATTTCTGTTCTTATCCTGAAGCAAAGTTCTTAACCTGAAGCATTATTTCTGGGTTAGCGGAGTGTGTAACCTGAAGCGTATGTAACCTGAAGCGTATGTAACCCGAGGCACCACTGTAATAGATCATGGATGGGGAACCTTTTTCAGTCTGAGGACTGCATTCTCTTCTGGATAGCTTTTTGGGGGTGGGGGGCACTTGCCAGTGGTGGGCAGGACGAGAGGTAAAATAGGATGGTCAGCTAAAGCAAATTTTACCTTTGCTGAGTAGTCTTGTTTCTAAACACGCACACACTGCATCTCCAAGGCATTATGAGATGATAAGAAGACATTCCAGATAGGCAAATATACTGGTATAGGTAAAGAGACCCCTGACCATTAGGTCCAGTCACGGACAACTCTGGGGTTGCAGTGCTCATCTCACTTTACTGGCCTAGGGAACCAGTGTAGAGCTTCCAGGTCATGTGGCCAGCATGACCGAGCCACTTCTGGCGAACCAGAGCAGCACACAGAAACGCCATTTACCTTCCCGCCTGAGCAGTACCTATTTATCTACTTGCACTTCATGCTTTCGAACTGCTAGGTTGGCAGGAGCTGTGACCGAGCAACGGGAGCTCACCCCGTCGCGGGATTCGACCTTCTGAGCTGCAAGCCCTAGGCTCTGTGGTTTAACCCACAGCGCCACAGGGTTCGGCAAGGTTTCTCAGAATCTCAATTTCGACGGGCCAGCTGTGGTTGCCCATTGGTGAAAACAATCATACACCACATATGACCTGAATCTTTCTCTCTCCCCTCTTTATTGTAACCCACAATAATTATGGCTTGAAAACAGGTGCAGGGGGGTTACGATGTCCTGCTTCAAGCTAAGCCCTTTCTCGTAGAACCGGGAATCCGGAAATAAAAAACATTGCCCCCCCTTTTTTTAAAATACCGGCAGTTTTTTTTAAAAAAAGAAGAGAAGTGGGGTCTCTGGTGAGTAGGGAAGCCTTGGACGGGAGTGAAATTAACCAGGCAGAAACTGACAGGCTAACTAACGAGGCGGATCGCTGGGCTTCCCCCTTCCCTGCGGTGGGGGGTCGGGTGTCCTAACCCCCACGGACTCTGTCTGCCGCCTCCCACGGGCACACAGCAAGGAGGAAAACCCATTAGGCAGCCCCACCTCAAACTGTGTGACGCGGAGTTGCCATGACCACTCTTTTACGCTACAACGGCTGAGCCAGGGGAGAGGCACGGGGCGCATTTCAGCACCGCCGTGGCCGCGGACAGCAGCCTCGGCGCAGAGTCTCCGCTTTTCTTTCCCCCCTCCCTCCCCTCCCGTTCCCTCATTTCGGGCTTCCCTCCCCCCCTTGGCTCCGAGGGGGACTGGCGGGAGGCGGAGCCCTTGCGGACTTATCTCTCCCCCTGGCGCCCTCACAAGCTCCAACTGATCCATCCCCGAAGGGAAACGGAGGGAGGACAAGGGCTGTGAGGGGTGCGCCTTGCCATTCTCTCGCCTGCAGGCTTGAGGGACGCTGAGGGGGAGAGGGGAACCAGGATCTACCGCTTCCACGAGGCCAACTCGGTAAGTGCTTGACCGAGGCAAGGAAAAGGTCTACACGAAGGGGTTCCTTTTAAGGTAGCTCAGAGGCATATATTTCTGGAGTCGCCTCTGGCGCTCCAGGTTGTTCGTTGTGATCGTTCGTTGTTGTCACCAGCATAAATGTGCGTGGCATTCAGAATAACACTAGAGCGTAAGGAATCTAGAAACTATACCCTCACATAGGGTTTGTCTTTTGGACGTAGTTCTGCATATAGTTCTATAGAGACGGAGGACAGCGCGTCCGTGCATTCGGTTGTTTTGGGGGCTTGGATGAACTTCCTTGAGGTTTAGCAGCCCAGCAATTGTTTGACTGAGCATATATCACTTTTGCCGACTGCTGTAAGACCTTTGGCCGCAGCCCATCAAAGTGTTGGGAGATGCTCAAGTTCCAGTCGCATTGTTTTCTAGCTGAGTTCCATTGGTTTTCCGTTGGTTGCAAGGAAGCGTGGGTTGGAAGTGTCTAACTTCTGTTGCTTTGTCCTCATCCCCCGAAAATGGAAAACTGAGGGATGCTGTCTTTGAACATGGGAATTCCATCCGTAGCATATGACATGGAAAAGGGAAGAGGGAAGGAGTTGAAGCCGTAGGTTGTGCAATTCTTTACTATGTGGAAAGAATCCCTGGGTTCTGTGTAGTGTCTGAGATCCCCGGTATCTTTCGGACTTTCTAGAGCGTCCTTAGAAATTATCCGGGGTTGACTTTTTGCATTAAAGAATAGAGGCTGGTATATGCTAACTGGATGTTCTATGAAGTCTGCTTTTAAAAAAATGTTTTTACTGAAGTTTTTCTTGGGTAACGAAAGTACATACAGCGTCTCTGCTTTCAGTTGATAGAGTCCTTTCTGTGGATCGTTTACATTCAGTGTTAGACACTAATGTTATAGACAGTATGAGATTGGGGGAGAAGAGAGGTTGGGGAGATAGAACGGGGAAGAGAGAAGGGGGGGTAGTAAACTTTCGTTATTTTACATAGTCTATGTGCAAGGTTTTTGTGTCAGCGTCATGTGGGTCGGTCCCCCCCCCCTTTCATTTAAAGTCTGCTTTTGAGTAAAAATGTTCGTAACTATAGAAGGTCTCCAGACTGCAGGACTTCCTAAATACTATTATAGATCCTTTGCAAGATGTGCATGTGGGCTAAAGAATCCTTGAGTCATGTATAAGTGCTATAAAAGACCATCTGAGCTACAGAGGTGTGCACATGTTGAAGGACTAGGCATGCTGTATAATCTTTAAGTGGTACATATAAGCATTCTGTCTCCCTCTTGCTCTCGTGCTTTGGATACTATAGGAGTTTTACATTTTCTGTGGGAACTCTCGGTGCTATAGAGGATCTGCCCTTTGCATATTGATTCCATGAATTATGTTCTGAAGTTTTCTACAAGGTTTTGGTAAAGCTATATTGTGTAGGTAAATGTCATTCTCTTAAAGAGTTATACAAAATCCATGGACATGCATTTGCATAAAAGGTTTCTGTCCATGTACAGCCCCTGAGCTTTATATAAGACCCCAAATTAGGGTTGCCATGTGTCCTCTTTTTCCCGGACCTGTCCTCTTTTTCAGGGGTAAAATTTGAGACAAATTGCATTTATTTGCTTTGAATAGCTGTCATAGCATCCTCTTTTTTGATCTTCAAAATATGGCAACCCTACCAAACTAACAACCATTATATTCTCCAGTCTTTCTGGATGCTGTACACTTCTTGAGCCTCATATATAGTCCCTTGGCAAATATATGTTCCCTTTTGCTAAATGGCTTCTAAAGCACTATACGTTCTAAAAGTCCACCAACTACCTTTAGTTTAAAAGAAATCTGCATATTTGTAAGTATATAAAATGGTGAGTGCTATGACATTATTCGTCCCTGGGACTAACTAGGAACCTGTTGAGTTTTGGATTATGAGACTTCTCAAGATACATTTGGATTCATCAATGGACTGTAGACTCATTTTATTGAACCTGCAAAACCCCTTTATATATGCAAAGTCAGATCATTAGTCCATCTAGTCCATGGTCATTTACTATTAGAGTGTCAGTATGGTGTAGTGGTTAGACTGTTGGATAAAGCCCTGGGAAATGGAGGTACAAATTCCCATTCAGCCATGAAGCTCACTGGGTGATGTTGAGCCTGTCATTGCCTCTCAGCCTAAACCAACTCACAGGATTCTTATGTGGATGAAATGAGGAGGGGGAGAACCAGGTACACCACCTTTAGTTTCTTGGACGAAAAGATAGGATGTAAATGCAATCAATCAATCAATATTCTCAGCAGAAGTTCTTCAATGTCTCTCAGGAAGATGACTTTCCCAGCCCCTCTACTTGAAACTCTGCCACTGATATTGAGACTAGTACCTTGCACATACTAAGCATGTGCATTTAGCACTGGTGCTTTTGGCCAAGTTAGGGTTTTAGAACCCCAAAATCTGCTAAGATCCCTGGGTCTCTTTAGAAAAGTATTTCCAAGCTCTGAATAGTTTTGGATGCTAGAGAGATCTGACCAACCCCTTTTCTGCCCTAGAATTTCACTTGTGTTACATGATACTAGGAAGGCCACTGAATTCTTATATCACAGGGGCGTGTGTGCATGGGTGCATGCAAGTGTGTAAGCAGTGAAAAACAGGGGCATTTGCTTCTAGAGTGGACAGAATTATTCAACCTTAGGTCTTCAGATGCTGTTGGACTTCAACTCCCATCACCCCTGACCATCGATTAAGCTTGCTGGGGATGATAGGAGCTTTAGACCTTTGGGAATCCAAGGTTCAAGAGCACTTTCTATAACATCCATTGCCACTATTGTCCTTTAAAGCCTTACATTTATTTTCTCTGTAGTGGATGTCTGTGGGGGGCGTGGGGGTGTGAAATAAGTGGTTTTATGAGCAGAAGTCAAGGCAGTACATTTGCCTTTCACTTATTCAACTTGCACTGTAAACTCAGATGTCTAGCACTAATTCTTCAATAACTTCCTATCCACAGGGTCAACTTTCTCCTGCCACCTTCTCTCCCATTTTTCTTATTTTAGCCATCCCAATGTGCTTCATTCAGTCCTTTCAAGTTTGTCATGCCAATTCTCCCCATGGTGCTTTGATGACAATAAATTTTCATAAATGAATCATTGGTCAAAATGATTTGGTTCTCTGAGAAGCTGTTAGAAGCTGGAGAGAGATGTTGGAATAATTTCCCCTTACAGCCACAGGTGGGTTGAGGCTGTATAAACATTTGGCACTGAGGGGCAAACAAGCTAGAGTTTCCACGTGTAAAATTATTCCATGTTCTTTATTGTTCCCTTCTTTTTATATGACTTGAATTGTCTTTATCTTGTCTCTGTGCCCCCAAAGCCTAAGATGAATCAGCAAGCTGAAAAGAGCAGTCACTTTGATGAATTCATCTGCACTTCTGTTTCTTAACTGTTTATTATTTTACCATAGCAGGAGCTATGGTTCAAAACAGCAACATTGACTCTAAACAGTAGTATTCATTTTTGTTGCGTTTCCCAGCCATTAGAAAGCAAACACAGTTTAAACTGAACTCAGATGCAGAATTTGCTCTGAAGCTTCAGAAGGGGGCTCTGCTTTATAACTTGTGTCATAATGCAAAAGCAAGAAAGTACTTCTGAACACACAAACAGTGAGCGAATTGCCACATCCTAGCCATTGCAGACTGCAATTGCTTTTCCACCTGAAGCAACGGTATTAAAATGAAGCCCACTAATTTTCACCTCCATCTGACTCCACACTAGACCAGGGTAGAGAAATTCAGACCCAGGCCTCTCTGTCTGACCCTTGATATATTTCTAGCTCCTATCTGCTATCCACCCTCCCACCCAACCTCCTAACCTTGACTGAGTGTTTTCGTCTGGCTAGAATACGTCCTAAAACTCTGATAACGACTTCTGCTTGCCCTGACAGAGACTAGTCTATTGTACAAAGCAAAGACGGACATTCACCCCACTGACCACTTTTGTCTTTCACCCTGCCAGTCACTGCAAGTGGACCCCAGAAGGTTGCCTTAGAAGGAATTGCAGTTCTTTAGTTGAAAAAGATTCCCCACTCTTGTTTTAGACTCTGAAATTCATGGTCTTGAACTTGAAGGTGGGCTATAAGTGAAAGTGGTGGGTTCTGCAACAAAATGTTGTAATATGCCTGTGTTCCTGTTAGGGCTTCAGAGGTCCAGCAGCCATGCCTTTCCCCCCAAATACTGCCCACTCTACCAGCCAGCCAGCATCCCATGACTATGGCCACTGAGCTTTACTTCCTCCCCTTTGTCCCTGCTTCTGCACACTTTGGAGTTCACTGGAGTCTGCTGGTACCTCTCTGTTGTCTGTGGATGGTGCCTTTTTGACTACGTAAAAATATCCATATTCATTGAATGAGCTGGCTATTCATACATAGCAGGGGTAGGAAACCAAGTGTGGCTGGCTGGTGGGCTGGATCTTGACCTCCCTCAAACCCTGCAGGCCATTCTGGCAGGGAGATAAGGCCACCCACCTGTCAATCTGCTGAAATCACCCAGACATGAAGAGAAATATTTTCTTAGCCTGTGCAGAAAGCTTAGCCTCTGTGAAAGCTATTTTTAAAAATTTGAAGGGCTGTGCATAGGCCCCCAGCCCACCCTGTGGCCCAAAAATCTGCAGCCCCTAGATTTACCCTGTTCCTGCCCCAGGGGATACCCACCACAGATTCATACCTGAAGCAATGCAGAACTTTTAAGGGAGTCCACTAAAGCAGTTTGTTTCCCAGGTAGGGATGTTAAATAAAAGACAAGACCAGGGAGTATAAAGTAAGGCACCCAGTAGTTCCCTAGTTTATTCTACTGCAGTAAGTCAGCACCCATAGAACAAGTTTGAATGGAACTGCCCCAAACAAGGAGACTTCATACATTGGCACAATATACATTTTCTATCACAGGGTTAAGTAAAGTTGCCATAAAGTTGTTGAGCTATTTTAAAGGAAATTCGGAGGGGGGGGAGAGCCCACTTACAACACATGGGTTGACACATGTCCAGATTTAAGCGATTCTCACCTGGACACTGTTTCCGGTGGTAAAATCTCGGCAATTTCCGGGAAATTCTGGACTTATGGCTCTGTGAGAGACTCATCAAGGATCCTCCTCTTTGTACAGGCACTTGGTTTTCTGGAACATATATATAGGGGTGATTCTGCTTTGTGAAACAAATTTAACAGGTGTTGGGAGTGTCTTTTGATACCTTCTACCTAAGCGCGTGCAAATCCTGCCAGAGGAATTCTGCTTTGTAGTTTGATTTCTGAATCTTAAGCCAGCTCCTTCTGCAGAAAGCCCTGATTCCATTGATTTCACATCCTTCGCTCAACATGATCAGCTTCTTCTTGCTGACAGTTAATGACCCTGGATAGATTGACACAAGAAAGTTTTACACCTGTTTGTACTGCTTTGTGTTTTCTGGTCTTATTACAGCCACATAAAGTTCGTTATGCAAGCAATGTTGCCATCAGGGTAGGACTTCAGAGCAGAATGAACAGGGCAGCCCTTAAACACAGCAGGACCAGCTTTCTACATTTTCAAGTAACTGAAATAGAGCATATTGCCACCTAAAGGATACATCTCAATACAATTAAGTCTACAGTCCAAAGTCACCTAACTGCACCACTATCTGCTGGTGTTGCTTCAAAGTCTGTTTCAGTTGCATTAGGAAAGAGGATAACTGCTAGAACCGAAAAATCACAATGCTGCTACTTTTTCCTATGGCCAGAATGGATTGAAATGTCACTGCTGACGTTATTACCATGCTGCTGAAAGACGAGGAGAGAATGATGGATGGGGCCAAAGTGAGGAGCTTTGCTTCAATATGCATTGCAAGCCTTTTCCACCTGTAGCATAAATAAGATTTGCTGAATGCCATTGCCAGTTGCTTCTGTATGAAGGTGTGGCTCAGCTTTCTTAATGACCATGCTAAATCACTATAGAGCTTAAATGTGAAACTCCCATCTGCTAAGCAACAGTTAGGACTTATTCACAAGACCACGTCAGTAACAATGTGGCTGCTAATAATTACCACACGCGTACATCCCCTTCAAGTGTCCTGGTTTTCCCAGGACATCCCCAGAATTACAGAAGCCACCCCAGCTTCTGATTTGATCCTGGAATGTCCCATTTTGCTCCTCTAGTGTTGCCGCCACCAAGCTCAGGGAGGAGGATGAGCTGGCACTAGCAGTTGATGCTGGCACTTGCAGTGCTGCTGCTCGCTCACGCAGGTCAGCTGGTTCATGTGAGAGCATGGCACCAAAAGACACGTGCTCTGATTTTCATTAGAGGAATGTTGGAAGGTGTGCCTGGAGGTTACAACAGAGGAAGGCATGACCGTTAGGATGGTATGATATGGCTTTAGATGTATAGTGCAGATGGGGCCAAGCTTAAGTCATTTCCCCACCATAACATTTAACACACATTTCAAGCGCATGGCTTCCCCCAAAGAACCCCGGGGGCTGTAGCTTACCCCCAAACACTTGTGTTTGACAAATCACTGATCTCACCTATGTCTTTGAAGGGCAATATCATGAATGCAAGACTAGAAACTTGTCCATAACTTAGTACAGCAGGTTGACTACTCGGGTTTCAAAAAGCCATGTTACTGTTTGTTCTTATCCCACAGCATTTCATTGGGAGGTTCACGCTTTCATCGGTGACAAGATGTGCATTTCATATTTTTGCCAAAGGATCCAGTGATTCATCACATTGACTCTTCGGCTGTGCATACTTGGCAAAAATCCAGCTATCGTAAGTTTGAATCTGTTTATTTCTCAGTGGAGACTCTGCTAAGAAAGTTAAGCTCTTGCAATAGGAGGTAGAAAATATATACGGAAGCCCAATTGTAATTTAGATACAGTAATAGTGTGCAAGCTTTCTGGGTTACATCAGGGAGAAATGTTCAGGTATATTATTTCTACCCCAAGCTAATCCCACCTTCTTTCTGTCTTTTGGGGTAGAGGACACATCTGAACAAAGCTCATCAACCAACAGGTGTCTCAATAGGAGCTTGATAAATTTGATTCCCCCCCCCCAAGCTAGCAAAACTGGAGGGGTGTGTGTATGTCAGGCTGGAAATACTACCTCTTACTTTTCTGAGCATGATCTTTACAAAGTAAAAGGCCACCACAGATTTGGAGTGGGGAGAGCTGGAAATGGTGGGTGTTTGTGGGTGTGTGCATATGCATGTGTACATGTGTGTGAGAGGGGGGCATGTGTGGCGGGTGTATGTGGTCTGAAAGTATAGTGTGTGTATGCATACAGTGGTTACTCCCACTGCTAGAATATGGCCCTCAGAGAGGTGGGTGCCTAGCAATATGCTCCCTGGGCTTAGAAACAATAGCCAATCCTGTTCTACACAATGCACTCAAGCACAATAGGACTTTGTATTATATGAATGTCATTATCGGGTACTAGGAAGATGGGTTGGGGAGAACATGGCCTCTGCTGTGGAGATCATTGAATGCTAAAAAAAATGGTCTATTTTTATTTATTTAAAAAGAGCAGTTACCTAGTCCTTGAGAGCCATTTTCTGATTATTGAAATATGGGAATACTCAACGTAGAATCATAGAATTGAAGAGTTGGAGGGTACTCAATGTATCACCTAGTACAACACCCCCACCCCACTTCTGCTGAAAAACCTCTTCAGAAGGTGAGTCCACCACCTTCTGAAGAGGTCTGTTCCACTGTTGAACAGCTCTTACCACCAGAAAGTTCTTCCTCACATTTACCTGGAATCGCCTTTCTTGTATCTTGAATCCATTGGTTTGGGTCCTACCCTCTGGAGCATCAGAATGCAGACTAATAACATAAAGAAAAACACATGGAACAGGAGTGAGGACACACCTTTTGTCTCTACTCCTGATCTCTACACATTGACCATTCCATTGTGCATAGAGCCTGAGGAAGTGGTAGGTGCAATTTGATGCTTTATAAGGTTCCCCATCATGGGGTGAACAGCTGCACTTATTTAATCTGCACATGTGTAGACTCCATTCAGAAGTAAGCAATATGTGGAAGTCAGGACAGGAGTCAGAATAGCAAGGGCAATTCGACTCTCCCTCCATGTCTACTATGTATTTTGGAAAGTTGTTTGCATTTGGACACCTCTTAAAATATTATAGCTAAATTTTTCATGGTGGTTCCTGAGCTCAAGGAGTAAATTTATATTTGGATAGAACTGGATGCTATTTTAAATCAAGGTGGTGAGCTGAGCCTATCAAAGCATCAGTGATTTGAACCACTGATTTTGAAACTGAAGTGCGCTTTTTATGTTGTTGTTCCTTATACTTCCCAAACTACAACAGATATGAGGCTGTTAGGAATAAATATTCCCAGATTTCAACTGTGTGAAAAAGGGTTCAGAATCAGATGGGAGGGGCCTCAGAAACAGTAAGGACAGATTCTGTCCAGTGCTTAGCTATGTTTTTATGAGCAGTCATGCTTTGTAGATATTGATGTTTTAGTTTGGTCGGGTCTGGCCATCACCATGTAACTTGATGGCTTGGTGCTATTTGCTTCACATTTCTTCTGAAGTGGGTGGGAAGTGCTAGTTTACCCAGAAGTAAGTACTGCTGAGTTCAATGCAACTCTTAAATAAGGCTGCTTAATATACTAAACAAGTCTTAATATTAATGTTCCCCATTAGTATTGCTCAAAACCAGTTTGGGTGGAAGATGCTGTAATATTTAAGGCAACTTAAATGCATTTTTAAAGGCTACAAAAATACAGTTAAATAAAAAAATGCACTGACTGGAGAAGTTATCTCATACCAGATCCATCCCACCAAGTACTGTCTATCCTGAGTAGCAGTGGCAATGCAAGTTCTCCAAGGACAGAGGTCTTCTCCATCACTTGCTGCATCATCAACTACCAAATCTACTAACCTGGAGAGGACTGGGAACTCCTGCAGGTAAAATATGTGCTCTATCTAACACACAGGTATGGCCCTAGTTACAATTAGAATAGTATATAAAAATCCAGAAGACAAGAGAGTTAAATACCATCAAAATATTTGCCAATGTAAACCAGCTTTAACCTGGTACCTAAACAATGCTAATGGTGGCGCCTGGTGAATGTGTTTTGGGAGCAGCATTCCATAATCAAGGAATTGCAAGAGAGGGCCTTGCTCCTGGTAAATGTCCATGTGATTCTAGCCACAGCTCAGGGGTACAGAATATATTTCAGCCAGAGGGCCACAGTCCCTTCTGGGCAACCTTCTGAGGGCCACATGCCAGTGGTGGGTGGGGAAAAGCAATTAATTTACATTTCCCCCCTTATATGGTAGGCTAGCTCCTATACTTACTATCACACAAGCCTCTCTATCTGCCACCAAGGAGCATTATCAGGGTTCAGGGACACATTCAAGCCAGGCAACAAACACTCAAGGAGGGCAGGGCGCATGAAGGGTGTAGCCTGCGGAGAGGACCAGACAGAGAGCCCTAGAAGGCTGCATTTGGCCCTTGGGGCCCAAGATTCTCCACCCCTGCCATAGATGAAGCTATAACCAGGACTTGGATTTTTAACCACAGCTACCTAGTGGCCTTCTGTTCAGGCTAACAACCTGGCTACTGCTTGTTTCAGATGGTAGAAAATCAATATTGCATATTTCCCCAAGACCATTGGCTTCCAAGCAGCTGACTCTTTCTCTCTCTTCTTCCTGCCCCCCATCAGGTAGGTTAGGGGCATATGGTTTTTGGTTACCATGAGTCTTGTAAGAGATATAGGCATGGAAAGCTTGCAGCAGCAGTCCATGTACTACCATGAGATAAGAGAGTAAACAAACAACCGCAGTACGTATGTTGAAATTAGCTTAATGGAGCATGTCTTCAAAGCCCATGATTAAAAGAGATTGGCTCTAGCCTGCTTCCATTTCTTACACCCTGGCTCATGTGACGTGGTGAGGGCCAAGGGTCTTTTTGTTCACATGCCCCACTTCTACAAGGTAAACTGCCAGGGAGCATTTGAGGCACCACATTGAGAGTGATGCAGGTAGAACCGATGGATGGTACCCCTGTGGCATTGCCAATACTTAAATTCGTTAGGTCCATTATAGGATCATGTGTCCTGGCATGAATTAGATGCAGTAAACTCTGGTCCATGGGCAAATGTGGCCCTGCATCATGCAAAAAGTAGATTTGAATTCACCTCTCAACAGCTGATGGGTGGTGAGTTGAAATGTGCTAGATCAGCTGTGCATCTGAATTCCGCAGGCAGAACTTGATTGCGCAACTGTATCCCTGCAGAAAGCAGCACTGCTCAGTACTTTGCATGGGATTGGCAAAGCCCTTGCACTGTCATTTCCAAGTGCTTGAAAACTGCTGCACAAGGTACGGTACTTTGGCAGGCGGGAAGGGCAATGCACCTGCCAGTCACTGCCCACTATCAAAGCTGGCCTGTTGAGGTAGGATTGGAGATTCCCTGGCAAATCCTGAAATGTGTTTAATCATTTAGGAGCATTTGTATGCTACTTCAAGGCAGCTCACAATGCCCACTCTTCAGAAGCATCTCTTGATGCGATGCTTGAAGCTGCCTAGAATGACTCATATGAATCATAATGAGCCCAAATCTTTCTTGCCATCATAGACACAATTGCCTAAGAGTATTTGAGCACATCATGATTCATATGGTGCATTCCAGGTATCTTCAGTCACTACATCAAGAGGCATTTAACATATTCCAGAGGACTCTTCCAAATAGCAAAGTGGGTGATTTTCTTAAATTTGTATTTATTTTATTTTTAATTGTTCAGATATATTGGGGATATTTTAGCTGGAGGATTCTGGAATTGTAATATTTTTAAATGACTAGGAAAGCTAGGGACAATGTGGTCCTAAATGTTCTTAAAAGGTAAAGGGACCCCTGACCATTAGGTCCAGTCGTGACCGACTCTGGGGTTGCGGCGCTCATCTCGCTTTATTGGCCAAGAGAGCCGGCGTACAGCTTCCAGGTCATGTGGCCAGCATGACTAAGCCGCTTCTGGCGAACCAGAGCAGCGCACAGAACACCGTTTACCTTCCTGCCAGAGTGGTACCTATTTATCTACTTGCACTTTGACATGCTTTCGAACTGCCAGGTTGGCAGGAGCAGGGACCGAGCAACAGGAGCTCACCCCGTCGTGGGGATTCGAACCACCGACCTTCTGACTGGCAAGTCCTAGGCTCTGTGGTTTAACCCACAGCTTACTCAGCAGTAAATCTTATTGAGCATAGGAACTTTATTTCTCAAATCCACTTCAGAGTGCAAGCTAATTTTTATCTCTTGCATTGACCCTAGTGGAGGCTGGTTCATATAGACTGAATGAGGGATTACCCCACTATCTCCAAAACACCCTCAGCCTACTGCATCTGCCTGCCTTCTTGCCCATTGGCTATCAGCCTATAGTCTCAGTGCTTCTGTTAGAGAACATGGTAGAGAGGAGAATAGGCTATGTCATTGGCTCTGGCTCCTCCTACTGTTGAGCCCCCCTGCCTTGAGGCCTACCACCAGCCCCAATGGCCATTAGTCACCACTGATTAGACTAGATGTTTCAAATTCACCTGAGCATCTCTACATCTCTCCAAATTTAGGTTACGCCCATAGCATTTAGAATTATAAATATTGGTTGGTAAAGAGTCAGTGTGGGTTTCAGTAGGCAGGGAGACAGAATACCCTTAATTTCTGTTGGCACAAAACCAATGTTTGCTAGAGATAGCCAGCTAGTTTGCCAGGTGCTTCTGCACTGTCTAACTTGCAAGGCAACATGAAGATTGCATCTCTGTAGGCCTAACACTTCATGCCATGCACCCATTATATTGGGTTTCCATGGCAGCAAAACACCTTTTCCAGGTGTCTCTCTCTATATGTCATCTCCACTCTTCCTCATTTCTGTTTTCTTGCTAGAGACAAGCCATTCTAAGGCACAACTTAATTTCAGAAACAAAATCTTGAACTAGGTGCCTAAATTATTTAATTTAGAAGAAGAATATAAAGATGAAAATGTGGGGCAGGGAGAAATAATTTTTCATGTGCAAGGAAACCTATTTGATACAGTTAGGGATATGTCCTAGGGGAGAAAAGGACAGCCAAATAGAGTCAGTTGATGCCTTCTGAGCTCTTCTGATCTTCCACCCATGGAGATGCTCTGCGTTCCTTATACAGTGGTACTTTGGGTTACATATGCTTCAGGTTACAGACACTGCTAGCCCAGAAATATTGCTTCAGGTTAAGAACTTTGCTTCAGGATGAGAACAGAAATCGTGTTCCAGCAGCACGGTGGCAGCAGGAGGCCCCATTAGCTAAAGTGGTGCTTCAGGTTAAGAACAGTTTCAGGTTAAGTACGGACCTCCAGAACGAATTAAGTACTTAACCCGAGGTACCACTGTAGTAGCAAGCACCTTTGAATCCACTTCACTCCACCTCCAAATAGTAATTGCTGATTCACACCACCCTGAAACAAGGCTACTATGCAAGCTGCAAGGTATCTGAGCTTGGGTGTGCTATGAAATAACTGTAGGTTGTGTCCAATGCTAGTCCTACTCAGGATAGACACAATGAAATCAATGTTGATGGCTAACTTCGGTTCATTAATTTCAGCAGTTCTACTGAAAATGAGAAGTTCAGTGGGTCTACCCTGAGCAGAACTTAGTTGGTTATAACCCAATATCATTGTATCTTTGTACGAGTTTGTCTCTTTCCTCCCACCATGCAGTGTATTGCTTCACTGCTCCACTACAAAGACATCTGAGTCAGACACAGTTCTGCAAGGCTTTAGATTGTATTGAGATGCCTCACCATAATATCCTATTCCAAAAACACCACAATAAAATAATTTTAAATTACTTGATAAATATGTGCAGTGAGGGAAGAAGGCTACCGCTTATTGGATGCTGGTCTTTTGGGACAAATAGGACTCTGCTATATCAACCTTAGTATGTCCTCTGCCTACCCCCATCTGCCTGCCTTCTTTCTTACAACAACTGAGGTGATTATCCCTTCTTGTCAGCTTGCTCCTTCTGCAGCTCAGCCTTTGTAAAACTAAGCAGGGAAGAGGATGAGAACAGAACTAGAATTAGTGGGCTCCACCTGCCATTGGCTCTGGCTCTTGTCCATCTCTTGTTGGTCTCCCTTTCTTATGCCCTACCAGTCCCAACAGGAATCAAACACCACTGCCCTTACTCAGTGGTCGATCACATGCTTTGCATGCAGAGAGACCCGTGTTGGGTCCCAGACAGTTCCAGTTAATCAGATCAGCAGGTAGTGTCAGGAAATACTTACTTCTGCCTAAGGCACTAGAGAGTTGCTGCCCTTCAGAGTTGACACTACTGGACTGGGTGGTCAAATGGTCTCACATAGTATTAGGCAACTTCCTACTCACCTAAAACTCCATTTTAGGTATCTACTGGTATGTACAAGATACTAGAAAAAGCCAAATTGTCATTACTGTTCATTGTCATCTCCCTCTCCACCCTGCTTCCCATTCCTCAATCAATAATCAGGTGTTCACAAAATATAAAGAAAGGCAAATTTATTTTCCACTTTGAATAAGAGTGCTCTAAGCAACATTTATTTCTTATTCTTTGAGGGGAAACCGGGCCAATCTTTTTTTAAGAAATGAAATGAAATAAAAATATAGTGCAGACAATTTATTAGACAAGAGCACAAAGATTACAGATCCACAATATCAAGATGATTCCTTGAATGTAAATACCGGTAATCAATGTTATAGACATTACAGAACATTTGTTATTATTTTTAAATCTACTTGCATATTTACCATATTTGGTTGTGTACTTAATTACTGTAATTTCCTCTAATTGCACAGTACTATAATTTCTCTTAATTACATTCATTGTGTGCATACTTAAAATCACAACACTGGGGCACTTAATTTTACAACAACCCATAATAAACCTCCAGGAAAACAATGCCTTCCCAATGTTGTGTTGGAAGCATTAGAAACCTGACATTCTTTTGGATTTCCCCCCTTGATACACACACTTTTTGATGGCTGAGATAGATAGATAGATCTACCTACCTACCTATATACTGTAGCAAAAAATAATAATACAAGCTCCTAATACTAGCCATGATGGTTATGATGTATCTCCACTGTTGGTATGCCTATCTATGTCCATTGCTGGGAATCACAGGTGGGCAGAGTGCTGCTGCATTAAGATCTTGCTTTTGAGCTTCCCATAGGTTTGATTGGCCACTGTGAGGATGGGTTGATGTACTAGGTGAACCATTGGTCTGATCCAGGAGGGCTCTTGTTATGTTTCCCCCCACACAACCATTGTATTTATGAGTGAAGAGTAGGATTTTGTCCACTGTTGGTACCTCTGTGAACTGCACGTTCAGTGATAGCTTTAACAAGGACAGCCTTAACACACACATAGTGAGCAGTAATTTTGGGGTCAAGGTTTATGGCCATAAGGCATGATTCTATCGCCCCTCTTCCAATGTAACTACTGAATACATGAATGGAGGAACCCCTCTCTAGCCAATTAGATTGGGTGGGTAGGACTTCCTTCCAAACCCGAGGTGGGGCAATCAATCAATCCCTGTGCTATTTGTCATGTCATTGAAGTGCTTGATCTGTCAGTGCTTTTTAAGATGTCCCTGACTTTTTCCTTTGTGTTTTCCTCTTAGTTTACCAGCTGATTTCACGATGACTGAGGATTTAGATCCAAGATTCAGTTTTCTCACTTGGGAACAGATTAAAATACTGGATCAAGTGCTAAGTGAGGTGATCCCCATTCATGGCAGAGGGAATTTCCCGACGTTGGAGGTGAAGCCAAAATACATCATTTGTGCTGTCAAGGAGCAGCTGATCAAAAATAAGATCGCTGTCCAAGACATACGCCTGAATGGCTCCACAGCAAGCCACATCCTTTTAAAACAAAATGGTCCCAGCTACAAGGACCTGGATATCATTTTTTCTGCTGAGCTTCGAAATGAGCATCAATTTCAGGTTGTGAAGGAGTCTGTCCTTAATTGCATCTTAGACTTCTTACCAAAAGGTGTCAACAAAGAAAAGATCACAGCAAAGACAATGAAGGATGCCTATGTGCAGAAGATGGTGAAAGTGTCTACAGATTATGATCGCTGGAGTCTTATCTCCTTGACAAACAACAGTGGGAAGAATGTTGAGCTTAAATTTGTCAACTCTCTCCGACGGCAGTTTGAGTTCAGTGTTGATTCCTTTCAGATAATCCTCAATCCTGTGTTAGATGTCTATAGCAATGCAGATGGTGAGCTGTCAGAAGATTCTAATTTGTCCATCATTGCTGAAAGCATGTATGGAGACTTCGATGAGGCCATGGAGCACCTGAAGTACAAACTGATTGCCACAAAAAACCCCGAAGAGATCCGTGGTGGAGGCCTTTTGAAATATAGCAACCTTCTGGTTCGGGATTTTAAGCCAGTAAATGAGGCAGAAATTAAATCACTGGAACGTTACATGTGTTCTAGATTCTTCATTGATTTCCCTGATGTAACAGAGCAGCAGCGGAAGATTGAGTCATACTTGCGCAATCACTTCATTGGGGAAGGGAAGAGCAAGTACGACTACCTGATGACTCTGCGTGGGGTTGTGGACGAGAGCACGGTCTGCCTTATGGGACACGAGCGAAGGCAGACACTGAACATGATTACCATCTTGGCTCTCAAAGTGCTTGGAGAGCAGAATATCATTCCCAATGCAGCCAATGTAACATGCTACTATCAACCTGCTCCCTACATCAGCGACAGGAACTTCAACAATTACTATATTGCTCCTAGACAGCCACCCATTATCTACCAGCCCTATTCCTTTCACATTCCCATGCAGAGTGGCATGGTGTAGCCAACCACAAAACCTCATTGCCTTACATCATTGACCAACCTTTCCCTAGCCCCCCATTCCCCTGAGGGCTCTTCAAAATAAAGCCCACGTTAAAGCAAATTTTCCTATCACTTTTGATTTTCAGGACATCTTTTTTGGGGGTGAGTCTGTGCATGTTGCCAAACATTGGCCTGCTACTGAAATATTGTCCTACATATTGAATGAACTGTGTGCTGGAGTTCATGTGAGATTCTCAGCAAGTTTCCTAAAACAGTTTATTTGCACCCTCATGTTTCTCTCTGTTTTGCAGCAATTTGGCCAGACCACCAACGTTGCCAACCAAGCAATAGTGTCTTACAAATGGCACAAGCACTGAGACTAATGTTGTGTGCCTGGACCGAAATGCAAAAGTTTGTGAGTTTGGCTACAGCATCAAGTCTACACTCCTGCCTTTTGTTCTTTTGTTACAGTGCTGTGTTGCTACTAAGAGACTAAGAGGCAAAACCCGCACAAGGCATAGGGATGGAGACTGGAATATATTATCCACTTTTGTGACAGTGTGACGCTTCTGGAGAAAGCTGGCAGTGTCCAGTCTAAACAAGCAGAGATAGGAGATAGGCATGAAAACAAGACCTTGGGCAACTCCAGCGGAACACTGATGACGTAAAGCATTCTCCATATAACAGAGCTACAGAAGTTGTTGCCTCTGCAGGGAGCACAGCCAATTGAAGTCTTATGTAGGCTGAACAGACCTGAGTTATAATAGGCTCCATTGCCATGGAGGTGCAGGCTTGGTGTTTAAGGCTTGGTGTTTAAGTTTTTGGCTCCAGTACGACTGGAGAGATAGCAATACTGCAGGATGACAGAGCTGTGTCTTCTGGCTAGAAGATCACTAAATATGGCATGAGTGATTCTGTCCTCCATTCTCAATAGATTCATCTGTTGTACCTGTATATGCATTCTGGAGTGCAAAATTGAGCTTTTGTCCCTCAGCTGCAAGAAACGAAGAGAGTGAAGACTCTATGCCTCATTTCATAGTGAAAGTGTATAGAGCACGAGCCCACTGAAGTGGGGGAATATAATACCAGTGCAACTGAACTGGAAATCTTATCCAAGTGCCTCACTGAAGTGAATGGTGAATGGTTCATGAGTGGATCCAATTTTAATGCCAGGTTGCTGTGCTACCTAATGTGATAAGTATCTAATCAATTTCAGAAATTCTGTAGAAAACTGTGTAAAGCCAAACAATTCAGTATGGCAAATTCTGATAGAGAACTTCACAAGTTTTGTAAAAGCTACTCACTTGTTTCAGTAATTGACACTCTGATCCTTGAGATATGGATGATCACAGAGCTTCTTGTGTGAGCCTGGTCATCCTATGTATGTGTTTTCTGCAGTCCTGTGTTACCGAAGCAACATGACATGGAACTGTGGAACAGATGCCATCACAATGCTCCCATAACTTTAAAAATGGGCCTCAATCCTATTTTCCCCCAAATGTAGTGTCTTTTTTAAAGTCTGGACATACCTAGTGCTCAGCTGACTTGCTGAATTGTTAAGCTTTAGTAATTACTACAGGGAAGTAGAAGCATTTCAAGGAGGAGACAGGTTAAGTACAAAGGCTACACCTGGATGGCCAGGAAAGTTGCCTCAAAGATCTTTTATGCTCATTCCTTGCCTTCCCACCTCCCTGCCCCGGGTCCTGGGGATGACAGTTGGTTGATAATGCTGATAATATTCTTTAATTCCATGGAACTATAGTTTCCTGGACAGAGTATTAAACCAGTTTGGTGTAGATGCATCATTACTAGCTGAAGCAAAATTTTGCAAAACATTTGGCCATGATAATAAAAGAAACATCATTCAAACTTTTTGAATTTTGAACATGTTCAAATTTTGTTTTCAAAATTTGAATGTGAGAGATACTGTAGCCAGGAGAATCATTCACTTGGTGTGCCTTGTTGGACTTTGAAGATCAAGCTATGCCTATAAGTGTCATTTTTACCTTTGAAAATTGGCACATACTATTATTGTGTTAGATGAAGCTTTCATTGTGAAAAGTACAAGCAACAATGAAGGAATCTACTGGTGTTCAAAAACCAGCCCATGTATTCTTCTACTTCTTGTACAATTTGTCTAATTTCATTTTATATATTTAAGTTCTGGTTACTTTTAAGCCCATACAACCTTTACCAGCTGGTCTGGAACTGAACCACAGAAGTCAATTGATATGCTCCAGTTGACATTTTTGGTCTTTTGCTAAGATGTATCATGATATATAGATCTTCAATGTTATACATTATGAAAGACTTCAATATGCAAAAAAAAAAAAAGTCTCAGGTATAAATTGAAGCTTTCAATAGATTTTAAAAGGTCTCATATTTCCTACATAGAGGTTGCAATTGAATGTCATCAGATGGTAACCACTTGGGATATCTATATATTTTGTGTGAGTGTGGATTTGTTGTGAAACAAGTTTCTGTTGTTGCAATTGTTGCACTAGGTTCTTTTGTTTCGCAACATTAAGGCTTGCCTTTGCGCTTCCAGACAGAAAATGTTCTGGATTCAGCCCTCCACTTTTCATAAGTTTCATAATTTCTTAAAAGTTCAATTAGAGATGTATAAATATTCTAAAGTAGCATTGATTCTGTTGATTGGTTTGTTTGTTTGTTTGTTTGTTTGTTTTAATCACAGGGGATTTTCATGTCCAAACAGCAGCTTGAGAATGTTGGGTTTCTATGATGCAGAAACCTCTTATCTGGGTCTTGAGCACAGTACTCAGGGAGCATCCCTGGTGAAAGTCCTGTTGAAATGAATGAGAGTTGCACAACTGCACAGGTGTGTTTTTGTGTAACTCTGAGTGAATTCACAGTATATTTACTACCTAGTGGCTGTTTTTTAAAAAAAGAAAAGTCTGTAGTGGCTCTCAGGTTGCTCTATGTATTCACTGCATGTGGTAGACTATGTGTCACCAACCTTACGTCCCACTTTCCTGAATATCTAAGCAGTGATAGGGGCTTGGCAGTGCACAGCAGTTAATAGCTGGCTCTTTTGAGGGGGTACCACAGCTCAGCATTAGATCACATGTTTTGCATGCAAACAATCCCAAGTAAACCCCTTGGAAGCTACCTCATAACAAAACAGTTTTGATTAGTTTTTGACTGACAGAAGCTCTCCAAGGTTTCAGAAAGGAGTCTTCTCCAGACCAACCTGTAGATCCTGGGTACTGAACTCATACCCTCCAACATTTCTCTGATGAAAATAGGGGCTTCCCATTCAATAATTATATTTTTACTGTTTCTACACCACACATCTTATTGGGTTGCCCCAGCAACTCTGAGCAGCTTCCAACATAAATACAAACACTAAAAAATCAACCATTTTAAAAAAAACCTTCCCTATTCCTTCAGACGGCTCAGGAGTTGGATAACTCCACACCCTCCAACATTTCTCCTACGAAAATAGGGACACTCTAGGGAAAAGCGGGGCATTCTGGGATCAGATCAGAAACTGGGGCAGCTACTCTAAATCAGGGACATCCCTGGAAAATAGGGGCACTTGGAGGGCCTGTGAACTCGAGACCTTCTGCATGCAAAACACCATCTCTCTGTTAGGGCCTCTCCATATGTGATCTATCACTGAGCAATGTACTTTACCGCTGTGACCAGTTCAGTCCCTGGCTTCTCCAGTCAAAAGGATCAGGTAGCAAGTTTTGGGGAATACCTCTGCTTATAACTTGGAGAGCTGCTTCCTGTCAGAGTAGACAATACTGGATGAGATGGACAAACTGTCCAACTATCTTATGACCTTCAGGTATACATCTATATCAGGGGTGGCTAACTGTGGCCTACCAGATATTGTCAGATCCCAATTCCCACCAGCTGCACTGCCAGCATAGACACTGCTCAAGGACAACAGCAACTGCATTAAGCAACATCTGGAGGGCCACAGGTTAGGCATTCCAGATCTATACCAAGAATTCACTCTGGTGTTGTTGTTTTTTTTTTCATTTTTCATATCTATAAATTTTACTCTTATGTTTATGTAATATCCTACTGTGTAATTGTTATTTTAAAAACGGTGTGAGTGCCTGATTTCAACACATTGCTTTCAAACTTATCAAAAGTTTACAGCGTTGGGTAATCTAATATTGTCAGGATGTGTGTGTTAAGGTCTAAGTTCTTTCCTAAAAGATATAAAGATATAGATATATAAAACTATAAATCCTTGAAGACATTTTTCATTATAATTGTAGAAGATTGAAAGCAGATATTTTATAGTATTTTGTTTAGGATGTGAGCTATCACATTTATATCACTTAAACACACTGCTTCGTTTTTCACAATGAGTAAAAGGGAGGGGGGGATTGTATAGTTATTCTCCGTCATGATAATATTTTTCCTGTGGTCTAGTGATCCTGCAAAGTGTTGTTTGTTTTTAAGAATAAAAAGTAACGGGCTAGATTCATCCAGTATTCTGCCACTGTATACCTGCCAAAGTTGTCATAGCCCTAAATGTATTGCCCTGATCTAAAGCTCTGCAGGTCTATAAGGCAGTCTTGTGTAAGTAATACAACCTCTATGTGCAGAGCTCAGAGGTAGAGTCCTAGGTTCAATCCCTGGCAAGTTCAGTTATTAAAAAAGAAAGAAAGAGTGAAAGAGCAGGTGATGGGAATGTCCTCTCCCTGAGACCCTGGATTGCTGCTTCAGGGAGAGAAGACAATGTACTGGGATAAATCAACCCATGGTTTTATTCAGTATTAAGAAGCACTATGTAAGCCAAAGAGCTTTACCAATCATTGCAATGATGGAAATGCCTATACAGGGGTGCCAACTTGAATAAAATATTGGGGGGGCAGGTAAGCCCCTCCTCACATAACTGATCACAAGACGCAACACACACACATCATTTGAATGCCAATGCCCATCAACTTGGGGGGATGCCCCCCTCAAATATTTCATTAGCATGGTCAATTTACTGCAAATTCTGTTGAGATTCAGGTATTTGTTTCATGAGTTTTTATCATTGCTCAGTATAAAATGGTCCTGCTTCAGCACATTGGACCCCAATGTGGTGGTTTTCAGTCTCCACTGCCAGACAAGCACAATGTAAAATTTGGCACAAATTCAAAACCTAGCAATATTTCTGAATATACACACGCACAACCCAATGTTCATTCCTGTTTTTTAAAAAAATACTTTGAAAAATGCATGGAAGAATCCTGCTTGCTCATTTGAAAAATACTTTGTTTTCTAAACCCATTGATTAATTTAGGATCAGCTGATTTGATTCGTGTATAGCAGTAGTCCTGCCAACACACTCAGATCTAACCATATTCGTAACTGGGCATGCTAGGTGGAAGATATATCTAATTAGAAGACTATAAATGTTCAGTTTCTCTAGTAGATTTGCAAGAACATTCTTTTCCCCTTCCATATTAATTTAATGTCTATACAGCTGCATCTCTGGTTTCAAAGAGGTAGGGTGGGGCATATTTTGTAAGGATGCTAGTTTTTCACTTTCTGGGATCTTAGTTGTGTGCTATAATTATGAAATGGAAGCTTGAGGAAGTGGTCATGTACATGTGACATCATGGATGTATTGCACCTGTGCATACCTGGAGGGGTGTGAGTCCTGGTCAACATCACAGATTTAACAAATCAGTTCTTGTTTCGATCTGCATGGTTTTTTTGTACTAATATCAGACAATGATCTGCTGTTCTGAGAATGAAATTGTACAGTGAGGACGTAATTCACTTGATGTCCCATCTAAAGTTGTGCAAAAGAAAAAATGTAATGCTAAAAAAATGTACTGGCCACATCTGTTTGTAGGTCATTAGTCCATGTGTTGACTAGTGCCTTTGGGTATTTGGGGAAAGATCATTTTAAAATAAACATTTGTTTTTAACCTAAGTGTCTTGCCTCTTTGTGAATACAGATTCATTTCATTGTTTTGCAACATTGGAGTGGTGTAAACATCAGTCATGCAACTACTGATGGAAATAGGATAGCCACATCTGGAAACAAAAGTGGGTGTTGTTGTTTTTTGTTTTTTTGCGGGGATGATGATGTTTCCTAACCCCATCCCTGAGAATATTTTCCATTTTTCATGCCCGTTGGAAGACATTTTCCCCTTGGTATCCTGCTACGCCTTTGGTTTTTTGCTTTTTTAAAAACTTCATTCTTCTTCATAGATTGATAATCTTCATAACGCCCATCATCCTTGAACACTGGCTTTGATGGTTGATGAGCACTGTAGTCCACAGGGACTGGTAGATGCCACATTGATTATCTTGATGTCATGAATGTGGTGACATCACAATAGCAGGTATAAACAGGTGCTGGTATTGTTGAGGGGCAATGGAGCTAATTGAAAGAAAAGGTAGCCCTTATTCAACTGGTCATATGGGTGACCCTAGCCAATAAGAAAGCATAAGCAAAGCCCAGGTCAGAGCAGTGCTTCCTGAATGGATGAACCCTTTTATTCCTCTTAAAGAATTCTGACAAAGGCCAATGTATGGATAAATGGATAAGTAAAGCAATCCATACAGACAGCTCCAGTGTGGGAGGGGTTTCAGCTCAGCCTATAAACTATTGGTGTGTGGGTGTGACTATGAAAGGGTTGGATTTGCCTAGACACGTCCTCTTTTTTGGTGGTAAAAGCTGAGTATGGGTGTGTTTAAAAAAAAAATTGGCAAAATGTCTGGGGGTTTTTTGCTTGGCAGCAGGCAAGTAATAACAGCATTGGGGCTTCTTTGCGATCACCAGCTGAGCCAGCCGTGTGTGTGTGTGTGTGTGTGTGTGTGTCTTCTTTTTTGCCCTTCCAAATATGGCAACCCTACTATGTTATGTATTGTTGTGTTTTTATCTTGTAAAACACCCTGTGAACCTCAGATGAAGGGAGGTTTTGAAACTTAATAAATAATAAATAATAAACATGCTGGAAAAAACTTGTTGTAGCCCAAACAAGATGCTAGAAAATATTAGGAGAGATAAATAGGACACACCACACACAGGGTGGTAATTAGATCCCAGTCCCAAACTAATAGTTCATTTTTATTTTATTTCATCAATTTATATATCTTTAACACCATGTTTTCTAAGTGGCGGTGTATCATGTGATTACAAAATATATAACTGAGACGAATCAGTTAAAATCAAGGAGCTTTCTCAAAGGCCGCTGAAAGTAGTTTTCACCAAGCACCATAATGTTGAAAAATAAAACATGGAATACACACACACATACACACACACTTCTCTCTCC
The DNA here is from genome assembly GCF_965112155.1 of Podarcis liolepis. NCBI lineage: Eukaryota > Metazoa > Chordata > Lepidosauria > Squamata > Lacertidae > Podarcis > Podarcis liolepis. Next base: position 22,375,395 of record NC_139570.1, on the reverse strand, counting down.
CTCCCTCTCTCTATCATATCATATGATACATGAAATATATGCATGCATTTTATATGGCTGACTGTTGTTATTTGATTAACAACTTCAGTAGGTCAGGAGGGAATCAGAATTGGGGCCATGCCACACAGACATGGGCTTATCCCTTTCCAATTGCACTGGGATCTCAGAAGAAAATCCCATCCCCCACAAAAACACTACTAGCTTCCACTGATGCCAAGGCTTCAACTATCCATGATGTAGTCTCTCCATAAGAAATTGTGTGTGGCTGTTCAGTTCTATTGACATAGTGGATATATGGGGACCATACGTTATCAAAATGATCACGTTTTGTTTTATCTCTAGCAACCCTTCTGTGTTGCATTAAGTGCTCAGAAAGAGACAAATCCCAAACTTTCCCTTGCAATCACACCAGAGATGATCCTTAGACTCTTCCTTTTTCAAATACATGTGCTTTCTTTCTCCTACGGCATTTCAGTTCACGTTATTTGCTGCTAGACATCTTCTCACTTTCAAGAACATCATGCCATCCATATGTTCGTTTATTTGCAGAAGAAAGAAGAGGCCAACTACTTCAGATCCCATCACAGCTGTCACTGTTGCTGTTTTTCCCACCAATTACTTTACACATTATGTTTAATAGCAACACACAGAGAGTAAACAATCACAGATATTTCTGTGTCTCGCTGACATGCTCTTGTTAGAGGATCAGGCAGAACCATAATGGGCCCTTCAGTCCCTCTTAACTTAAACTGCTAATTATCTTCCCATAATGTTTCTGAACTTGTAGTGGCTGCTGTCCCCTCCCCAAATTGGAGATGCATGCAAGGTGATCTCCTTTGAAGCAATCCCAAACAACTCCCTCAGCAATGTCTTTTTTTAATGTTTTCATTTGTATGTCACCCTTCAGTAAGAATTTATAGTGCACTTCACATTTTAAAGAAGATTTTAAACAATAAATGATTAATAATAATCAGCATTGGCAGCAGAATAATAAAAAACCACCAGCATAAAATGCCTCAGTTAAAAGATATAGGCTATAGACAAATTGGAAGGGATTCAGAAGAGGGCAGCTGTATGGCAGGGACCATCCAGACTTCTTTTTTATTGTGCATTCATGATGATTTGTATGATCGTATGCAGATGGCTATAAGCAATCCTGCTTCAATACATTTTGTGCCTGCAAACATTCTGAGGCATTCATACTTCTTCGTTTCCAGTGGGTACATGGCCCATAGCTTCCTGTTGAATGGTATAAACTATATATGAACTAACTCCAGCTATACAGCACTTCAGGGCAGTGGCATAGGGGGGGGGGGAGCCACAGGGGTGGTTGTCCTAAATGCAAAATTGTTGAGGCGCAAATTTTCAACACCCAAAGCTGCCTTAATACAGCTGTGCGCTTCAAACGCTGGGCTCTGCAAACCAGGAAGTGACCTCTCCAGACAATGATGATGATGATGATGATGATGATGATGATGATAAGAACAATAATAATTTATTTATACCCCACCTATCTGACTGGGTTTCCCCAGCCACTCTGGGTGGCTTCCAACAAAACACTAAAATACAGTAACCTATTAAACATTAAAAGCTTCCCTCAACAGGGCTGCCTTCAGATGTCTTCTAAAAGTTTGGTAGTTATTTTTTTCTTTGACATCTGGTGGGAGTGATGACTCTTCTTTTCTTACCTCTGTGGCTGCGATCTCCTGTGTGATGCAGATGCCATTAGGCAGTTGAATGCACATGCATACTCTGTCCATTTGTCTCCCACCCAGCCACCCCTCCGCACAGCCCTGGGTGATGGCAACCTATGCTATGCCCCTGCTCCAAGGTAGAGAAACTACAGCTGTGCCAATTAGAAAATTCTCTTTTTTGGTCATTTCTTGGTTGGAAGAAAAACAAAATCATCCCGAAAGATCCTAAAAGATCACATCCCTCCTAAGATGTTCCTGGATGCTAATTGCATCAGAATGCTTCTTTTCCAAGACCTTCCAGGATATTACATTACATCTCACAGTATCACTCCCAAGCAATTCTTAGATGCTATATTACATCACAACACACTGCTTTGAAGGAATTCCAAGAAGTGTGGCCTCTCAAGGCTCGCCCCACAACTTGCCACCCACCACACTTTCTGGCTAGATATGGTAAGATAAGTTTCAATCATGTCTGGAAATGTTATAGAAATTTCTCTCCCTGCTGTCCAGGAAAGCAGCAGAAAATCAGAGGAAGAATATTTTTTGAAAACATGGGGTGGGCAGTCGGGTGAAAGGTTTGTCCTAGTCTTAAAATAATACAGTCTGATCTTGCATCACATGAATGAGGTTGCCTTAAGGGTAACATACAGCTTGCATCTGAATCAGCTTGCTTGCTCATCTTCCACTCAGCAGTGAAGATAAATTGCACAGGTTGAATGAGAAATTCACAATATCCTTCATAAAAAGTGGTTTGCTTCCCTAAGAGTCTATTCCCATTATATTTTAATAACTCACATGAAGGAATTGGCAGCAACTGCAACAAAGCCCTTCCTTTGACCAACATAATCCTGTTGTTCACAACCTTCATGTCATATCTCGAAACAGGCTAAATGAAGACATTGATTTTAATTCAATAAACTGCCTAAGGGTTTACACATTTCCCAGATGATTGGCAGGTTGTAAATAATGTATGTGTGTCACTGTGACCAGAGGAATACAGGCTGAAACATTGAGGTAAATATATTACAGCTTCTTGTGGCTAGCAAAGTAGGGAACATAAAGATTTTCATAAAGCACTGAGGGAGAATGGAGAGCTAGACTCTAAGCTTTAATTGACACCACAAACCAATTAGACATGAATGAATCGTTGTCAAAGATTAATAATGTAATTTGGCACAAAGCATTTGAGCAAATGAATCTTACACATTTATTTCTCCTAAAGCAGAGACAGGGAACCCTTTTCAGCCCAAGAGTCATATTGCCTCAGGGACAACTGTCCTCGGGCTGCATGGGGCCAAAGACAGCAGTGGGTGGAGCCACACAGATGACTCTTACCTTTGGATAGTAGGCTATATTCCAGCCATGAAGAAGGCAGAGATTTCTCAACATACAACCAATCAAGAGGCATTGTCACAATTCATTCCATCCATGCAGAATCACTCAAGAAGGAGTGAAAGCATGTTTTGTGAAGGGTAGAGCCTGGTAAAAAGGAATGTGGTCTGAGAAGGGGCATTGCCTACAGGGAATCCCTCAGATCAGATAGAAAGTTCTGGAGGCTTCATTTAGACCTCGGTTCTGAGTTCTCCAGCCCTGTTCTAATGGATCTTGAACTACAGATATGTTGACTTGGTGGATATGGTGGTGTCCTTTGGTTTAGGCACACAGAATGGTGCCTTATTCTGTGAGATAACCAGCCTCATATAACCAACATGCTTAAGTCTAATTCATGCATGAAGTGGTTAAGATCACAGAGTAAGCTGTCCTACCAGGCTTAGCTGACCTTGGGATGGGCTAGGTAATCAAATCTTTGTCCCACCCCACACACCCCAGTCTACCCGAGAAGCTGAGAGTATGAGGAGGTCTGAGCTGGTTGCTCCAAGTTCAGACTGCATGACTCTGACAAGCCACTCTTGAGTTCCTATACCAATAATTTAAGAAATTGCACCCCTGTAACTAAGCCAGATTTTACTGCCTGTGCAACTTTCTGAAGCACATGAATCTGGCATTTGAAGAGCTTGTAGGTAAACCATTTTTAACTTACCAAACATGTGGTCTTTTTCTATGCTGTGAGAAGAGATAAGTTTTGGAACTCACAAGGGCATTTTTAAGATCCAACAGCCCATATTTCCACACTTTACCCTGCTGCTTATTTTGTTATTTTTATATCTTTGTTGGGATTCTCTCACCAAAGACTTCTTACCCCAAAATTGGATCTTGGCATCCAGAAACTCTTGAACCAACATATTCAAGGTCGGACCATTAGTTCATCTAGTCCAGTACTATGTACTCTGACAGAGCAAGCCTGGTGCTATCACATAACACATTTAATCTCTGTCTGTCTGTCATTCCCCCCGACCCTTTCCCAACACCAACAGGAATGCTGCATGGATAGACTCACCCATGCCACCATTTTAATTTCCCAGAATAAAGGTCTTGAAGTGACACTGGTGGTGGATGCAGTCGCAAAGGCCACAAGCCATCTGTCTCGCTGCTGCTGCTGCTGCTGCTGTTGCTGTTGCTGACAGGCTACCCAAAATGATATATATTGGAGAGTAGCCTGCCAAGCTCACTGAAGGGCTATCTAAGAACATAATAAGAACCCGGCAGACCAAACGCCTGCCTAATTCAGCATTCTGTTCTCACAATTGTCCATATAACTCAGTAGTTTCAACCTTGACTGCCAGCAGCTCACCAGAGTATCAGACGGGGGACATTCCCAGAACTACCTGGAGATGCTGGGGACTGAACCTAGGACGTTCTCCCACTGAACCACAAGCCTTTTTTCAGAGATGCCTATTGGGAAGCCCAAAAGCAGAACCTGAGTGCAATGGCCTTTTCCTGCTTGTGATCCTCAGCTCTCCACTGTTTCAGACAGAATTCTCTCCCAGGCCTATCTGGGGCCTGAACTTGGAACATTCTGCATGCATAGTGGATGCTCTATCACTCAGCTATGTTAATTCCTCCAACTATGGTCCTTTCACTAAAGAAACAACTACACAGAACACATGCACTGCATTCTCCCTCAGAAAGAGAAGGCAGATGATAACTGTTTTGGTGATTGTTGCTTTAGGGTTCATCAGTATAATTGGCCTGTTTTTCAGGCTTATTTTATCATTAGCGGTGAATGCGTTTATGGTCATAAGGGTTGCACTAGAAATGATTTTATTTGATGTTTGCAATAGGGCAGCTAGCATTTTAAAATCTCAGTGTGTGTCATAGCTGAAGATAAATAATGTAAACAATTTACAGGCTGTTCATTAGCAGCATTCATAATGTGATCGGCAGCCCTCTCTGGAGCACTGGGCTGGCTGGGTGATTTCAAGGTAATTGTCACATCGGCCGAGTCCTAGCTAAGCTGGCCAAGGAGATTGCAGGAATTGTTTTCTGCACACCTTTCTAAAGGCCAAACCAGATGTGGCCAGGCCATTATTTATATGTGCTCCCTGTTCACAAAAAATAAAGGTGGGCAGTTACTTTCACAGTTTAAGGAAAGCATAGCATAGGAAGTTTGAACCCTCCCTCCCCCCTCTGTCCTTCAGCTGGTTGCTTTAGACAGCTTTCATTTATTCTGCAAATGTGACATGAGGGCTGGCAACATCAACCCTGCTGTGTGGCAACTTCTTGCAGACGACTGCAGTGCACAGAGACAAACAGTCAGGTCATGCATCCTTAGCAGTGACCAGTGGAGGAATGACTGCTGAGGGCTAAAAATTACTTTACATGGTGCAGAAATGACTTCAAAACAACCCATTACAATGGCACATGGGGTTTTCAGTGGCTTATTCAATAAAAAAAGGCTAAAGCACTATGATATTTCCAACTGTTAAGAAAAAAACCCATCTCTCAGTCTTTAAGTCCCTGTCTTCAACCCACCCACCTTTGCCCATGCAAAAAGTCTCTCTCCCCATTACCTGCTCTTGACCAGGGCCATACAAGCCCCCTCTCTCACTCTGATTCTGATACACCCCACCCTCTCTGCCTGTGCAAAAACTCGCTCTTACTCTCAGTTCTCCTCCTCATGTACTCACCCTCTGCCCACACAAATGCCAGCTCAGGCTCTTGCTCTCTTCCACCCACTGGATCCACCCTCTGCCCACACAGTTTTGAACATGAGGAGGTGGATGAGCTCGAATACGTGGGGGGGGGGGGGAGGCATTGCGTTTGAAGTCTGAACAAGACAGGGGATGTTTTTCTCCAAAGAAACAACAATCACATTTTTCTCAGGACAGGTAGCAACCCTGGAAGAAAGTCCCATCAAATTCAATGGAACTTACTCCCACTGAAGGGCTGTGGATCAGTGATAGAGCACCTGCTTGCAGAAGGCCTCAGGTTCAGTCCCTAGCATCTCCAGGTAGGGAGCCCCTGCCCAGGAGTGTAGGAAATGCTGAGCTAAATGGACCAATGTTCTGACTCAGTATAAGATGACATCCAATGTTCCATGTAAATATGCATGTATAACAACCACTAAAAGCTCTTCAGGATTTAAGAGTGCCTTCCATTTTATGACAGAGACAAAGGCTATGAACCATTGCTTTAAATATACCAAAACATTTAACAAACATTTTTTAAAAAAAGAAATATACAACAGACATACTAATACTATTAATGAGCTGAACAGAAGCTGGCCAGCCACATGCTGCTGTCACGGTCCTCTTGATTTACATCCCAATCTATTAGTTAATCTGTACCCATTTGTGTTCATCTGGAGAAGTAATCGTATTTTGTTAAGGGGAAAAAGTAAGTTTGATTCATAATTCATCATTTTTGCAGTTGGGCCTCATTAGTCTGTTATTAAGGGAGACCGTTCCTCTTGGAGCCACGCTCCAGCTTTTAGTCAAATTGACACGCAGCACTGAATCTAAATACAGTCATTGCTGATGTCAAGATATAATGAATTTTAACTCATTTGTTTATTATTGTACAGCATGTGTTAGAAGCTTTTATGAATTAGTAGATATGCTGATTCAGAAAAGGGATCTCTCGTGGCTACACGAAAGACTAGATGTGGGACTGGGGAAATGGATGTCTTATTTTACTGGTAGGAAAGAAACAGCTCTTTAAAAGGATCATTTTTCATCCCATGGAAAAGCCAAGAACTGTGGTGTGTGGTGAAATTTTTCATAGGGGAACAGTTAGGAATAGCTGCCTTATGAAACTACGCTGGTAGATAGTACCCAGTCTTTTTGAGAATAGTTGCAGGTTCCATCCAACTGTCAGTGTACAGCGGAGCTGCTTTAACACCACTGAATGTATCTGATATTATGTCTTGTTCTTCTTGAAAATGCAAGGCTCCGAATGATGTGTTGTGGAAGCGGGCACATTTTACCAAGTTGAGTTGGCCTTGGCACAGCCATGCAGCTCAGTGATAGCTGTGCAGACGCATTCTCTAAGGAGGCAAGCATTTCTTCAACAGAGTCCCTCTCCATGCTTTCTATCTGAAGTACATATGTATGGTCTTTCTCACACTTCACTAGAACACTTGAAACTCTATGCTTTTAATTGTCATGGGGGGGGAGGGGCGAACTGTGTGATGTTGTCTTCAGAACACAAGGAGACACATTAAACGTAAAGCACTGAATGACAGCAATCCACATATAGTTACTGTATTTTTCTGTGTATAAGACTAGGGTTTTTTCCTAAAAAAATAATGTCAAAAATTAGGGGGTGTCTTATACACAGAGCCATCTCTCCCCCCCCCCCATTTTCTTAAATCTCAGTCCCTCAAAATAGGGAGCGTCTTATACATGGGGGCGTCTTATAGACGGAAAAACAAGGTACTTCGCCCGATAAACTAGCTATTGCTTTCTTGTTCCTTAGTTGCAGCCACTCCCACTGATGACTCATTAGCCACAAGCGGAAATGGATGCAGGACTGCACAAATGCATTCACATGCAGCAATGGGTTTAGCAAGAAATGAACCAAGGGAACAGCTCTTGAACAAATGATTTGTCACTTTTATATCGCAATTTAAAAACGAATGTATATAAGCAAGTTGGAGTAAAAGGTGCACACCTTAATACTCTAATTCACCAGGAACATTTAGGGACTAGCCTAGTCCCCCTCATCCACTGACCTCACACCACTGGCCAAGAAGTAACTTTTGAGGTGTAGTGACCTACAATGCTTACCTGCTTTATTATGCTTATATTAGGAGGCAGGGGGAGCCACCAACATAGATGGCTCTAAAAGAGGATTAGACGAATTCATGGAAGACAAGTAACTCAGTGGCTACAAGCTACAATGGCTAAGCTCTGCCTCCACAGTAAGAGGCAGGTTATCTCTGAATACCAGTTGCTGGAAACTGCAGGAGGAAAGAGGGCTCTTGTGCTTTGATCCCATTTGTGGGTTTCCTGTGAGAACATGATGTAGGAAGAGATGGGCCTTTAGCCTGAATCAGCAGTAACCTTCTCGTTATTTAGGCAGCTGATTTCAGATGTAATGAAAGGGCAGCAATTTGTTTGTCATCACATTTCTTTTTATTGCACTTTTACTGACGAGGAAGGAGAGAGAGAGAGAGAGAGAGAGAAAGAGAGAGAGAGAGAGAGACTGAGACTTGTGGTATTTTCTGCCTTGACTTCTTGTCTTGACTCTTAACTCTTGACTGCCTTGTTTGATGGGAGGGGTGTCTTAAAGAGCAAGATGTCTAGGTCTTTCCTTGGGGCCCAGGACAACGAGGGACATCATTATCAAAGCTCAATACCACCTCGAAGGCTCCCAGTTCTGAGGAAGAGGGTCTGGTGAGGATCAGGGCTTTAGAGCAGGGATAGGGAACCCCAGAAAGTTGCCCAGGAGGGATGATGACCCTGGGGATGAAAATGTTCCTCACTGCTGCTTTAGAAGGAGCAAGAGAGTTGTAGCCTGACTCATCTGACGAAAGAGAGAAAGGGGTTCCAAGTATGCTGTTGAAAGGGGTTCAAGGTGTCTCAGCATTAATTTAATTCTAATTCAAGAAATGAGTTGTCACAGGAATCCTGAATATCAAGCGTCCTTGGTGTAGGTTTCTATTATATGCCACCACATATAGAAAACCCCTGAATTCTCAATTGCTATAGATATGGAGTTGACATGGTTAAGTCATCACTCACTCAGCTATGTGGCACTGCTTTCATCTTCATTAAGAGATTGTGCCTTTGAGAGACGATGCGGGAGTATAGGCCAACTCATCCCTCACTGTTGGTCAAACTGGCTGGGGCTGATGGTTAAAGGTAAAGGGGCCCCTGGGTACCAGAGTAACTACATGATGGCGCTGCAGGTCTTGAGCTGGAATATGAATGGACTGAACTCCCCCGAAAAAAGGCGGAGAGTATTTCATTTATTGGAAAAAGAGCATTTGGACTTGATTTGTTTACAAGAAACACATGTGATAAGGCTACATAGGAAGATATTGAGTAACAAAAGATTAGGCCAAGAATTTATTTCATCGGATAAAGTTAAAAAAAGAGGAGTGGTCCTCTATGCAAAGGAGAGCCTATCACCAAAATTCATATTTAAAGATGATCAAGGAAGATTTGTTGCAATTGAAATTCAATTACAAGGAGAGAAATTTCTGATTGTAGGTATTTATGCACCAAATGAAGGAAAATCGGAGTTCTTTAAGAAGCTACATGAGACTTTGATAGACTATATGGACTACAATATGATTTTGATGGGAGACATGAATGGAGTGGTGTCTACAAATATGGACAAGGCACAGAGACAGGTAGTCACCAAAGATGGTAGACTACCAAAAACCTTTTTTGACATGACTGAAAGTATGGACTTAGTTGACATTTGGAGAATGAAGAACCCTCTGGGAAGAGAGAGAACTTTTTTCTCTGAGGCTAAAATGACTTGGACAAGAATCAACCAAATTTGGGTAACCAGGGGACTGGTCCCAAAAATCTGCAAAACAGAGATTTGCCCTAAAACTTGCTCTGACCATAATGCTGTGAAGATGGAAATGAAATTGACGTCAATTGGTTCCTTTAGATGGAGGATGAATGATACTTTGTTTAGGAATGAAGAGGTGACTAAGAAGGCCAAAAAAACTCTAAGAGATTATTTTGAGATAAATATGAATACTACAGTGGAAAAAAGAGTAATTTGGGACGCAAGCAAAGCGGTTATGAGAGGATTCCTAATACAACAGAATGCAATTAAGAAGAGAATTCAGAATGAAAAAAAGGATAAAATCCTGGGGAAAATAAAGGAAGGAGAGAAAAAACTGAGAGCAAAACCAAAGTCACAGGAGATCCTGAAAGAGATAAAGCTATACCAAACACAATATATGAAGCTGATGAATCAGGAAATAGAATGGAAGATCCAGCAGATGAGGCAAAAGACATTTGAATCAGCAAATAAGTGTGGAAAATTGTTGGCCTGGCAGATGAAAAAAAGACAAAAACTCAATACTATTACGAACTTGGAAGTGGCAGGAAATAATACAGTGGTGCCTCGCAAGATGAAAATAATCCGTTCCGCGAGTCTCTTCATCTAGTGGTTTTTTCGTCTTGCGAAGCAACCCTATTAGCAGATTAGCGGATTAGCGGCTATTAAAGGTTTAGCAGCTAAAAGGCTATTAGCGGCTTAGCGGCTTAGAAAAAAGGGGGGGAGCGAAAAAAATCGCAAGACTTGCAAGACGTTTTCGTCTTGCGAAGCAAGCCCATTAGGAAATTCGTCTTGCAAAGCGCATCGAAAAACGGAAAACCCTTTCGTCATACAGACCAAGCGTTTACCTTCCCGCTATAAAGCGGTACCTATTTATCTACTTGCACTTAAGGGTGCTTTCGAACTGCTAGGTGGGCAGGAGCTGGGACCGAAAGACAGGAGCTCACCCCGCCGCGGGGATTAGAACCGCCGACCATGCGATCGGCAAGCCCTAGGCACTGAGGTTTTACCCACAGCGCCATCCGCATTCCTTCACCACCCGCGTCCCTATGGAGATCCATAGGGGACTGCTTTGGACAGAATGGCCTCTACGAAGACTGCCCCTTTAAGAAGGCCCAAACCTCATTGTTCCCAGCAACCTTGGATTATCTCTGCAGTGCACAGGACCCCATGAAGGTTCTGCTGAAGTGTCCATTGCTGATCTTTCCCTGTTACCCTATTACCTTGTTAAATTATGGCAAAAAGCAACTAATGGGGGTTAGGAAAGGTGGATAGTAGAGGCCTGATCTGCACTGGGCCCAGTGCAATGACTACATTATTTTAACTAACATCTCAATTGGGTTTACGAAGGACAGTGCACCATTTGAAAGGTTTCCTGAGGAACATCTTCTATTTGAAGGACGAACTGGTCCAAGTCCAGCTAAAAGAGAGAGAATCCAAGGAAAGGAGAGCAGGAGGAGCAGACCATAAAAATGCACATTGACAGTTAGCAGGACCTGAACAGCAGACTGAGCAGGCACACAGGTCACAAGTGAGACAAACTAAACGGGGTTCCTCCAATTATTTCCAGTGTGGGTTGGCTGGGGATCCACTTGATCACTAATGTCCATGTTCCAAAAAGACTACTGTGTTCTACCTTCCTGTTGTTAATCTGCCTCTCCCTGTGCAAGTGTCCCAGCTATGGAAGTGGGTTCTTATTAGCTGCATAGCAACTAGCCTGTGTAAAAGTAACACACACAGAGGAAATCATATAAGCTGGCTACCTGTCTTCATTGCACTAGAGCATTTTTGTGTCAGCTTAAAATAAGGCTAGTTGCCACGGTCATTTCCATAGGAACAGTTCCATAGTTCGGCCAGCAAAGGTTGATGCAAGCTGTCAAGGACTGCTGACTCTAATGACATAATTAACTGTGTTAAAAGTCGTGTCTGGTAGCATCTACTCTGTTTCCAGGGTGACTAAAAAGCTGTAAATAAAACAAATAAAAAGATCCAGGACTGCTGCTTCCTCAGATCTATTGTCCATCACAAAAGCTAGTTATAGAAACGCTTCATTCCCCCCAACTCCACTCCTCCCTGCTGCCCAGCAGTTATATTGTGTTGCAAATGAATGGCAGAGCTGTTTTTCATTGTGCTCCTCAATGAGACCCAGTGAGCACAGTAAGAGGGATTCATTTGTATCTGCATATGGATCATAGCAATTATGTCTTCTTATGCCCATCTTGAATTGTCTTCCTCCTGGAGGCTGAGTAGCAGAGAAGCATATTCACCAGGTTCCCCCCTCCCCTTTCCATCAGAAGATGATGGAGCCAGGAACTTACTGTTGCATTGCATTGTTGCTTCCTATTCTCACCCACCAGAGCAGCAGTTTGGAGCATCCCTCTAGGTTCAGGATGCGGAACATTTTTGCTGCTGAGAGCCAAAGTGCCTCAAGAGCAAAATGTCAAGGTGGACATGAAGAGAGTAAAAATTGTATTCAGCCCAACAGACACATTCCTTTGCATGCCCAGATGGAGACCCCCGCCCCAAGAGACCACCAGGAGGAATAATAACTAGTGACAACGTGTTATGGAATAAAAATTGGCCACAACTTTATTAAACCTTTCAGATGTAGGAAGACCTTGGCTTAGGCGTTAGGCGTGTATCCCTCCCAGCCCTCCAGCCAGGGGAACTGGGGCTCCTCAGGGTGAATGGGAAATGGGAGGGTGCACAGCAAGACACTTGTGTATGCTGCCAGCCCACCCCATATCCCCGCAACATAGGGGAGTTCACTGACAACCTTTCAGTGTATGGCCAGTGACTCCCATATACAAACCCCTGGAATCATCGCCACGCTTAGGGGGCAGGGAGTGAGCCACTGCTTTTAAGCAACTGGCCTCACCTCCCTGTGGGAGGTGCTGATTGGCTGAGGTTTGGTGGGAACCTCCAATGACCAGCACAGGGAGGCAGGCCAGCCCAAACAGCCGGTGGGTCCCAAGTGACCGAGGTGCTGTGCACGGCCCCGCAAAGGGTGCTCACAAAGGAAGGTGTGAGCGCTCATTCTAGGGAACCTTCCAGGAGCCATATGCCAGTGGGTGGCAAGGCTAGAAACAAACAGGAGCGAAGCAACAAATGTTCAAATTACAGGAGGCCAGTTTCTACACACATTCACACAACCCTCTCTATCCACCATCCAGGTTAGCAAAAAGCATTATCAGAGTTGAAGGATTCCAGATAGGCAAAAACACCCAAGCAGGGCTGGTGAGATATGTGGCTTGTGGGAAAGGGGTGTGGTTGGGGAGTGGGTGTGGCCTGAGGAGAATCACAAGGACCAGGCATTCCTCTCCCGGACCTAAGGCTATTCATTCCAGATGTAGATGCTGAATTGATTTAGAAGTATGTAGGTCTGAATTAATTAACCTATATTTATAATTATATATTGTTGGTTTGAATGAATATGACTTGGATATTTTATTTATTGATGCATATATCACATATGTGCCAAGACCTTAAGATGCTGTGGTGTTTTACCTACCCTACAGTATCTGTACATAAATATGAAAAGACTCCACTGACATCATGAGAAGTAGGGAGTGTGTGTATGGCTCCTCTCTCTCACACACACCCTTCTTATAGCCACATATTCTTTCTTTTTAATGCAGAAAGAGTGATACAACCTGTTGGAATTCTGCAGTGTAAATAGGGATGGGCAAATCTGTCCATTTTTGTTTCTCTCACTTTCTCATGTTTTCCAGTTTCCAGTTCTCCACATTTCCATATTGGCTTCCTATTTATTTATTTATTTATTTATTTATTTATTTTAAAGATCCTCATAAAAATTATTTTTTGTTTAGTTTCACCTAATATGCACATTTTTCCCAAAGCATTTCCCCCATAAAGTGATTTTCATGTTCTGTTTCATGAATACATGCATTTTTTATGTACACTTTTCCTAGTAAGGGCATTTTTGTATATACTGTATTGCTAATTCAGAGAAGGGTGAATGTTGAAGGGTGCCTGTGTTCTGGTTCACATGTTACAGAAAGTGCAAATCAGGTAGGCTTGCCTGAATATTCAAGCTGAATCCATACACCTCCAGTCCCCAGGTGAATACATTCCGTGTTTAATCACCATCTCCTGAAAATTGTCTGAAGGAAAAGTGTGTCCATTTCTTATTATCCTATAGAATACTCTCCCACAATTCACCAGTGAAAATAAGTTACACCTTCTCCCTCTTATTAAGGATCATTGACTGATTCCACATGTGCTTGTAGTTTGTTATTGCGTGCCCAGGCAGAACCCCCCCCCAACCCCAGGCGACACCGGGGTGGGTGGGAATAATGACTTGTGACAATGTGCTATAGGATAAATTGGCCACAACTTTATTAAACTTTCAGATGTAGGAAGACCTTGGTTTAGGCATTGGGCGCTTATCCCTCTCAGTCCCCAGCCGAGGATCTGGGACACATCAGGGTTAATCAATCTGTCTGGGGTTTGGGCTGGCTCTGGAAGACGTATGTTTGAGCAGAAAGCCCGCCCCCCATTTCGCCACAACACAGGGGAGAGCACTGACAACCTTTCAGTGTATGGCCAGTGACTCCCCTCAACACAACCCCTTTAATGGCGAACCCTGAGATCCCCACCACAGGGGGGGCATGTGTCACCGCTTCACACCCCCCCCCCATTTAGGGAAGATAGACTAAAGGATTCCACCCAAGGCCTGAACCACCACCCAAGACTGCAAAAATTGTGGTCTCACTGCCAAGACTACCTACACCTGAAAGAACCCTAGCTGTCCGACAACCATTCCAGAAGGCTGTGCCTAATGTTGTCCAACCAGTGTTCATTTCCTGTGGTGGTAAGGTACACTACGTCAGACCTGAAAAGCTCCCTTCTGTAGGTTTTAATGTCCGGATGCTTCACAATTCGGGCCCCCAGACGCAAGGTTGCTAAGCGGATAGCCAGAATAAGTTCTGACCAAAGGATGGTAATATCAGGGTGCATGGCATGTATATGTTCCAAGTCCGTGATTGCTGTTTTTACCAGCATGATGCCCTTGTGCACTACCAGATTGTTTTCGCCCAGGTGAAACACAATCGCATCTGGCGGAACACGAGATGCAAGTTCAGGCAGGAACCTCAGGTTTCCAACTTGGGGAGGCAGTCCAGCATTGCTTACCTGGGAGTCACATAGGATCAGGGGTGCTGCGCACAGCCATGCAAATCGCGCCCTCCTTCTGAGATGAAGAGCGGCCATTATTATTATTATTTATTTATTACATTTAAATGCCAACCTTCGTTCTCTCATGAAACTCAAGGCAGCATGCATGTGGTTACAGGGGGTGTTGGAAAAAAAACCCAGCGGCAAGCATCCCTGCTAGAAATAGAGGGGAACTGCTTTATCCCTAGTCAGATCATTGGTCTATCCAGTTCAGTATTCCCTATACTGGAGAGCTCCAGCTCTCCAGATTTCAGTTGGGGGGTCTCTCCCAGTCATACCTGAAGATGCCAGGGATTGAACATGGGACCTCCTGCAGGTAGACCACATACTGTGACCCTTCTACAGCTAGTCCTCATGAATAGGATATGTGTCAAAAAGGGCCCTGACTGTAGCCTACTCACAAGCAGGCTGTGAGCAGGACCTTCTCAGTTTCAAAGACAAGTGCCCAATTCTTCCATCTGAGCTGCCCCCTTCCCCAGAGATTCAACATCTTACAGAGGGAAAAGACCCTCTGATGCTCAATGAATGGATTTTGTCCTCAGTGGAAATAGACAGTGTTTATGGTGTTAAACTACTGAGCACCCAGTTCTAGGAAAAGGAAGTGTTTTTGTGTCTCTCGGAGGTTCAGGTATTCATGTATTGATTAAAGTGCCATTGGTACCAGCAGAAAATGATTGCCGTTGGGCAGAAAGAAGGAAGGAAGGAAGGAAGGAAGGAAGGAAGGAAGGAAGGAAGGAAGGTAGGTAGTGGTACTCAGTACAGTGGCACCTCAGGTTACATATGCTTCATGTTACATACGCTTCAGGTTACAGACTCCACTAACCCAGAAATATTACCTCGGGTTAAGAACTTTGCTTCAGGATGAGAACAGAAATTGTGCCACTGTGGTGCGGCAGCAGCAGGAGGCCCCATTAGTTAAAGTGGTGCTTCAGGTTGAGAACAGTTTCAGGTTAAGAACAGACCTCCAGAACGTATTAAGTTCTTAACCCGAGGTACCACTGTACTGCCAAAAAAGTACTGCAACAAAAACATTATTATTATTTATTATATTTTCTGGACAGGGTTGAACAAAAAGTAAAATGAAATGTAGCAACACTGCTGGTGTTGACAAAGGCAGCTTCTGAATTGAAAAACAAAGTGCGAGATTGGCTCCATTATTACCAAATAATGGAGGCATACGATTTGGACAAAAAAGTTGGTTTCCAGGTGGAAAAATAAAAATTGGAAACAGAATTGTTAGATCCAAAAATCAAGAATTTGTCAAGAATGTATAACTTGCTGTTGAAATGGAACACTCAGGATGAAATGGTGAAATCAGCTATGATTAAATGGGCACAAGATGTTGGACGTAACATAATGATGGCTGACTGGGAACCGTTATGGACCACAGGTGTGAAATTCACGGAGAAAATTTAATGAAAATGATTTATAGGTGGTACATGACACCAGTTAAGCTTGAAAAAATTTACCATTTGCCCGACAATAAATGTTGGAAATGTAACGAGACTGAAGGGACATTCTTTCACCTTTGGTGGACATGCCCAAGGATTAAGACATTCTGGGAGATGATTTATAACGAAATGAAAAAGGTATTCAAATATACCTTCCTGAAGAAACCAGAGGCCTTTCTCCTGGGCATGGTCGGCCAATTGGTACTAAAGAAGGATAGAACTTTTTTTATGTATGCAACCACATCAGCGAGAATACTCATCACGAAGTATTGGAAGACACAAGATTTACCCACCCGGGAAGAATGGCAGATGAAGTTGATGGACTATATGGAACTGGCAGAAATGTCTGGCAGAATCCGAGACCAGGGAGAAGAGTCGGTGGAAGAAGACTGGAAAAAGTTTAAAGACTATTTACAGAAATACTGTAAAATTAATGAATGTTAGAAGAATGTTGGAATGAAGTTATATGGCTTTAGTAGAAATGTTATAAGGAATTAAGTATAAATAGATTAATAGAATATTAAAAGAAAAATATGGTTAGAATGTGTTAAGATAATTATAGGATAGAAAACAGAGGAAGATGGAAAGGAATTGCTGAAACAATTAACAGAAGTGGAATACAAAAAGGGAGGTGTGAGGAGGTCGTTGAAATAAGTGAATGAAATATAAGATATTGAAATTGTTTGATGTGTTTTAAACTGTTTTTGTTTGGTTTTGTTAGTTTAATGTGTTAGTGTTATGTAGTGTTTTTGTATTGTATTGTATTGTTCTTTTTTTTTCAGTGTTGTGTTTAAATTGTTGGAAAAAGTAATAAATATTACTTTTTTAAAAAAAGACAAAGTCAGCTTCTGTTTTTGTGTGACAGAGACATGCAATGTGGCATCCTAGGCGACGGAGTTAGGAGCAAAAGGCAGCCTGTGCATTAGTCTTTTGAAGTTGCTCAGAACTTCACTACACTCCAGACAGTTAAGAATATTATAAAAAGTAACTCAAAGTGAAATAAGAGAAACATATTAAAATCCCATTAAATGAGCTTGAATTCTAAGAAATCCAGATAATTGCTTCTCCCTTCTGCTGCCTATCTCCCAATAGTTCCATTGAGCACCCGGCGGAACATGGAAAAAGCATTCCAGCAAGTGCATGTTTTGAAAGAACAAGTACACTTATAAAAGTAAAATAATGAATGAAGTATCACTTAGGAGATGAAGCTTGAGGAGACAGTAATATACAATAGCACACTGTCCAATTAATTGTCTTTGTTTACCACAGTCAGCCTCAATTGTTTGATAAGTCACTGATTTTTCCATTGTTTGCCTCTCCTGGATACCTTATGAAAATTTGTGCGACTGAGACCACATCCATACCATACATTTAAAGCAATATCATACTACTTTGTTAGTAATGGCTTCCCCCAAGGAATCCTGAGAACTGTAGTTAGGAGAGTTGTTGGGAAACTCCCTATTCCCTTCCCAGAGCTACAATTCCCAGAGTTCCCTGGGAAAGAGACTGAATGTTAAACCACACTGGGAATTTTAGCTCCACGAGGGGAATAAGCGTCTCCTAGCAACTCTCAGAACATATTGCAAACTAAAGTTCCCAGGATACTTTGGTAGAAGCCATGACGGCTAGAGCACTTTGAAGATGTGGTGCAGGTAGGGCCTGAGTTCTCATTCCTATACATTTCATTTCCCTTCCGTAGGTCTTTAGAAATTCAATCTCTCAGCAAGTGAGAGATGGGATCATTTGGTATGATGCACTGTGGGTGCATGTGGGTGCATGAACACTAAAGGTGGGAACTAGAGGGGGTACAATTGATGCATTTATGGTCCCAGGGCACAGGGCCCCAGATCTCAGCTCTATCTGAAGAGAAGTTCTAATCCTTTGCCTTCTTTGGTAGTCATCCCAGGTGGGCTTCCAAGAAACACCTTGGTTGGTTACTGTGGGGAGCAGGCTGTTGGAATTAGATGGACCTTTGATCTGATCCAAAAGGTAACCATTTATATTCTTATGTTTCAGGGTGTGTGTGTGTGTTTATATACCGTATACAATACAGTATATATAATACCAACAGTTAGCATAGGTAGCTGTTTTGTGGGTGTGCAGTGCATAAGAGGCATGCAATTAATTCTTTTGGAATATTTGAGAACTGACAGCTAATAGGGGAAGGGTCATAGCTTCAGTAGTGGAGTATCTGATTTGCATGTAGAAGGTCCTAGGATCAATCCCTGACATCAAGCAGGGCTGAGAAAGACTCCTGTCTGTAAACTTGGAGATCTACTGAGCTAGATGGACCCGTGGTTGGGCTTGCTAAAGGGCAGCAGTGTTCCAGTGACTACAACCACCACTTTTCCTACCCATGTTGGATGAAGCGGATGGGAGTTGTGGTCCAAACCATCTAGAGGACAGAAAGTTGGGGGATGCCAATGTAGACCATGGGGAGCTAGATTGACTAATGGCTTGACTTGTTATAATGCAGCTTCCTACACTGGAGTAAGAAAATCTGCTCTCCAAGGAGACTGCCCACTATGTTTCTGAGTGAGTCTCTATTCCAAACTGACTAGAAGGAAGTGAGGGCCAGAGGGCAGCAACATTGCAGAGAGAGAATGGGAATCCTCCTTAATCACACCCACACAAACAAAATTCTCACCCCACCAGCTGAAGTGATTTGACTTGCTAGAAGACTACATTCTGAATGTTGCTCGATATCAGCTTTTTCCTTAAACAATTACGAAGAAAGAACATTAGGAAAAACAACTCCAAATGAAACATAGAAAACACTTTTTTATCTTCATTAAAATGCAATGAAATTCAGAATAATATTAGCATAGAATATTCTGCCTTCCCAATAGGTCTATTAAATAGCAGCCATCATATAAAATGCATGAAACAAGGACCCTCAACAAACTGGCCAACACTTTGAAATAATGGTGCATCTGTTAAGAGGATAAATCTGTGATTAGGTTGTTATGCTGGGTTATTAAAACCACTATGTTGGCCTAAGTGGCTAATGAATCATCTCTAAGCCTCATACAATATGGTGAGCATTAAGCAATAGTTTCAAAATGACCACTTACAAAAACTGCATTTAGTTGGTTCAGCCAACAGTAATCATTAATCTGTTGCCCATGTGTGGGTTCATGACTAGGGGCTTCCAGATTACACGATCCTGCCCCCATTACCATTTGCCAACCGCCATTGGACTTTTAGGGTTTGGGATGGATTTTTGGAAGATGCCCGTGCGTTAATTTGTTTTATGTGTGTAGATCAGTGCACGCTGATCAACGCACAGTCTTTGCAGTAAGGCTCTGTTCCGATGGCATGAGTAGTCATTAAGAACTGGTAGATTCTTATCTGCTGCAGCCTTCATCATCTTCACAGCCGTTGTAACAAAACGCTTGTTATCATCTGCCTGTTCTGTCGTTGAGGACCTCTTGGATCATTCTTTGTCTAGCTGATTAAAGACTCCTGCCAAAATGAAAACCCATTATAATCATTGAGGATCATCAGCCATATCTTTAAGTCCTCTTTTATACTGCATTTCACCCTAATATGATGAGGGGCAACTCCCTGGCTGTGAGATGTCCAAAGAGGGCACAAAAGGCTCTATCAGGTGCAATGACCCTGCATGCAAAATTGAGGTGCTCCAGCAAGGACTGCACCTGGTGTAAGGTAGTCTTTTTGAGAGATATCATGGAGTTCAGCAAAAACCTAAGGGTATCTAACTTGGCTTGAGGTAAACACGATGTTTGCTTGTGAGTGTCCAGCTCAATCCCCAAGTATGACAAGACGCTGGCTGGGCCCTCCATTTTTTCAGCTGCCAAGGGTATACCAAAATCAGAAGTGGTTTGTATAAATGAAGCTAATACTCAAGAGCAAGCATCAGAATCCACTGGCCCCATTATCAAGTAGTCACCCAGGTAATGCATGACATGATGGCAACCTGACCATACCTTCATAAACCACTCAACAAATGTACTAAAGGTTTCTTTTTGTGTGTGTGTTTAGTTTTTTTTATTCAAAGTTATAACAAGACATATTATCCAAAAACATATCCTTATTCCCCCCCCCCATTTTTCCTCCCCCCTCCCACCCACAGAACCCACCCCCACCCCATCCTCCGACTTCCCTCAGTTCCAGTCTTTGGTTTCTCCAATAATGCTGTTTTCTGCATGTTACAAAGTTGTATAGATCCTCAAACTGTTTAGATGATTATTATCAGTAAAAAAATTGTGACTGTTTATTCAAAACCTGTCAAGGAGTCCAGTTCGCTTTGTTGCGTCTTCAAATACTTTGTGAAAGGTTCCCATTCATCCTTAAAGTCACAGTTATCCTTGTCCCATAGCTTATATGTCAATTTTGCCAGTTCTGCATAGTCCATCAATTTTTCTTGCCATGATTCTTTAGTTGGGGTTTCTTCAGTCTTCCATCCTTCTGCTACCTGAACTCTCGCAGCCGTTGTCACATACATGAAAATGTTTTTCAATTTTTTTGGCAGATCTTTCCCTACAATCCCCAACAAAAATGCTTCGGGTTTTTAAACAAATGTTAAATGGAACATTTTCTTCAATTCATTGTATATCATTTCTCCAAAACTTTTAATTACATTATAATTCCCACCACATATGATAAAATGTCCCCTCCTTTTCCTTACACTTCCAACATATATTGGGAGTAGGGGGAATGCTGATTCAGTGTCACATTTTGCCAAGAGGGTGCCAGGGCCACACTCCTTGATGAGTTTGATTGCATGATCCAGAGATGCGTACTTAACAGAACACTTTTCTTGTGGGATGACTCTGAAGATTTATTGCTCAGAGAGATAAAGTCCAGCAGGCTTCCCTGCGTGCAGCACGCATTTCCAGACCTCCAAGCAAAGCCGAGTAAACACACAGTGTTCAGGGTCTTGGCTTTCTGTCTTCTGTGCAGTGGTGCGCATGAATCAAGAACTCACGCAGCTTTACTAAGCTAAAAGCAATTTATTTACAGCAACATAGATCAGCCATTGTTTAACAACACACAAAGCATGTCTGTATCAGACAAAAGCGAAAACAGACTGAACAAAGAACTCAGACCCTCGGAAATGACGCAGGGTCTCTCCGCCCCACAGTAGGGCAGGACGCACACTCTGAGCTGTGTAACCCTGTAAGCTCAGGTTCTCCTCACAGTGGCACCAGGTAAGATAAGTTATGAATCATGCGGAATTTATCCGGGACCTTTTTGAGGACAATCCCAAGGAGTGACACAATGATTACATGCCGTGAATTTCATACCGGTGTTCCATAACCTTTCCCAGTCCTCAGACATAATGTTATGTCCTACATCCTGTGCCCATTTTATCATAGCCGATTTAACTGTCTCATCCTGTGTATTCCATTTAAGCAGCAAGTTATACATTCTCGAAAGTACCTTAGTTTTGGGTTCTAATAACTCCGTCTCTAGTTTCGATTTCTCCACCTGGAAACCAACTTTTTTATCCATTTTGAAAACCTCTTGCATTTGAGCATAATGTAGCCAGTCTCGCACCTTATTTTTTAATTTGTCTTGGCTTTGGAGCTTCCAGTTGTCTCCAACTCTTTCAATTAATTCCCAATATTTTGGCCAGTAGGCCTCCATATTGGGCCTTTTTTTGGAAACTTTGGCTTCCACTGGTGATAACCACCTCGGGGTTTTACTTTCTAGTAAATCCTTGTACTTCATCCATACAGCAAATATTGATTTTCTGACAATATGGTTTTTGAACAATTTATGAACCTTTGCCTTGTCATACCACAAGTATGCATGCCAACCATAAACATTGTCAAACCCTTCCAGGTCTAGGACATCAGTGTTTTCCAACAAGAACCAATCCTTCAACCAGCAGAAGGCTGCAGCTTCATAGTACAACCTTAAATCCGGCAGGGCAAACCCCCCTCTTTCTTTTGAGTCAGTTAGTATTTTAAATTTTATTCGGGGCTTTTTGCCCTGCCAGACAAACTTAGATATATCCTTCTGCCACTTTCCAAAACATTCCATTCTGTCCACGACCTGTAGGGTTTGAAATAAAAATAACATTTTTGGCAAAACACACATCTTTATAGCTGCGATTCGGCCTGACAAGGTAAGTTTCAATCTTGCCCATATATCCAAATCCTTTTTGATTTCCAACCAGCATTTTTCATAATTATCTTTAAATAAATTTAAATTTTTGGTGGACAAAAATACCCCCAGGTACTTCACTTTTTTCACCACACTTAACTCTGTTTCTTTCTGGTACCCCTCTGTCTCTGTAGGTGTCAGATTTTTAACCAAAACCTTGGTTTTTTGTTTATTAAGCTTGAATCCCGCCACCCGACCAAACTCCGAGATAAGTTCAAGAACTTTTTTTGTGCTAGATTCTGGCTCCTGTAATGTCAAGACTAGGTCATCTGCGAAAGCTTTCAGTTTGTATTGTTTCGCTCCGACCACTATACCCTGCACCAACCGGTCCTCTCTGATCATATTCAGCAATACCTCCAGGACAGAAATAAATAACAGAGGAGATAGGGGGCACCCCTGTCGTGTCCCTTTTTCAATTTTGAGTTCCTCCGACACCACATTATTCACTATCAGTTTGGCTTTTTGTTCTGAGTAGATTGCTTCTACTCCATTTTCAAACCCCCTTCCCACTCCCATCCCTTTCAGGTTTTTCTTCATAAACCTCCAAGAAATGTTGTCAAATGCTTTCTCCGCATCAATAAAAATTAAAGCGGCCCTTGTGTTCCTAATTCTCAAAAGCTCCAATATGTCAATAATGTTCCTGGTATTGTCCGACATATGTCTGCCAGGGAGAAAACCTGCTTGGTCCTTATGAATTACTTCATTTAATACTTTTTTAAATCTATTTGCTAAAATGTCTGCAAATATTTTGTAATCCACATTCAGGAGTGAGATGGGACGATAGTTCTTAAGCTGGGTCTTTTCCATTTCCGACTTTGGAATCAATGTGATGAATGCTTCTTTCCACGTTTCCGGTGCCCTCTTCCCCTCCATAATCTGGTTGCAAACCTCCAATAATGGTTGTATCAAAAAGTCCTTCAAAGTCTTATAATATTTGGAGGTGAGCCCGTCCGGGCCTGGAGATTTGCCGAGTTGCATATTTCGAATGGCACCTTCAATTTCCTGTTGGGTTATTTTACTGTTGAGAATTACTCTTTGGTCTTGACTTATTTTAGTTAGACCATTTGTTCTCAAAAATTGGTCTATTTCCAATTCTTGCTGAGGCCCCTGTGCATAAAGATCTTTAAAGTATCTGTGGAAGCACTTCCTTATTTCTTCTGGTTTCTGCACTATTTTTCCTTGAATCTCTAAATTTGTAACTGTATTTAACTTTTGTCTTTTTTTCAACTGCCAAGCTAACAATTTTCCACATTTATTTGCTGATTCAAACGATCTCTGCTTCATTTGTTTAATTTTCCATTCAATTTCTTGATTAATCAATTTCGAATATTGTGCTTGGTGGAATTTGATTTCTCTTAATACCTCTTTTGATTTTGGTTTGGTCCTCAGCTTTTTCTCTCCTTCACTTATTTTCTCTAAGATTTTTTCCTTTTTTCCATTCCAAAATTTTCTTTTTATTGTGTTCTGTTGTATCAGAAACCCTCTCATTACAGCTTTACTTGCGTCCCAGACTGTTCTCTTCTCGACCGTAGTGTTCAAATTTATTTCAAAATAGTCCTTTAAAGTTTTTTGGGCCTTCTTAACGATCTCTTGATCTCTTAGCAAGGTGTCATTCATCCTCCATCTAAAGGATCCGGTTGGGATAAGTCTCAATTCCATTTTTAAGGCATTATGGTCGGAGCAGGTTTTTGGGCAGATTTCCACCTTTCTTGTTTTAGGTGCCAGCCCTCTAGATATCCAAATTTGGTCGATTCGTGTCCATGACAAATGGGCCTCAGAAAAGAAGGTTCCTTCTTTACCCAAGGGGTTCCTTGTCCTCCAGATGTCAATCAAGTCCATATTGTCTGTCATTTCAAAAAACGTTTTGGGGAGTCTGCCGTCTGTTGTTAAATTTTGATTTTGGGATTTATCCATATTTGTTGAGACCACCCCATTCATGTCTCCCATCACGATAATATTAGAATAGTCCAGGTAGTCGAGCAGTGTCTCATGCAGCTTCTTATAAAATTCTGATTTTCCATCATTTGGTGCATAAATTCCTAGTATCAGAATCTTCTCCCCTTGTGTTTGAATTTCAATTGCGAGAATTCTTCCATGGTCATCTTTGAATAAGAATTTTGGTGTCAGATTCTCCTTTGCATATATTACAACGCCTCTCTTTTTAACTTTGTCTGATGAGATAAATTCTTGGCCTAATCTTTTATTGATTAATACTTTCCTGTGGAGCCTGGTCACATGTGTTTCTTGAAGACATATTAAGTCCAATTGTTCTTTTTTTAGGATATGAAATATCCTCCTTCTTTTTTCCGGAGAATTCCCGCCATTTATATTCCAACTAAGTAGCTGCAGGGACATCCTGTTCTAGTTGAGATGTTCTTAAGATGAGGTGTCTTCCTTTTGCTCCGATCCCGAGGGGGCAGGCGTTGGCCCGCTTCCAGGCAGAATTGGTGTTGGTAAAGGTGGAAGCCAATCTGCTCCTTTTTGGAGATCTTCACCGTGATCGTGAAGGAACTTTTGGTTGTCTTCAGGTGTTCTAATTTTAACCTTCCTTTCTTTGTATGTAAAGGATAATCCTTGTGGGAACTCCCACCTGTAGGGAATTGCGTTGTGTCTCAGTAATTTTGCTAGTTCTGTATAGGTGGCTCTAAGGTCCAACAGCTGTCTTGGGATATCTCTATAAATTTCCACCCTTTTGTCTTGTATTTGAATTGCTTTTTTGAAATGAAGGCCTAGGATCTTGTCTCTCTCTTCCCTTGATCTTAGAATTATCAAACAGTCCCTGGATCTGTCTTTCCTTACCAGTCTTCCCAATCTGTATGCCGAGACAATTTTAAAGTCTGTATCTTCTGTTATGCCCCAGAACTTTGAAAATTCTTGTGTCAGATATCCAATCAAGTCTCCTTGCTCAAGTTCTGGAATGCCTCTCAATTTGATGTTGTTCTCACGATTTTTCAATTCCACCATTGACAGGTAGGTTTGTTGTTCACCCACCTGTTTGTGCAGAGGCTTGACTTCTCCTTTTATTTCTTCAACTTCTTTTTGTAAGGCTCCCACTTTTTGAATTGCTTCTCCAGCTAGTTCACGGTTTTCCGCTGTTGCTCCTTGCAGGTTCTCTATTGCTTGCGTATGCTGGGAAACTTGATCAGTCAATTTTTGTATCGAAGAAGTCGCTTTGTCTATTTTCAGAGACTGGTCATCCACCTTCTGGTTTAAGCTTGATAACTGCTCCAATATTTGTTTTAATAGTGTGTCTGACCCACCTGCTGCCATATCTTCCTCAGTGGGCTTCTCTGTTATTTCAGCTTGCTCCCTCTGTGTCACCAATACAGCTGGAACCGACGATCGGCGTCCTTGGGTCAGTGTTGTTTGTACAAATTGTCCTGGTTTTCTTTCCTTTTCCTTTTCTTTTTCCTTGGCCTCTTTAGTTTCCTTAGCTTTAGATGCTCTTGTTCTCCCTGCACCACTCATTACACATCTGTCAGTGTTCAAGGTCAAATTGTCTATTGTTCCATGGGAAAGACAGAACCAGTTATAAACAATCAGTAGAATGAAAGCCAAAACAAAGATCAGTTCCCAGGATTTTATAATCCGAAAGCCCTGTAGGGGGAGTGCCACCAAGTTTCAAAGACAAAGAAGGAAGTATTCCGCCATTAAAATTCCAAGTTGTTTCTGCTCAATAAATCCAATAATCCAACAGTCCCTTCACCGGCCAAAAAAATTCCCCAAAGCACCTCTTAAAGTTCAGCAAAGTTCCATCAACGGTGCTTGCAACAAAGTCTCATACAGTCTTTTCTGCTCAAATGTATCAGTTGCACTCCAAAAAAGTTTTTTACAACTGTTTCTGCAGTTATCGCAACCTCTCTCCCCGGCAGTCCGACGTCTGACTCTTTAGAAGTACAAACCAAAAGAGACAGGAAATAGGAGGAAAGTCCACATTTACAGCTTAATTTAGTCAATATCCATTCCTTCCTTCCGTAAAATAAAGAATAGATCTAGTAGCGCAAGAAAGTTAAAACTTCCCAAAGTCTCGTTTCAAGCGCTTCCGCTTCTTAAAACTTTGCTTTGATCTTGTCAGCAATGTCGGGAGACGGACTTCCCTTTTCTCATCTCCCGATTTCAGCCAAATCCAACAAATTCTTTACCAAATTTAAATCCCTTTACTCACGGGTATGTTGCTTGCAGTTTAGTGTTGATTTTAGGAAGAAAGGTCAGCGCTCATCTGCAACAGCCGCGCGGCTTCACTTCCGCGGAAAGAGCGATGAACTCACAGCACCGCTACCCCTCCTTCACTCCGGGTCTCCTTACGGGGTCCCTTCTGTGTTTTCAGGGCAGCTTCTGGTGCCCGCCGAGTCCCACGGCCACGGGCTCACTCTACCCGTGGTTTATCTTAATGGGTCGTCGCTATGCCGCAGCGAACGACCCTTTTCCGCGGAGCCCCTCTTCAGAGAACGAAGAGGACCGCCATTACAGTTTCGCGCCGCCTCCGGAAGTCCGACACAATGATTTTTTAAAATGGCGCCCGCCATGTGTGGCCCGTGCAGAGGCAACTCCAGCAATCACTCCCCTCACCCAGGGCCCTTCTGTGATGTACTGGCACGGCTCTGGAAAGCCCAGGAGTGGTTAAAGCCTAAATACGCCAATGCTGGAGCCCTTAAGGCTCCAGGAAGCAGCGCCCTGCTGTAAGTCCTGCCCTCCAATAAGCAGGGGCCCGAAGTGCAATGATGCCAGAGCCCAGGAGCTCTGTTCTGCCTATTGTGCCTCGAAGCACCTCTTTCTAGGTCTTCTTGAAGGTCCACCTCCGTTGACTCTCTGGGGCCAACTGTGCTGCTGGCGTCAGCGCAGGCCCACTTTTATCCATTAGGGGTGGACCTGCGTGAAGATTACTCACTCCCGGTCTACTCCCTTTGCCCTGCCCCCCAGGCTGCTGCAGATAGGCCAGTTTAAAATTGGGTTCTGGCAGGAACCCAAACAAAGATGCCATGGCGACCATTGAGGGTGGGGCAGCAACGGCCAACTTCGCCTATCATTGAACCTAGTGAGCGGTTATTTTACAGTTTTGTTTTTCATCTTTTAATTTTCATCGGTTATAATTGTTTTCTCTGTTTTATAAAATGAAATAAGAGTGAAAATATTTACCAAAAAGGGGGGGGGGAAGGAGGGGGAACCAGCTGTCTCAGGATATGCATACGTGGAGCTAGGGTAGGTGGAACCAGTTAAAAACCTAGTAGATGCTAACAGAATCTTGAGTTTACTGGGTTTTTAGATCTCAGTAGTAGTTATCTGTTGGAAGATAGCTTTATTGATCTGACAATAAATTTAAATTCAATAATTCTGAATGAGCTTTTGCAAGCCAGAGCATATCTGATCTGACACCATTATTCTTACAGGCCCTTATGAGGAAAAATAGTGCACTTTCCCACCACTTTCATTATTGCATTTTCGGGGAGGAAGTGGATTACCGGTATTTATTTTTTTGCACAAGACCTCCAAATCAACTTTAATTGTGCAACCTGCATTTACCTGTACATGACTGAATCCTACCCCAAAATAGCAGCAGTCCAGAAGTCTCTTTGGAACAAGATGTATAAGAATGCCTTGCACGCTGCCACATCAGATACACCCCTTTTTCCTGAAGAGTCCCAACATAAATGCTCATAATTGTAGGATGTTGCATGGGAAAATATCACTGTATGAGTCATAGCCATCTATGTGTGAATTACACTTTTGACAAAATAGGATGTCAAACTACTTAAGCACCTGGGGAAATTGTATCATGACAGTTTCAGGTTAGCAGGCTACTACTCTGGAAAAGAATGGAATTCTCATCTCTTTCATGTGTTGTTCTGTTTCTTTTGCATTTCAAGCAGGCAGCAGAGAAAAACAATTGGAAGTCAGCCCCTGGGTCTCCTTGTGTATGCTGTATATTGGGCAGAATCCACCAAATGGTAATGGTAATTTCTCCAAGCTTCTGTTAACTGCCTTGAGACCTCCGGGTATAGGGCAGTATATGAATTCAACAAATAAATAAAAATAAAGAAGGGACATAAGTTATGAAGAACTTACATTTGTTTTTATTTTAATGGGATAGGCTACAGCCTTTGTTGTTGTTTAGTTGTTTAGTCGTGTCCGACTCTTCATGACCCCATGGACCAGAGCACGCCAGGCCCTCCTGTCTTCCACTGCCTTTACTTGGGAGTTAAGTGGGACTTGTTGGTAATCAAATTGGGCACTTAGCTAATTAAAATTGGGAAAGCTGCGCTTTTTTCTTTTTCTCAGTCTAGTTTTCTTGTCACACTTCCAGCGATAACACAGGAATGCAACATAGTCCAACCACCTCCTCCCACAGAACCCACAAAACTCCCATGCATGAGCTCGTATAACGGGCATTGCTGCCATTCCAGCTACCTATCCCAGAGGTGGTACTGGCAGCAGAGGCAAGGGCTATAAAGCAAATTCCAATGTTCTTATGCATTCATCAGATCCCACTGTAAGATGTGTGAAATTTGCTTTACACTGAGTCAGATCACTGGCCCATCAAGCTATTGTCTCCACTGTTTCAGGCAGGTGACATGTTGGGTATGAAACCTGGGTCCTATGTGCCAAACATGTGTTCTACCACTGAGCTACTCTGCTACCACTGAAGGCCTCTGCTGCCAGTACAATAACCCATCACATGGTTTAAAAAACCAGAATGCCTCATTTATTTGTATCAGTGTTCCCAATTAGACCAATGTGTTTACTACTCAGGCTTTGTTTAAAAAATGAAATGCTTTTTCTTTTTCTTTGTACAGCTAGAGCAAGTCCTGGCCACCTTAATCAAGAGATAATAGGGAGTTGAAACCTAAGTATTAAACTGTCAGATAGGGCTTGACTGTCGTCAGTGAATGTTAGGGATTGATAAGCACTAAGATAGCTATTAGTTTAGTTAGGACTGAATTAGGAGCTAGCTAGGCAGGGAAATCCAGATTGTTTTCCTAAGGGAAATTTAAAGATCCTAGAAGGGGACTGTAGCTCAGTGGTAGAGTCTCCATTTGACATACAGAAGGTCCCATACCTGCATGCAGGTTCAATCCTCGGGCATAGCTAGGTATGGCAAGGTGTCTGTCTTAAACCTTGCAAAAGTCACTGCCAGCCATTGTGGAGCTAGATGGACCAATGGCCTGACTTAACACAAGGCAGAATCCTATGTTCCCAAAGTAAAAATACAGCTTTGCGGTCATGTACATGGGGTGAAACGTCACCCTGGATTATGACCCTCTTCACTTTCCTGCATTTCCCCCCTTCTTCATTCCAAATGCTCTATTAGCATGTGAAGCAAAGGCTCCTTTTAAAAAGCTGTTAATACTCATTAGCACTTTTGACCTTAAATGTAGAGTGAGAAGTCTTTGTCTTCTGCTGCTTGACACTAATGGCATTAAGGAAGGTACCTGAATAATGTGTCGCTAGCAACACTGACGTAGAATTCCTACTGCAGATGTGCTGTGCTTCTACAGTTTGATGTCACTGCTCACATCACCAGTGGCCTTTGGCAGTCATCCATGGAGATGGGGGGAAGGGGGTGTAATGATTTAGATCCCTGGCAGTAACAGCTGCTCAACAGTGGAATTGACTACTTTGGAAGTTGGTGGTCTCTCCTTTTAAACAGGGGTTGGATGGCCATCCCTCATAGGTTATTTAGTTGTTGTTCTGGCACTGCGGTGTTTGGATTAGATGACCCTTGAGGTCCCTTCAAGCTCCACAATTCTATGATCCTATATTCAAAGGAGAGTACCAGTTAAGTTTTCCTTTGAATCAGTCCTGTAGATGCTAATCTTCAACAAATTGCCCTGTTGTGAGAGGCAAAACCTAAAACTTCAGGACCCTTGAAAACAGTACTTGACCACACACAGAGAGAGAGAGAGAGCTTTTTTTTCTTTAAAAAATATATGTTTAGGAGTACTCTTATTTTCCTACTCATATTGAAATACTGCCCCTCAATGGGGCCAAACTTAGATTCACAAAATGTTTAGAGGGATGCGTATACCTGCATCCCCCCAGAAAAAGCAGTGTGTGTGTGTGTGCACGCGCACTCACGCGCACACCATTTTGTCAGCAATGCACAAGGAAAGTGATATTTAACTGAAGTCATGCATAGGATAGACTCGCTTAAATCAAGTTTCCATAAGTTCTCTGATTTCAGTGGGTTTAATGTTCTAACATTAGGTATAACCTGAGTAATTTTATTTGACATGTAGCTCAGATCATGAACAACAGAATTCACCACTAAATAATTTTACTGGAGAGAGAGAGAGAAAGAGAGAGAGAGAGCGCTATTTGTATGCCTCCGCTGGAAGGTAGCTATCTCATTGTAATGTACTATTATGTGAACAGATTCTATGTGCATATTTTCATTCCTGTGAAATTATACTAAATGATGCAAAAGATGGCTTGTCCTGAGCAAATTACAGATTCTATATAAGCATTTCCAGAAATCTCAGCTAGAGCTGAAGAGAAAACATTCTGTTTTCCGGGTGGGTCAGGCTTCAACCACATCAACCTACCACTGTCCAGAAATTTCTATAGCCTTCTGACTATAGCTTAGCCTCTTCCTTTGGTCAAAACTACGTAGTGCCATAAAGACTGAATTTATAAATTCCCAATCTCCAGATTCAGAAACTACTGTGAGCTAGAATCCTGGCAGTCTCCCCTGAGAGAGATTTGGAAGAGATTACTACTCTCTAATAGCAGTTAAGCACAATGGTGATAGCTCCAAGTACATTAAAGATTGGTTAGGTTTGAATCTGTCACCATCTACCTTTAAACAAACATTCCCCACAAAAATACTTCAACTAGAATAAGTCACAGACACTTAGCTTCACATGAAGGTGAATATTTACTCACAGTTTCCAGAAGTTACAGCAAACAAGTCTCTGTCCATTAGCCATAAAACAAAGAAGAAGAAAAGGTTCCAAATGACTAAAGTAGAAAAGTACTTGGTTTTCTTACAAAAAAGATCATGCAATATTTGGACTAGCAAAGATGCAAGCTATAAAATCTCCCTTTTGGAGAGATTCAGTTCATTTGCAGCATTTGCCGATTATTGAGCCAAACCGCATGGCTCCTTCTTCACTTATTCCAGGAAGCACAAAGATACAAATACTGAGAAGGTGAGGGAGCAGAGGTTATTGAGAACCTGCGAACACACATCCACTCTGGTAACTTGAGCTCAGGGCTCAGGTTAACCCATTCATTCATGCGAGTTTAAGGCATTAGCTGCATTTTACAACACCCCCACTCCCTAATTCCAGACCTTACAACCTAAAGTTTGATCAGCCATGGCTAGTCCATTAAAGTGAATGGGGCTCTGCCCCAACAACCTCAGCCTGCCATCAGCCAACCCCTACCTCTACTCAACTTCTTTCTTAAAACCAGTTCAGGGGGTGACTGGCACTGGTTGTCAGCCTTCCCCACTTTTTAGTCTATTCTGCCCCTGTAGAACTCAACAGTGCATGCAATGTTTTTTTGTTGGTGTGCAAGTGAGCACTCTGCTTGTGACATGGGATTCTGCTAGAAAACGCTGCCCTGCATTCTTATTCTGATCATCATCATTTATTTGTATTTGCCCCTTCCATAGTAAACCATGCTTAAGGGAGCTTGCAATGTGAGCAAAATTATGTAATTCACTAAGGGCTTATCCCCATTTGTGTTTGCCCCGTGATTTCTAGGCAAGTCCAGGAGTTGTTTTTTTCTCCTGCCACCTTCCCCAGGAAAACGCACATCAATCCGCAGAAAACGCCATGGATGTTTGTTCCAATTCAGCAGTAAATAGTGGGTTTTCCTGGGGAAAGCGACAGGGGGTGGGGACCTCTAGGACCTGTGCCTAGAAATCAGGGGGCAAACATAAGTGTGAATGAGCCCTTAGTTAGCAAGTTAAAATAAAATTTAAACAAACGACAGGCTGATGAATAGACATCATGAATAAATATAGTCATACCTTGGTTATTGAACTTAATCCATTCCAGGAGTCTGTTCAACTCCCGAAACCTTTCAAAAACCAAGGCGCAACTTCCAATTGGCTTCAGGAGCTTCCTGCACTCAAGCGAAAGCCATGTCAGATGTTCAGCTTCCGAAAAATGTTCACAAACTGGAACACTTACTTTCGGGTTTGTGGCGTTCAGGAGCCGATTGGTTCGGCAACTAAGCCATTCGATAACCAAGGTACGACTGTACAGTATAGTAAAAGTAAGCAGGTCCTTAACAATTCATAACATCTAACTATAAAATACAAAAAGACAATAGTAATAATGCACCTCCAAAATCAAATCTTGACCCTTAACAAAAGTCCCTCACCCTGATAGTCTCTAAGCAACCCAAGCAGCATGCCCACTCCCCAATTCATAGTGAGATGATGCTTGCTACCTTCAATGGTAACAGTTTTTGAAGCTGGAATTTTGAGGATGGCATGTTCCCCACCTCGCCCCACCCCCACCCCCAGCTAGGTGGAGAACATGCCAGTGAAGCAAGGAAGCTTGCAACACTCACCTCACTTACTAAAGAGCACATCTATGTGTGGGTCTGGAACATGAGCCTTCTTGTACTTGTTCAGACCCCTTTGAGGACATGAGGGTGACAGTTAGGAATTGGGAAGAGAATGAACATAGTTGTTATTTCCACCTGAGGTCTCCCCTTGATATGCTATAGAGTGCTAGAGGGCTCAGGGTTGTGGTGGTTGAAGAGAGAGAGAGGGTTCCTGGAAAGTGGAAAAGGGAAACGAAATAGGTGGCTTTACCCCATCCTTTCTCCTGAAACAGCCCTGAACGGAGCGCAAATTGTGAGGTTCTTTTTTCATCTTCTGCCTAACACAGAGGTCCCAACTTGAATAAAATATTGCGGGCAGCATGGACAGGTAAGCCCTGCTCTGGATAATCAACCACAAGATAAACACACCATTTGAATGGCAATATCTATCAACTTGGGGGGCGGGAACGGGGCCCCTCAAATGTTTTATTGAGCGGGCCAAAAGGACTCCTTTTATTGGGTGGGCCCAGTTGACACCTATAAGAGTCCCCAAATCCTAATTCTCCCATTCAAGATACTTGTCAAAAGCTTGGGGGCGGGTGAAGAGGCCAACTACTTTCCTCTCCACCCTCCACCTCCTGTCTGCTTTCCCAATGCCGTTTGCAACTCAGTGTCCCATATACCACGGAAGCTCCTACCTCCTTGCCAGGCTAATTGTTTGTTTTTTTAAAAAAATTTACTTATCAACTTCTACCTACCTGGCACGTCGCTCACATATGCAGTCCTTTTATTTTGGGGTGGCCCCATTTTGGTTCTAAATGGATATACACTCAACCACTCAAGTTTGATATTAGAAGGGAACACTGATTCATACTGCTGAGATGCTTCACCAGAAGTAGAGCACAGAAAATTAAAAAAGCCACAGGCTATTGAGAGAATGGGAACATTTTTTTTTTCAAAAAACAACCACCAGCAACACAAAGTGCTTTCCACGTTCCAGAGAGTAAAGCAGTCACAAACCATTTGCATAGTAAAATAGATTCAGAGAGACAATGGTGTAGATTTGCCACAGCATGGGAGCAATGACTAAGTCACCTAACCTGGATAAAATTGGGGTTCTGCTGTGCATCATGAATCAGAGGTTGTGTGTGTGTGTGTGTGTGTGTGTGCGTGTGCGTGTTTAGGTTTGTTCAAAAGTCACACTCACCACATTTTTATGAACTAATTTTGCAGATTCTGATATGTTGTGCCAGATTTCAAGTAAAGTAATCTTTACCCTCGATGGCAGGTGGAGATGGGAACCTTTTCCTGTCAAACAGTAGCATTCCCTTGTAGGCAAACCTTCCAAGCTTCTGGTGGGCAGTACAGTGGTACCTCGGGTTACATACGCTTCAGGTTACATATGCTTCAGGTTACAGACTCCGCTAACCCAGAAATAGTACCTCGGGTTAAGAACTTTGCTTCAGGATGAGAACAGAAATTGTGCTCCGGCGGCGCGGCAGCAGCAGGAGGCCCCATTAGCTAAAGTGGTGCTTCAGGTTAAGAACAGTTTCAGGTTAAGAATGGACATCCGGAACGAATTAAATACTTAACCCGAGGTACCACTGTACCTGTAAGAAAAACACTAGGGCCTAATTTGAATAGTAGAGTGCTTGATATCTGGTGGGTGGGGCTTGTGTGTTCTTCTCTGGAATCAGCCTCTCCCTTCAGTGTGTTCCATTAAGAATGTCAGTTAAGAGGGACCAACGGTCTCTTCCTGTTTCTTGCCTCAGTCTTGACTTATGTTGTTGTATTTAGTTTCTCTCAGTCATTATGCTATTTTGTTACAGTTTTCTCTCAGTTTATTATTAAACATTGTTTACATTTACATGACCCACTTATTTTTCTCAAAGAAACTCTGCTCAAAGAATGGTGGAATATCCTAAACTTGGGTGCAAAAGCACTCAAAGGCATGGAGCAAGATTTGGGGAGGACATGACCTCAGGCGAGTCATGGTCTGGGGAGAGCCCTGAAGGCCAGAATAAGAGATCTGGGGGCTGCAGTTGGCTCCAAGGCTCCAGTTTCCCTATCTCTGTCCTGTGGTATGGTCTGCAGGCAGATGAGACTACCACCTTTCTGAAGCTAATCAGACCTGGGTCTGGTCAGTGGCTGGAAGGGTGTAAGGATGGAAGAATCTCTCATTTCCAGTTGTCCCTATTTCTCATTTTCCCAATCTTAAATGAAGTTCTGTATGATTCTGCAGCAATTTTCAGATTAAAAAAACCAAAACCAAATGAAAATTCTTCAGCATTTCAGTTTGAATTTTTCTCCTGAGAACATTTTTATCTGCAGTTTCGACTAATGTGTACATTTTTGCAAGCAATATCTCCTTATATAATGCATTTTTATGCTATTTCCATCCACTCATTCATTTTTTGTACACATTTCCCCTAATATGTGCATTTTTGTGTGTGTAAATACAGTTTGGTTGGAGAACTGTATTGTAAAATTTGGATGAGTTCAGATTTTGAAGGATGGATGTGTTTCAGTTTTCATATTGTTCCTTAAAATCTGGATTTCATAAACTCAGCTTTAAATCAATTGAATTTCTCCCACCAGGGAGATCATTTGGGTTCCTTGGTGAAAGAAAGGCAGGGTTATGAAGGACTATCTATTTGCAACCAAAAACTGTTCCTACCAATTTCAAGGTGTACCTGTGAATGAAATTATTTTCCTCTAGATATCATGTATTAATGAAACTTCAGCAGATTCCTCAGGGGATATTTAACGAGGTGGTAGATTGAGCTGTTAAAAATTCAGAATCTGAGACTTTGAAAAATATGGTTGTTGTTTTTAAAAAGTATTCAAATTGTTTACTCTGAAGCCCCCCTTTAATGTCTAATCAATTTTTGCCCTTTCTAGTTCACAGCTGTTTAGTGAGATACATGATAAAAGCACCAACAAAGGATTCTGCTGCTATTATTCTCCCTGTTGCATTTGCCTGCTATTTCCAGAGCCTTGTTTCAGGAGCTCGTATTGATCTTCTCATTGCTCAGAAAGTAAATGATGGGTGTGTGTATATAAACACACTCATTCACTCTTTTGTGCAATCGCTTCTTCACATTGTCCACACATTCAAAACAATGAAGAATCCATTCCTCCACGTTCGCTGCAAAGCAATACACCACCCACATTCTCTCCTGCTGATCTTTGGCTGATCAAACTGAACATTCATTTTACTCTTGGGCTTTCCCCAGGAACAGTGACATTTGTGGCTACATTCAAAAGGAACCACTATTCAGTGTGAAACCTGCTTGCAGTGTCAGTGCTCCATTCTGGAGCATGTGACAATGGAGCACTTCTGAGCTCAAGGCAGAGCGTGCCTTTGAGCATCCTTGACACTGTGCAAAACAGGAGCATGGGAAGCTACCTTATACTGAGTCAGACCATTGATCCCTCTATCCCAGTGTCCACACTCACTGGCAGTGGCTCGCCAAGCTTTCTGACAGTGGTCTCTCCAGTGTCTCTTCCAGGCAGTGGAGCCTGGTCCTGATAGGGCAAATGGGGCACTGCATTACCAACTTCACCCTCTACTTTCAGCCAGCCCAAACCTAACTGCCATAATGGTCATGTTCTACTGTCAGAGGCAACATGCCCAAATAAAAGCTGCTGGAAACTGCAGGGTGGAAGAGTACTGTTGTGCTCTTGTTCTGCTTGCAGGTTTTCCATGGGCATCTGGTTGGCCACTGTGAGAAAGGGATGCTGAGGCAGGTGGGTCATTGATCTGATCCAGCACGGCTCTTCTTTTCTTATGCAGGAGCTGTTAAGTGGTCCCTTGTTTTGTTTAATTGCTTTAGTAGCTAGATTTTGCTTTTGTCATCAGAGTTGGCCACATAACTGCTTGCCTATCAACCTGAAAAGCCTGTGCTCCTGAAATTGTAGGGTCAATGTGCCTGTTTCTGAGACCTTTGCTCCAATGCCGCTTCCTGAAAGAGCATGGATGAAAGAGTTCAAGCCCATGGCCCAAAGACACAAATTAGAGCATCACAGAACAACTCATTATCAGAAGAAGGCACAGGAGGGCATACACTCAATGTGATGGCTTCAACATATTTCCCCTTCCATCCGTTTAATTAGTTTACTTCTTTTGGAACAATTGAATTTATGTATTTATTCATGCATTTAACTCATGCCTCGCAGGGCTGGCTCAAGGATTTTGGTACATGATATCAAAAATCCAAATGCTATATTTTTAGGAACCCAACCCAAATTGTTTTAACTGTTTTTAATCTTGTGCTTTAATGTTGTAGCCCACTCTGGAACTGTAGGGTGGAGGGCAGGGAATAATAATAATAATAATAATAATAATAATAATAATAATAATACATATATAAACCCACTGCCAGGGCATGTACCTAGTCCTCCTCAAAAGGTATGGCACACATAAAACCATCCATTGCTCTAGGCACACTTTTCAGAAAATGTCTATGGAGAGATTAAGGTATCATCCCAACCAGCCCAACAACAACTGAAAAGTGAGCTTCAAATTATGTTGGTGCAATATATGGGGGGTGGCGGGAGATAGAATTCTTGGACGCCAACTCAAAGTTTGGGGCAACTACTCTTTGGTGAGAGAACCCCATCACAGATTTTAAAGTCACAAAATATGCAGCAAACTGAAGTGTGGAAATACAGGTTGTTAAACCTTTAAAATACACTCCATAAAGTGAGTTCCAAAATATCTCCTTAAAAAGTTTCTTTCCAAAGTTTCCCTCAGCATAGGAAAAGACCACGTTTGGTAAGTTTGCAAATTGTTTACTTACAAAGTCTCCAAAGTCAGGTTCATGTGCTTCAGAATAGTTGCGCAGACAGTAAAACTGAATTTAGTTACAAAATGATGAAAGTTCCTAAATTACTGCTTACGGAACTCAAGCTGAGAGCCATGAAGTTGTGCTGGAGCATCCTTTTTGTTGGGGATAATTCAGAGGGAAATTCCCAGGTGTCAAAAAAAGACTATTGATGTATCCTACTACTGTGGCCTGTGTTTTGTTAGCCCCAAAACGGAAAACGAGCAAGGTCCTAACCAAAGAAGAATGGCAACTTAAACTGAAGGAATATGCACAACTTGCAGATTTAAAATATAGAATAATAGAACAAAAGGAATATATGCTTAAAGAAGACTGGAAAATGTTTACTGAATATATGGGTGAAAATTGTGTTCATTTAAAAACGCTCTTAGCATTAAGATAAATTCAATGTAAATAAGTTTTGATGAATGTAACAATGGATTACTGAATGGTTTAGTTCATGTAAAATATGCAGGGATATAAGGTATGCAAAAGGAACCATGGAAAGAGAAGTCACTGATTTAAAGTTGTCTAAATGAATATTTTGAGATACACACACACACACACACACACACACCAGTCCAAACCTTTTCACATGCTGAGCTTCTTGGGTAGACAGGTGTAGAACAAAGACTTGGTTAGTTCCTTCCAACATGAGGCAAAGTTGACATAGTTAAGCCTAGTCGAACAGCTTACTCTATGGTATTAACCACTTCATGCATCAATAAGACTTAAGCATGTTGGTTATATGAGGCTGGTTATCCCACAAAACCAGCATGTATTTACTGATATTTGCAAGGAACCAATTTGACTGCTTGGCTTCACTCAGTAAATGATTCAATTATGCTGATAATACCAATATTCCTTTATTTATTTCAAGTTCTCCTTATCCTCCTACACTCAGAAGTACTCAAAGGATGGCAAACGCAAATAAATTAATAAGTACTACATGGGAAACACCTTTGATTGGCCATGAAAAACCCTCTGAGTTGAGGTGGGTGGGGATTGCCTAATATAATGCTTCATTATGAGGTGTTTTAGTTGTGACAGCTTTGTTTCGTACTGAAAAAAGTAAATTTAAAAATGGATCACACTCAAATGGGAAGTGGACTGTCAAAACGGTGGCAGGGGAGATTTTAGGGAAGTTTTTAATATTTAATACTGTATTGTTTTTAACACTCGATTGGGAACCGCCCAGAGTGGCTGGGGAAACTCAGCCAGATGGGCGGGGTATAAATAATAAATTATTATTATTATTATTATTATTATTATTATTATTATTATTATTATTATTTTCATGAAATCGGCAAAATGTCCAAGAAAACCCAGACCTATGGCATCTAGGGCGATTTTTAAATAAAAATGCTTTTAAAATCCTCCAGAGCCCAAAGACTGGATATGGATATCCTAAACGACCTCTTTGTCAAGACCTCTGGCACATCAAATATTGTACTGCTTCTGCAACCATTGGTTCACAATGTTTGTATATTATGTTTGTTATTTGCACTTCTGATCTTTTTAAAAAAAAATAATTTTGTTTATAAGTCACAAGCCTTGGAAAAAAATCTGTCCCTGATTGACTAAAGCATGGCTTGTGCTGGAAAGTTTCCTTTGTAGTCATGGTGATCTTATTTCTCTCTATGTTTTGTTACTTGTTTTTTCTGTCACCCGCAGATTGCATTAAAGCAAAGTTTAATTGAAAGGTTGAACTTGTAGGCTAAGCTTTATGCATTAAGCTAGTTGTTTAACAGTGTTCACAAATATAATCCCTGCTTGACATTTAAAAACCATTCAGGCAAAGATGTTTTTTCTTCCCCCCAGCCTTTCCCTCCCAAGAATCAGATGTTATGGCAAAAACCCATCCCAATCATATTGCAGCATAAATAATGTAGACACCTAGTTAGTCTCTCAAGCGCTAATTAAAGTAACACGTATTTAAAGAGAGCAGCAGAAGATCAATGGGAGTGAATTAAAAGGTTCCAAATGACGTCTTGAATGAGAGTGTGTTGAGTTGGCAACCTCTAACCCCAAAGAATCCATTGGTTCTTAACGCCAGTCATAGAGGATTACTGCCTTCACATCCTGCGTTGTACTTGTTGTGGCTAGAGGAAAAATCTGTTTTAAAAGGGATTGTACTTGAAATTTGGTGCTTCTGATCCAATTGAATGATTGCTTGCATCAGACCACCTACCTATTGTATCAAACAAAAGTCTCCTAGATCCTAATGTAAGCAGGACAATCCCTTACCACTCATTCATTGACTACTGAGAGCCCCGACCTCTTATGCAACCTTTCAGCTAGCACCAGCAAACATCAAGTGCACTTCTATTTAAAAAAGTACCTTCCATTCACCTCCTTTCGTTCACCTGGGGGAAAAAACAAAACCCTTTCAGTTACCACACATTTTGGGATTCTATAACTGACCAGTTCACTCTCAAAGGCAGTGTTCTTCATAGCTGCTCTCTCTGTGCTGCTGTTGTACTCTCCCTCCTGTGGGGGAGCCATGCATAGTTGTCATGGTGCTAGCCACTGATAACCTTATTCTTCATGAGGGGTAATGCGGGGTGCCTCCGCCTAGTGCATATTGCTCCTGACACACTGTGATATGGTTGACAATGGAACTGATCTGTGTGGTGCACAGAGGTTTTGGAGTATGGGAAGTGCAGTCTAGTGCATGCTCATCCTTTGAGGGTTGCAGTAGCAAGTGAGGATTGCCATGTAAATCAACATAGAGATTATCATTTATATCATGTCCTGTCATCTCAATGGATTGTCAGCCCACATGCGCAGCAAACTGCCCCCAGAATATCTATTTTGGGGTACGATTCAATAGCATACCAGCAAGTTAAAGTTGTGCAATTAAAATAGATTTGGAATTCTTGAGCAATGAACCTGCTTTCACTCCCCACCCCCAAACAAAAAAGCCAGAGCATTTGTCTGACACAACATCATCTAACCTCCCTGCAAACAGATCAGTATGAATACTCAATGAACAGGTCATCTGGAAGCCATCGGTAAAGCCCCCTCATTGTAGATTCCAATGTCTTCTTAGTGTATTTTTTAACACCACAACTTCAGTTGCATCCGGATTGCACTGCTCCAAAGGATGCAAACGATCTTTTCCCTGGTGTTTTCTTTTCATAAGCTAGTGTGCTTAAAAATATATATATATATCAAATTACTTGAGGAGATAGGATGTGTAGCTTGATTTGTCTCCACTGATGGAGTGAGCTTCCTGCAGGTAACAGGTAACAACTGCAGTATGTCTTCTGACGTTTCACCGCAACCATTAAAAAAATAAAATGGGTGCCTATTGCTTTCCCTAAACTTCCACATTGCAAAACTGCTCATCCCATTTAAAAAAAATAATTAGATCAAGCTGAGTCTTTTGTACCTGAATGGGTACAAAAATGATAGTAAGGATAGGACTCTGCATTTAGAGGATCTGCTTTCTGTTATGACATTATGTTCTGTGTTACACCAACATAGGCTGCAAAGAACATTTCACTGAAAACAGTGTCCTCCTTCTGTTTTCCAACCCACATTAATAGTCATATGCATACACAAATAGCATCAGATAAGGGCTGCCAACAGGATTTTCTGTATAATAAATTCTCAAATGTCTTTTTAGCCATATGGCACTCTAAGCAATATACGGGTCTATTCCTGTCCATCACCAAAAACAAATCTAAAGCATGGGGACAAAATGCTCTCTAGCATCTGAAGCAATAGGTGGCAGTCCCCCCCCCCTACCCACAATAACACCAGGTTCCTTTTTTAAAAAGCAAGTTTCTAGTATTTGTAGAAAGTGAGATATGAGGCCAAATGTGCAGGTTCTATTCTCAGCATTTGTTTTGTAAGGAACTAGCCTGCTCCAAATTTCCCATGTTTTTACCCAATGAATGAACTCATAACAACGCCTGACATTTAGGAAAGCAGATCTAGCCAATTAGACAAAGAGAAGACTAGAGGGGAACATCAGTCTAGACTTTTTGTTTGATTTAAAGCCATTCCGCTTGTCTTCCCTGTGGATGAGGAGTGGCGAGTGATTAGTTATTATATCAGAGATCTGAGATCCAGAGTGCATATGTTGATTTAATAATTTTTCAAATATTAATGGCATTTTACCTTCAGAAAGATAGAGTGCATCACTGAATAGTTTTTATGGTGTGCTTAAATTTTATAATATTTTATAACCCCTGTGTTCTCTAGGACATAAACAAGAAATTCTATCTAACCCTGAAAGTGGTACAATGGTCATTAAGGATGTTATTTTAGTTAACAGCAGAGTGTAAATCCAAAAATCTCCTTGAAGCTTCCTGAGAAGGCTCAGGGATGGAGGGAAGTGACATAGGAACAGGAATATCAACAACCCTGTCAAAGGCCTGGTTGATAAGGAAACAATGAAACCCAAATGGCCTAGGCAGTTAGCGGAACCCCAAGGTAATTGTGAGGGTGAAGTTACCAGTATGGAGCCATGCATGTTTTACTTCTCGTGGCCTGTAACCTTTCTTGATGTATGTAGGAGGACGTTCAGGCATGTTTTGATGTTTTATAACTCTTTGTGTTTGAGCTACTATGTAAGCTTTGTTCTTATTTTCCTCTGGGCAGACCTTCTTCTTAATTGGCAGTTCAGCTAGAACAACCATATTGAATTGAGCTCTGTCCTATTGCAATAGTATCTGATAACCTCTGGGTCCCTAACGGGGCACAGGACTTGTTTTACTTCCTTGGTTCTGCATTTTATTTAAAAGGTGGTCCCTCACTTGGGTAGAACAAGATAGTATAGAAGTAAATTCTTACTACAGTTGCTCACTGAATGATCTCAACTGTGCACTTCCAACAAATAATAAAACCAGGGAAGAGAAGGCATGGATTATGCACAGTTCCAAGAGTCAAATAGAGAGGTCCACTTTGATCCCTGGGCCTGAGGTTCCCCATGCCAAGTAGGAAGAAATTCAGATGATTTTCTGACCCTTGGCTCTGCGCACACCTATCCCACTGAGCTCCAAACTAATCTTCAGAATGGTTGCCTCTGCTCCCTTTTGCTATGTAAGAAGGCAGAGATGTCTAACCTGTATTCATCACAATCAGCACTGTTTCCATTCTACTGCAGTCTGATTTCCACCAAATACCAATTCATTTGCATCACTGTCTGCTATGTAACATAATTTGCATGTGTTGTGCAACTTTTTACATAACTTTCATAACTTACATTCATTTCCATGTAAAGAAAACATTAAAGCAATGTAAAAAAAAATACTTATGTTTTATTTGTGGACTTAAAAAAAGCAATTAAATGAACCAATGCTGACTGAATTTGCATGAATTATTTCCATTCTTGACCACAGGTAAGTGTGGGGAGTGCAGTGATTTCCCCTTCCTTTTTCATTGCTGTTGCAGTTCTCCAACATCTCCGACACCTAGTCTGTAACCTTGGAATGGGTCAGAAACTCTCTCGGTGCTGTGTGTGTTTGGTTAAAAAGCCTCCATCTGGGAGCTATTAATTTCTCCCCAAGGCTCAATTCCCCCATGAAGGTAGCCTAGCAGCCTTCATATGCTCTTAAAATTAATTAGCCTTTAAAAATCCACCTAATCATAAACCAGGGCAGAAACTGATATTGCTGAGACATCATTTCCATGGCAAACGGCTTCCTTCTCCAAGGGATCCCAAAGCTTTTTGTCTTTTTCTACAACAGGGGTATTTAACTGCTAATCAATGCAAAAGTCATCTGCCTTGGTTTAAATCCATAGTTGTAAAACTATTACAAGTTAGATAATGGATTATAGAACAGCGGAGTCTAATTTAATAGACTTGAGTAAGGAAAGGGGTCAGTCATTCTGAGAGAGAGAGAGAGAGAGAGAGAGAGAGAGAGAGAGAGAGAGAGAGAGGTGCTGTCTCAGAGGAAGAGATCCCATCTGTTATGGTCTGTACATGGTCTCCAGCCAAGAGGGGGTGCCTACAGTGGGAAATATATGCAGCACCAATGGCCAGTTGAAAAGCAGTCCATAGAGGTAGGCAAATCTGTCAATTTTCGTTTCTCTCAGTTTCCCATTTTTTCAGTCTTAAATTTAGTTTCTATACCACCTTGTGTGTGTGTTTTTAAAAGAACTCATCATGAAAAGTCATCAGCATATTTGTGTGAATTTCACCTAATAATGATATTTTTAGAAAGCAATTTTTCTAGTATAATGCATTTGTTTACATTAATGCCAGTCACACATGCATTTATATGCAGACTTTACCTTATCGTATGCATTTTTGTACACACAACTTGGCTGGAGAACTGCACTGCAAAATTCAGAGACGTGTGAATTATTCCCAGAGAAAAATCATCCAGATGCCCCAAACTCTACGGCCTCCCCAAGATACACAAAGAAGGAACACCACTCAGACCAATAGTCAGCTCCATAGGCTCACCTCTACAAAATCTCGCTAAATTTCTCGCTAAGCAACTTCAGCCCTATGCAGAATCCATCTCTTCACACGTTACAAACTCCTTCCAGTTCATAGAAACAATAAAGAAGCAAAACCTACATCCCGATGACCTACTTGTGAGCTTCGATGTTGTATCTCTCTTCACACAAGTGCCCATT
The DNA here is from genome assembly GCF_965112155.1 of Podarcis liolepis. Taxonomy (NCBI): domain Eukaryota; kingdom Metazoa; phylum Chordata; class Lepidosauria; order Squamata; family Lacertidae; genus Podarcis; species Podarcis liolepis. The sequence continues at coordinate 22,331,130 of NC_139570.1, read as the reverse complement.
AATGAAGCCTTGACAGCCATTCAAAACAAATACAATCCCCCCGAATACATCCTGGACCTGACCAACCACTGCCTAACCAACACGTACTTCATCCACAATGGACAAAGATACAAACAGATAGAAGGAGCACCTATGGGATCACCCCTCTCACCGGTCATCGCAAATCTGTACATGGAACACTTTGAAACCAATGCTTTAGACAAGTCAGAACACAAACCCAAACTTTGGCTCAGATATGTTGACGACACCTTTGTAATTTGGCCACACGGGAAAGAAAAACTAGATAGCTTCCTCACACATCTCAACAGCCTACACCCCAAAATACAATTCACTATGGAAATAGAAGCCAACAACCAGCTTCCCTTCCTTGACGTCCTAATCTACAAAAAACCTGATGGCTCCCTAGGACACACTATCTACCGGAAAAAAACACACACCAACCGCTACTTACATGCTCAATCACACCACCACCCTGCACAAATAAACTCCGTAGCCAAGACCCTCATCTCCAGAACCAAACGCCTGGCTGACAAAGACCACTTGACAACTGAGTTACAGAATCTCTCAAATGTGTTAATCGCCAATGGATACCAGCAAAACAGGGTTAAGAAGCTAATCCAAAAAGAAACACCCCCCAAAAACCAAGACACGGAAGAAAACAATGGCATGGCCCTCCTTCCTTATATCAAGGGCACTACAGATAAAATTAGCAAAATCCTCCATAAACACAATATCAAAACAGCCTTTTGCACCAACCAAAAAATAGCCAATATCCTCAGAAACCCCAAAGATAAAATCCAGTTGGAAAACCAAGGGGTCTATGAAATACCCTGCAAAGTCTGCCCAGCCACGTACATTGGACAAACAAACAGACGAATAAATGCACGTATCGCAGAACACAAGAATGCCGTCAAAAAAGAAGAAAAATCTTCCTCTCTTTTCCAACACATGAAAGAAACAGGACACGAAATTAATTTTGCAGATTCCAAATTGCTCTTTAACATGGAACATCACCACAAGAGAATAATCATGGAAGCCATCGAGATAGAGAAACACCCTCACAACATGAACAAGCGTGACGACACGTCCCGCCTGCCAGACATCTGGAAATTAGCCCTCCCCACAAAAACCGACACCAGATCCAGAGGCACACAGAACGCCACCACCAATCAACCACACCAGACCCAAACCCAGACCCTCTCCACAGATAAATTACAGACACCATCCAGTAACCAAACCATAGTGGCAACTCCGGATGCTGCACCCCCCTGCAATCCCTACACAGATCTGGCTGGCACAGGGCACAAAACCACAGCTCGCCCCTATACACGAAGCCAAGCCAAAGCACAACTAAGTGCAGTACAGCCACCTTCCCAGAAAAACTCTTCACAAATTCAAGAGGTCAAGACACGAAGGCTTTAGCAACTAATCCACACCTAATGACCCACCTAAGTGGTACTCAGAATATCACTCAAGAAATCACTCAAGATATCCCTCAAGTAATTAAGGAACAAAAGAAGAAAAGAACACTAGCCTGGGAACTTCCCCTCTGCCCAGAACTTTTGAGGCAATACACCACACCCCTCTACAGTATTTATAGGAACTCAAACACTGAGATCCCGCTCTGTTCCAGTAACAAGAAGCCGAAAGCACCAGCCTGAAGATGACGAGTGAGACCTCGTCGAAACGTCGCCTAGACACCCCAACCTTTACACGGGAAGACACCCGAGGACACCAAAACCTGCATTCCTGTACCCGTGAAAATCTACGAAAACAAATATATATATATATATATATATATATATATATTAATATATATATTATATTAATCTCTACAATCTAATACTTTATAATTGTGTTATTCTGCCACCGAGAATTGGATAAAGAGGTAAGGAATGTCAAGGAGTTGCATCATTATGAATAATAACACATATATCATAAACAGGAGTGACAAGATTAGACAATATGCAATTTGGTTTGGAGTGGTTTTTGCATGCATAAATAATATATAAGATGAATTCATCATACTTTGTTCAACAAGCATCAGATTTTTAAAAAGGGTTCTGCCAGGGACTTCATCTGAAAAATAATATGAAGAATTGAAGTTTGCATTTATCCCTGAGGGAGGTAGTGGGCAGAATACCGAGCCAATAACAGTTTCCCAGCACCAATTTGCATTCTCAGGACTGGGGTGAGAAAAACATTTGCATTTTTGTGCAGTAATTCAGAAAACACAGTGTTGGGTTAGGGCTGGAGAAGAGGAAGGTTGAACTCCCCGCTCAGCCTTCAATCCTATATACTTACCTGGGTGTAAGTCCCATTCAGCTTCTGAGTAGACATGCATTTATTTATTTATTTCATTCATGAATCTCTTCCCATGAAGCATTTTGAAGCAATTTCAGAATGAGGACAGTAAGCATATCTACAATAAAATAATTTCCTATTTAAAAATGATGTCAAATCCAATACAGATACCATCTCGAATAAAATCTCTGCTTAGAAGGCTTGTTGAAAGAGAAAGGCCTTCAACAGGTGCCAAAAAGAAACAGAGACATTACCTGTCTGATAGAGAACCACAGAATTGTAGAGTTGGAAGGGACCCTGAGGATCACCCAACCCCCTGCAATGCCGAAATATGCAACTGTCCCATATGGGAATTGAACCTGCAACCTTGGCATTATGAGCACCAAGCTCTAGCCAACTGAGCTATCCAGACTGTAATGGGAAGGAGTTCCAAGGGTAGATGCCATTACACTAAAGGCTCAATTTCAACACAGTGCAAAACATACCACCTGATAGGGTGGTATCTGCAAAAGGCCTATTCTGCATAGTGTTGGAATCCTGCAGGCCACCAGTTTCCAACTGGTTGGTCAGGACCCACAAGTAGGTTGCAGCCTGATCCAAGGTGGATCATGACAGGAGCACTACCAATGTAATGCAATGTTGTTGGCATCCGTCTGTCTCAGGAGATGATGGAGCAGTGCGCCTTTGAGGGTGAGGTCACGATGTTGGAAGGTTGCAGCTCCTGCTGTGGCTGTAGAGACTGATACAGGAGAGACATGTTTTGTTGCAGCTGGGACAGTTGAAGGTGTCCAGTTGGGCTGCTGCAGATGCACAATGATGCTGCTTCTCACTACGTTCCGCAATGCAAGAGATTCCCACATGTCAGGGTTGACGTTGCCAGCCTTCGTGTCACAATTGCAGACACAGAGTTGGCCTGGTGCTGGAAGCCAGCTGCCCGTAGAGTACTACCACCTTTCAAATATAAGGTAAAAGATTAGGACATGGGTCTCCAGATACATATTTGGGTTAAAATTGGAACCTGGGTCTGAAAAGGTTGAAGATACTCCCACAGACATGTAAATGGTGGGGTATCTTTTTCAGTTCAAGAGCCACATCCCCTCATGGGCAACTTCAGACACTCCAAGAGTCCCTATTTCCAGGGACAGTCCCGGAGTTACAGAAGCTGTCCTGGTTTCTGATTTGACCCCAGAATGTCCCACTTTTCCTTAGGACATCCCTATGTTCATCAGAGGGTATGAAGTTATGTGATCCTCGAGCCAAGGAAATAAGTAACTATACAACCTTTAGAAGACATATGGAGGCAGTTTTATAAATGTTTTTTAAAATGTTTAATGTTTTACTATGTTTTTATATATGTTAGAAGCTGCCCAGAGTGGCTGGGGCAACCCAATCAGATGGGTTGTGTGTGTGTGTGAATAAGATGTCCCTTTTTTCACTGGGATGCAGGTGGCGCTGTGGTCTAAACCACTGAGCCTCTTGGGCTTGCCGATCAGAAGGTCGGTGGTTCAAATCCCCATGACGGGGTGATTTCTCATTACTTGGTCTCAGCTCCTGCCAACCTAGCAGTTCGGAAGCACACCAAAAAGTGCAAGTAGATAAATAGGTACTGCTCCAGTGGGAAGGTAAATGGCATTTCCATAGGCTGCTCTGGTTTTGCCAGAAGTGGCTCAGTCATGCTGTCCACAAAAACTGTCTTTGGACAAACGGCGGCTCCATCAGCCTGTAAAGCAAGATGAGCACCACAACCCCAGAGTCTTCTGCAACTGGACTTAACCGTCAGGGGTCCTTTACCTTTTATTTTCATTGGAGAAATGTTGTAGGATATGCAACTTTCCAAAAGTGGGTGTGGCCGACTTCCGGGTTGACGCGATCTGGAAATGGCGGATTCCCTCCGAGCTCCGGAGGGAATCGGCTCCACTGAGGATGGGTCTTTGCCGCGCCGGCGACGCGGGGACCCTTAAAAACCGCAGGCGCGGAAGCCTGCGGACTGAAGACTCGGCGGGTGCCTTAAGCGCCCCCCCTGATTCGCAAAGAGCCTTTTTAAAGGCTGCGGAGGGGATACGGGGGTGGCGTGGCACTGAGAGTCGATCGCTACCTCGGTGGAGCGAAGCCGCGAGCCATGACCGGAGAGCGCTGACTTCCTTCCTTGAAAATTTGGACTGAAAGAATCACCCGTGAGTAAGACGGATTGGGACTTTATAAAAATTTTACCTTTAATTGGAGACGACCGGGGGGTGTGCTAAAAGGAAGTCCGCACCCCCCCCCCTTGCAGACCATCTAAGCAACGACACAAGAGATAAGCTGGAGAGCCTACCCTTGGTGGGGTGAGTTAAAAAGGACACTAACTTTCAAGATTTTGCTAAAGGAAATTCTGTGCAGGAGAGTGGAGTTTTGGAAACCTTCCTTTTGTTTTAAACAACCCCCCTCCTGGGCTCGGGAACGTCCTGCCTTTGTGCCTGCGTTAGAGCTGCGGAGTTTGACAGCTGTCAAAGCTGCCAAACGGGCGGTTTAAAGTGAGAAATTGCCATTTAAGATTTCTATGGACTAAGATGAGTTATAATTGAGCTGAAACTGTTGGAAACAAAGTAATAATAATCAGTTAAAGGATTGTTGGTGAAAAGGCAAATAAGTAACCAGATTCCCCCTAGGGGGAACTCTGTGAAACTACAATGGATACAACGGCTGTGGAAGGAAAGTTACTAGTGGAAATTGAAAGGATGTTTCAATTGGTGGGAATCTTACAGGAGCAGAGCTTGGCCATGAACAAACAACTTGAGACTATGACCTTGGGAACAGGCAACTCTGCTCTTTGTATTGAGGACCTTAATGAGAAAGAATCCACAGCCGATTGGGAAACAATATCTACAGAGCTGGAAGAGACTAAACAACAAGAAAAAGAAGAAGTAATCCTGGGAAGCAACAACCAAAAGTTGACATCTGTGGAATACAAGCAAGGAGACGCTGGGAACATATCCACCACAAGTCTGCGAGAGATACAGAAGAAGAAGGAGGAGGCCCCAAGACAAAATGGAGTACAGGAAATTAAAATAAAGAAATATGATTGGGGCCTCCGTTTGGACTTAGACTTGGAAGAGATAGACTTTGTGGAAATACTTCAGCAGCTATCTTTGAATCTTCTTGTCGGAAGAGGACATACTTTGATGGTGAAAGAACTTTTCCCAGATCTGACGACTGCTATAAAGGACTACCAACAGGACAGGCGGAGAGGAACGGAATTAGATTTGAAAGCCTCGGACGTGAGGAACCCAGGCTGAGAACTTCGAATTTGGATTTTTATTGGGAAGGGACAAAAACCGGGGATGGGAGGGAGGGAAGAAGAGACTCTTAAAAACTCTTAAGACTTTTAGGTCTGGTTAAGATGACTCTTAATTAAGATAAAATGAAAATCGATGGAAGAGAACTTAAGTCCAACTTATGAAAATTAATTTTTATTATAAAAAAGGAAATAAGATGAATAAGATTGTTAAGAGGAGAAATATCAACTTGCTGACATAATCTTGAAACTGGGATGCATGAGGGGGGATGGGGGGAAGTCAGGGAACAAGGTTATGAAATGGGGATTTGCTGATTTTATACATGTTTTTGTCTTTTGTTTTTTCTTTGTGTATGTGTTGTCTTTATAAAAGCAGAAAACCAAATAAAAATTTTATAAAAAAAAAAACAAAAGTGGGTGTGGCCAGAGGCAAAAAGCAGGAAGAGGCAGGCAGCGCATCGGACGTAATTCTTTCCTTTGCCTCCATGCACAGTTCAGATGTTCTTACACACACCTCTTTCTACTCAGCCAAGAAAGAGACATCATCCCTGTTCCAGCACAGCTTCCAGCATGGCAAAAACAGCATTCAACAAATGTGTGAAGCAAAGTGAGTGGGGAGATGTACACCCTAGGGAGAGTCCTGAGGGCTGTATAGAGATGCTGGAAAACCAGTTGTTGTTGTTCGTTTATATACCACCTTTATCTTCCAAGGAGCTCAAGGTGGTTCTCTCTCCCCTTCCCCCCAGATTTCATCCTCACAACAACCCTGTGAGGTAGATTAGGCTAAGAGATGGTGTCTGGCCCAAGGTCACTCAGTGAACTTCATGGCTCAGTGAGGATTCAAACCCTGGTCTCCTAGGTCATAGTCCAACACTCTAACCATGATGCCACACTTTGCCCCTGGGCTTGAGGTTCCCCACCCCTGGATTAGACACCCAGTTCACTTACGGACAGTAACTACCTATTGGTTTAACCGACCTCATGGTTTATTGTGAGGGTAAAATGGAAAAGCGGGATCAGGAACCTTGAGGTAAGATGTGAATCTAATTTTTAAAATATGTATAATCTAAGAGGCACAGCCTGGGTAGAGTCCCGACTTTCTAAATATGGTTGTGTTTATAGTTTCCAAATGAAACCTTAACTGAATCTGTGGCTTAATTGCGGCTCAACCCAAACAATTCCAAGAATAAAGAGTGCAGTGCATTCAACAGATTCGAGGTAATTATGTTTTCATCAGCCATGCGTAATCCTCTTTCCAATGTGCAAATGTCACATTGACCTGATGTATGCATCTGTTAGAGTGCTGCGCTGTGGTCATTTGACTCACCCACCTAACAAGCTCACCCCCCCCCCATTCCATGGATGTTTTCTTTTCTCTCCTAATATTATGATGATAAGGCTATTAATGGCTGCTAACTATGATGGCTTTGCTCTGCCTTCACGATCAGAAGCCATAATGCTTCTGAATACCAGTTGCTGGAAACCACAGGGGAGCAGAGTGCTCTTGTGAAGAGGCCATAGTTCAGTGGTAGAGCATCCATGTTGCATGCAAGGGGCCCCAGTTTCAGTCTCTGGCTTCTCTAGGAAGGGCTGGCAGACATCCCTATTTGAAACCCCACGGTCAGTCAGTATAGACAATACTGAGCAAGACAGACCAGTCATATGACTCCTATCCTTCCTATCAGGGGCAGATCTACCATGAACCGAATTGAAACTTAAGCTTCAGGGCCGCTACTCCCGGAGGGATCCCAGAAACATGACCAAATTGATTTATTTTTGTTGTATATATTTCAACAATCCCAAAGTTTGAGAGTCAATAGCACAACTGTTGTGAAGGTGTTGTGATCTGTCATGGAACAACTCCACTAAAGAGGATAATAGCAGTTACCCAGACCTCATTGCTGGCTACAAAGGGGCCTCCATAACAGTTCACCCCCCCCAAAAAAAAAATGTAGGACTGCCACTGCTTCCTATGCTTTGTACTATCCCAACCAAGGAAGAGTGGCAAGCAAAATTAATGGAATACACAGAAATTTAAATAATCATTGTAAATAACTAAATGCATTAGCAGGATTAATATAAAAGCAAGCAGTTAAAAGGTGAACTTGGGGAGAAAGTAGATAGAATTAAAAAAAAGAAACGTATCTAACTAAACCCTACATTCTAGCCTTATAAAACAGCAGGACAACACAATTACTTCTCTAATGTATTATTTATCTTTTTAAAATTTCATGATGGATTTATGAGAAAGAACACAGGGGCTTCTTGGTTTTATTAAGTAAGCTTTCAGTAATTTAACACAGTAGCATTTCATGTTTATGATGTGTCTTTAATCCTGCATAATCTTGTGTTGTTGGGCCATATCTGGATGAAGCTGCAGTTCCATAGCACAGGTAAACAAGGTGCAGCCCTCCAGATGGACTACAACTTCCATAATCACTGACCACTGGCTAGATTGGCTGCGGTTGATGGGAACTGTAGTCCACAACTTCTGGACAGACCATGTTGGCTATCCCTGTTCTATAGAGGAAACTAGAATTGGTCCAAGCAGGGGTGCCCAAACTTTTTTCAAAGAGGGCCAGATTTGATGAAGTGAACATGCGTGAGGGCCAACTGAAGATGTTGAGCTTTTTTTAGGATTGACGTTGCTGAGCTTTTTTTAGGATTTTACCCCCAGGGCATATACTGCCATGCTGGCCGGATTAGGCCCCTGAAATGGACTTTGGACTTGCCTGGTAGTGCATCAAGCTTGATCAATCTAGAGAGGGGATGAACAAGAAATTCAGTGCAGTGTGCACTTAAAATGAAATTATGCGTAAACAAAAAACATGTAAACTAGTGAAATTAAAACAGAAAAATGTATCACATTAGGGGAAACTGCTTTGCAAAAATAGATATATTAGCCAAAATTACATATTTTGACATAATTAAGAGAAGTTCACATTAAAACACTGATGGCTTTTTATGAGCACTTAAAAATAATAATAATCACAAACTGTCATGGAGATGTGGAGAACCGAATATGGGTGGAGGGGGGATGTGAATCTGAAAGAAACCAAAATTCACACATTTTTAATATAGACATGAGCAATTTCACTTGATTGGCCTCATTTTTTACTTCCAGTTGCCTCAGCTGTGTGTTCCAACTTCACTAAAGATTATGGCACAGTAAAAGAAATGCCCAGATGTTAAATCATCTGTCAGTGGTAGCATTTGGTACAAAGGATCACAGTTTTTTTCTCAAGAGCATAAGAATAGTCCAGCCTGATGCTTACAGGAAGACCACAAGCAGGACATGAGTCCACCACTCATGTTCCCTAGGCACTGGTATTCAGTGGCATGCATGCAATCTCTGATCATGGAGGTAACATGTAGCAATTGCCCACCCTGCTTTCTCCCAGGCAAAGGTGGTAGAACTGCTGTCCCTGGTAATGGCATAGGGTTGGAGCATGTTGATGATGCAAGCTCAGAGCTTTACAGAGAGGAGCAGGGGAGAAAGCTATTAATTTTCTGGAAATGTGGAAAAGGGGGGGGAGCAAGATTTCCACTGAGAGTGGTGAGTAATTTTAAAGAATCTGCTTGCCTTGAAAAGTGGGAGGAGTGAAGACTTGATATCTGATACACACTTTTAGCTGAAGATCCCTGAGATTGAGATTGAACCTCCTGCACCTACCGGTAAAGCGTGTTCTCACTAGCAGAGAGCACGTGTTGCGGTTGGGGAGCAGGCCACCATCATGACTAGGCAAGTTTGGGAACCCAAGATGAAAGGGTTAATTGGGTCGCTGGGGAAATTTGGGTGTTGCAAGATTGGAGGAGGGGTTTAGAGTCTATAAATTGAGGAGCTAGACTAGGGGACTTCCTCTTGGCCGTTTTGCATCGGATCACCCGCCCCCCTCCCTTTTATAGGGTGGTTCTTGGGTTCATTTTGACCTTGCTATTGCCTGTCATGGGGTCGTCCGCCTTGGTGCGGGGGCCTAGTAGGAATTTTGCCATCTGGCTGATTGGCTGGTGCCATTTGGTTTTTGCCTACTACGTAGCAAATCGTCACAACTTGTAAGGTTGGCGGTTAGGCATTGGTTAAATTGGTGCTTGGAGGGGTAAGGTGCCTACCCCTCCAAATGATGCGAATGGGAATTCCGTTAAAGGAATCCAGGGGCTTGCCATCCTTTCGTCCTTGTCCGTGGAGCCGGACTTGGGCCGGGCAAGACCCCACCGGAACATGAGGGTGAGAGGTGTTGGACTGCATTTTACCCAGCCTCATTTCTCCCCAATACTTGTTTCCCACGCTGGCTTCCGGTGGTGTCCGGAAGTGCCAGCGCTGTCCTTGGGGGGGCAAGGACATAGTCATAACCAATGCCTAAGCAACCACTCACATTTTCTGTATTTAAATAAAGTTGTGGCCAAAATTATGCCAAAAACCTTAAACAAAATTAACGTGTGCTGTGTGAATTTTTTGGGGGGTGGCACTGCGGAACTCAACACGCAAATCATGTGCTGTACCACTGAGCTTTGGCTACGTCTCTACCAAAAAGAAAATAAGGTTATAGGGTTCAATGGTGCAGTTAAGACTCTAGGCTGAAGTATCCTGTGGGCAGTCCCTCTTTCAATAATATGCATTCACTTATTTCATAATATGGCAATCATGCCCTGCTGCGTTTGGGAGCCCTCCTTCTCATTCTGCTGAGTGGAGGCATGGACACCACTGATGGCACCACTGGTTGGGTTTAACAAAAGCAGGATGCTGCACCAGACAGAACTCTGGTCAGATCCAGCATGGCAATTATTGTGTTCGTCTGGACATAGTGTTCCATCCCTAATCAAAGGCCCATCCTGGCAATTGGTTGGAGAAGGGAACAGTTTGGTTACAATTCTTTTTGTTAACTCAATTTTCCTTCATTTAACATTGACTCATTCGCCATTGTTCTGACTCAGATGCTGCATTGGCAGATGTGCTGGGGCCATCACTGTACTGCTGCTTTGCAAAGTGCAATGGATTGGCAACATCTGAGATTGGTATGCAGGAGAAGGAAGGAAGGAAGGAAGGAAGGAAGGAAGGAAGGAAGGAAGGAAGGAGAGAGAGAAAGAAAGAAAGAAAGAAAGAAAGAAAGAAAGAAAGAAAGAAAGAAAGAAAGAAAGAAAGACATGCTGTGCTGCAAACAAAAGCATTATGAGGACATTCTAAAGAGCAGGTATTAAATTTTACAGCATTTACCACGCAGTGGCAAATGGCTAAGACATAAAATCACAAGCTTGGCATAAACTTCACACTATGCTAATAGCTAAAACAAGAAAAAGAGCTCAGCACACAGAAGGGACAGTTACTGCAAGGTGCACAGAAAGAGCCTGCTTATTTCAATGGGAGCTCCATTAGCTTCCAAGAAAGTCAGCATCTTTCATGGCTTTGTGTAAACTGCTTGTGGAGATGGTGTAGTTTGTAGGAAAAGGGATTGCTGAAGTGATCAGACCAAGCTCTGTTAACTTAATGGCCCTGGCTGGGCCTGGAGTTAGTTAAGAACAGGTGTGTTGCCACAGACACAACTGGCTGCTGAAGCTCTTTCAGGAGCTGTGCAGGTCTCTTTCCCCGCTCACCTGGCTGGATGCCATGTCATCCCTTGGGTAGGAGAACAATAGGCCTGGAAACTAGGCCTTGTTTTAGTCTGGGCAAAAGTTGGGAATTGGAAAGGAGACATAGAAACCTGTCTTGCTCTGTGCTGAATCCCAAGCAACAGCTTTGGGAACCCCCTAGAAACCTAATGGAGAGGCAAGATCTGTTGGAATGCTGGTGCTGTTTGATGTTCAGGTTGTATATGTGTGTAACTAAAACCAAATACAGTGGTACCTCGGGTTGCAGACACTTCAGGTTACAGACTCTGCTAACCCAGAAATAGTACCTCAGGTTAAGAACTTTGCTTCAAGATGAGAACAGAAATAGTGCAGTGGCGGCGCAGCGGCAGCAGGAGGCCCCATTAGCTAAAGTGGTACCTCAGATTAAGAACAGTTTCAGGTTAAGAACGGACCTTCAGAACGAATTAAGTTCTTAACCTGAGGTACCACTGTATCCTAAAGGCAGTCTTCAAAGATCTTCATTCCAGAAAAACTGAGCCTCCAGTAAGTGCTGGAACCCCAGGACATTCTCACTACTTGGAGACTGGGGTGCACACAACACTGTTTTGAATTAAGAGATATGCATTGCCACCTAAAGAAGGGGACCTCCATAATACCACTCAGTGCTCACATTAAGATTATGCTACTGCCACCAGAGAGCACTTTGCCAAGCTCACAAGCACCACCACTAAAATGGAACCAGTTCTGGAAAATGCCTAATGCATCTGTTAGGGTACCTTTTCCCCTTGCCAAGTAAAATCTAAATAAAAAATTCCTTCCAGTAGCACCTTAAAGACCAACTAAGTTAGTTCTTGGTATGAGCTTTCGTGTGCATGCACACTTCTTCAGATACACTGAAATAGAAGTTGCCAGATCCTTCTATATAGTGAGAAGGTGGGGAGGGGTGTTACTCAGAAGGATGGTGGGAATGGGAGATAGGCAGATAGCTGGGAGAGCCTGTTGACGACTCTTAACGACTGTAATAGGTCTTACAGGAAAAGGCAAGGGGTGGGAAGGTGAGAAATGGTTTAGTTATGTATAGTGAGATAAGAATCCAATGTCTTTGTTAAGCCCAGGTCTTTTCATGGTTTTAAGTTTGGTAATGAGTTGTAATTCAGCAGCTTCTCTTTCCAGTCTATTTCTGAAATTCCTTTGTAGTAAAACAGCTACTTTGAGATCTTGTATAGAATGCCCTGGGAGATTGAAGTGTTCTCCTACTGGTTTCTCTGTTCTGTGATTCTTGATGTCAGATTTATGTCCGTTTATTCTTTGGCGTAAGGTTTGGCCTGTTTGTCCAATATAGAGAGCTGAAGGACACTGTTGGCATTTGATGGCATACACAATGTTAGACGATGAGCAATTAAATAGTCCCGAGATGGTATGTGTGATGTTGTTGGGGCCAGTAATGGTGTTGTCCGGGTGTATGTGGCAGCAAAGTTGGCATCTGGGTTTATTGCAGGCTCTGGTGCCAGTGTCTGTGTTAAGTCTGGTTGTAGTATTATTGTGGGTTAGGAGTTGTTTAAGATTGGGTGGCTGTCTGTAGGCAATGAAAGGTCTTCCTCCCAGAGCTTGAGAAAGAGAACTGTCATTGTCCAGGAGAGGTTGTAGATCTCTGATGATGCGTTGTACTGTTTTAACTTGGGAGCTGTATGTGATGACTAGAGGTGTTCTGTTATTTTCTTTTTTGGGTCTGTCTTGCAGCAAGTTCTCTCTGGGTATCAGTCTGGCTCTGTTGATCTGTTGTCTAACTTCATCTGCTGGGTATTTTAGTTCTGAGAAGGTTTGCTGTAGATCCCTTAGGTGAGAGTCTCTGTCTGTAGAATTGGAACAGATGCGGCTGTAACGTAGTGCCTGGCTATATACAATGGACTGTTTGGTATGTTTGGGATGGTAGCTAGAGGCATGTAGATATGTTTGTCGGTCAGTTGGTTTGCGGTATAAGGTGGTGTCTATGCGCCCATCCTGTATTTTTATAGTAGTGTCCAAAAAATGTATTTCTTGCATAGATTGATTCATTGTAAGGTTGATTGTGGGGTGAAAATCATTAAATTTCTGGTGAAAGGTGTCCAGGGTCTGTTGACCATGTGTCCAGATGATAAAAATATCATCAATGTATCGCAGGTACAAGAGAGGTTTGAGTGGGTAGGAGTTCAGGAAACGTTGTTCTAAATCTGCCATGAAGATGTTGGCATACTGTGGGGCCATGCGGGTGCCCATTGCTGTGCCGCTGATCTGAAGAAACAGGTCATCACCGAATTTGAAGTTGTTGTGGGTAAGGACAAATTGGCAGAGTTTGGTGGCAAGGTCCGCTGTGGTTTTATCTGATATGGTGTTCCTTATGGCTTGTAAACCATCGTTGTGTGGGATGTTGGTGTACAGCCAGGCACTACGTTACAGCCGCATCTGTTCCAATTCTACAGACAGAGACTCTCACCTAAGGGATCTACAGCAAACCTTCTCAGAACTAAAATACCCAGCAGATGAAGTTAGACAACAGATCAACAGAGCCAGACTGATACCCAGAGAGAACTTGCTGCAAGACAGACCCAAAAAAGAAAATAACAGAACACCTCTAGTCATCACATACAGCTCCCAAGTTAAAACAGTACAACGCATCATCAGAGATCTACAACCTCTCCTGGACAATGACAGTTCTCTTTCTCAAGCTCTGGGAGGAAGACCTTTCATTGCCTACAGACAGCCACCCAATCTTAAACAACTCCTAACCCACAATAATACTACAACCAGACTTAACACAGACACTGGCACCAGAGCCTGCAATAAACCCAGATGCCAACTTTGCTGCCACATACACCCGGACAACACCATTACTGGCCCCAACAACATCACACATACCATCTCGGGACTATTTAATTGCTCATCGTCTAACATTGTGTATGCCATCAAATGCCAACAGTGTCCTTCAGCTCTCTATATTGGACAAACAGGCCAAACCTTACGCCAAAGAATAAACGGACATAAATCTGACATCAAGAATCACAGAACAGAGAAACCAGTAGGAGAACACTTCAATCTCCCAGGGCATTCTATACAAGATCTCAAAGTAGCTGTTTTACTACAAAGGAATTTCAGAAATAGACTGGAAAGAGAAGCTGCTGAATTACAACTCATTACCAAACTTAAAACCATGAAAAGACCTGGGCTTAACAAAGACATTGGATTCTTATCTCACTATACATAACTAAACCATTTCTCACCTTCCCACCCCTTGCCTTTTCCTGTAAGACCTATTACAGTCGTTAAGAGTCGTCAACAGGCTCTCCCAGCTATCTGCCTATCTCCCATTCCCACCATCCTTCTGAGTAACACCCCTCCCCACCTTCTCACTATATAGAAGGATCTGGCAACTTCTATTTCAGTGTATCTGAAGAAGTGTGCATGCACACGAAAGCTCATACCAAGAACTAACTTAGTTGGTCTTTAAGGTGCTACTGGAAGGAATTTTTTATTTTGACTATGGCAGACCAACACGGCTACCTATCTACTACAAGTAAAATCTAGTAAGCATGATTATTTATCCAGAAACTGTTGAGCAAACAATATTTTTCCATTAGATAAATGATGAAAATCATCCCTACATCAGTTCTGCTGAGACTTATTCCTATTGTGATCATTCATTCTGAAAAACCAATCCGTTTCTTGTATTATAGGTTTGGTTTAGGTGCTGCTGTTTTTATCCTAGCAACATTTTAATATATCTGGTTTTTTAAAACTACTGCAGCAACATGCAGCCCTGGAATGGATTTGCTCTCCTTCTTAGCTATTGTCACTGTATATACCAGTTTACCATTGGCCTAGCATTTGTCACGGAGCCACCGACACACTTGAATCAAGTTCAGATTCAATCAATCAGTTTATTACAGTCATAGACCAGCAGTCAGAGAATAGAATATTAAGTGCATAAAAAACAAAACTGATAAAGACAGATAAAAATTAAAACAAATAAAAACATTCAGTTAAAACAACTGTAAGAGCGTAAAAACTAAAAGACTCGTAGTTAAAACAACTGTAAGAGGCTACAGAGTAGAAGCCTCTGAAATAGAGGGCACTCACAGTATTAGAAACTGATGTGCAAATATGGTTAAAACAGACAATTAAAACAATGTACAACAATAAATTTAGACACACTGTGCAACAATAGACTATCCCAGGGAATTGACTCAGTGTCACCCATGGAACCGGGTTTGGGGATTTTCATGCCGGACTATTTTGAGTTGGGCAATGGTCTGAGTCTACAGATTTGCACACAGAATCTGGCGACCATCCAGGTCTTCTTTTGGTCTTTGCCTAACAGCAAAAGGTCTAATTTTTTCTTTTGCGGGAGGTCGGCGAGCCTCACCAGTAGGGGATCAATGAACTTACTGCGTGCCTCTTCGTAAAAGGAACATTTAAAGAATAAGTGTTCTGGGCTTCCTATCTCTCCCAATGGACAGGTGCAAAGTCTCTGGGCATAGGGGACTTTTCTAAAGGCTCCATCCAGGACCGGCGAGAGAAGAGCTGAGCTTCTGGCTTGTGTAAAGGCCCTTCTTGCATTTCTAGATACGAGAAAGAAGAGATATGCTGCCAGTGCGGCTATATCTCTCTCGATTTCTCCAGTTCCATAGTCGGGGCACCTTGCGCAGTCCTGCTGTCTCTCGGTATCTAATATTCTTTGCCTGACCCTGGTTTTGCCTGGCCCAAGCCCAGACTTAGAAGGGTTTGAGGGGCAAAACCCAGTTTCTGGAGGGTGTTCAGAACTGCAGTCTGCCAGCCTGACTGGAATTGGTCACAGAGGATCAGTGGGGCTATCCCTCGGGGGAGCAGATTCAATGTCAGCCATTTGTATATTGATGTTAAGCAAATGCTAGCCTCCACTCTCATCATCCCTGTTTCCAATCTCACCCATGCGTTTGAGACACATCTGGGGACTTGGAGGAGAGCTCTAAGAAGTCTAGATTGAACTCTCTCAAGTGGGGAGAAAGCAGAGGTTCAGATTGAAAAATGCTTCCCACAAAACCACATATGAAGTAATTGCCAGGCTATGGAGTAAAACAATTGGGCTCAGTAGTGACATTAAAATATCGTATATACACTTAATGCTTAAGGACAAGCGTTCCTTCTACTGGAAGAAAAATGAAATCACAGACACCCTGACAGATTTTCTGAAACCTGCAGGCGGAAAGAACCCCATACAGTCACCATCTTGCTCTTGATAAAAAGGAAATTTGACTGCTTCATCAGCCTCATTGTCAATCAACTCCTTTGTCCAAATTCAAAAAGCCAACTAAGTAATGGATAAATTATAGGAGGTTCTGATCTTACCTCTCTGCAGAGGAATATATAGTTGCACTGTGCAGTGCCAAGTTTCCTGAGCGTGTAAGTATCAACAACACACTGTGTTTGAAGCCAGAAGAGCGCCAACACCTCACAGCTCTTATTGCCAATAATAATAATAATAATAATAATAATAATAATAATAATAATAATAATGGTTGAATCAGAACATAGGAGCCAACACAGGAATCTTTGCCCCGCACAAGAAAATATTTAAGGGGCCCAGCCGCCGCCCCCCAAGTTAATGGACATTGCCTTTCAAATTGTGTGTATGTATGTGCTGCATCATATGATCAGTTATGCGGGGTGGGGCTTACCTGCCCCCTCCATATTTTATTCACCCTGTATAAGAACAGTGTAAAGCAGAATGCTTCTTGCTTGCCTGGATGGAGGATAGAGCATGTGTGGGTGTGTAGGTGTGTGAGTGGGTGTGTAAATCAGCCTACTGCACAAAGGTAAAACTCACATTCATTGATCTGCCCACATTTTACTTCTGGCACGTTGTTTGTCCTGAAGGGAATGTGGTTCTTGGGCTGAAAAACGTTCCACAGCCTTACGTAAACAAAAGTCCAAATATTCCTAAAAATAATCACAGAACAACAGGTTCAAAACTCAACCCCAACCCAGGGAGGGGCGGGCACACTACAACAGATGCAGAATGATAAGATAGCCTTTACCACCCTCCCCCTGCAGGGAAGAGTTCAGAGGCTTGGTGGGCTCCAGAAGATGTCCCTGGCCCAGAGGGATGGGGCAAGACAGGCTGGAGCTGCTCCAGTCACTGCTTGCTCTACAGAGAAAGGAAAGGTGAGCAGGCAGCAGTAGCAAGAAGAAAGACATAGCAAAGTCAGGCGGTTCTGAAGGTTGGCAATGCACCCCGAGCTTAGAATGTGAACCTCCCAGTTAGTTTACAATGCCAGCCATTGCTGTCTTCATCACTCTTAGAAAAGTCAGTTTTAAAAGTGCAGATGGACTCAAGAGTAAAAAAATCCTGATAACCCCTTACTGAGGAAAGCAAACAAAAGCAGTGCATAACTGAGGAGAAAGGAACAGAGATTTTTCTACAGAGCAGGAAGAACGACAACTAAAAAGTACAGAAGAGCACTCCCTCAGAACAACAGCGCCAACCAGAGCATGTGTTACCTCAGTGAACATCATCACACCCTTGCCTGGTTGCTAAGCTATATCTCCACCATCACCCTCTTTTTTAGGTGATTTACTAACAACAGGATTAACCTTTAAGTCACCCACAGAAGGACCTTTGCTGATGAACTTCCAGTAACCATATGGAGTGGAAAAACTGACATGAAGATTTAATGCTAACCTCAAATGCCTCTGTGTCTGTATCAGATGGACCTTGTACAAATCCATATGCAGATAATACTTCTCTGCTTGCGTCCCTCTGAGTCAGGAAACATATCCTCTTGTTTTCCCTATGGCAGATGGCCCAGAGAAGTCTAAAACAGCAACAGTTTGGTTGGTGCCAAATTATTTGTCATCTCCTGCCTGAAACGAGCCTACATCTCAGCATCAATTCTCGCACATTTCAAGAGAAATTACTGCAATGGCTGTTCGTAGCAAGGGGAATTCTCATTATGTTTTTTGCCCCTGTTTTGTCCCCCCAGATTAACGTGAACACAAATCTCACCTCAAAGAAGACGTTGTTTCAGTAAACCAGCTCATTATGATAGTTGATAAGGTTTTGCAAAGTGTGGAGGCAGCAGAGAGAGACAAGTATTTCCTTCTCCCCAGACTCTCTCATGAGGCTAGAATTCATTAGTGCTTACTTATTTAGTTGTAGTATTTAGTAGTAGTAGTAGTAGTAGTAGTAGTAGTAGTTTAAAATGTTTTGCTGCGCTTCAGGCAAAACAATTTTCCAGAGCAGTTTATAGTCCTTGCCCTGAGAGTGCAATTTAAAATAGCACAGCACAAAATAAAAATGAATTGGGATGGAGGAGGAAATAAGAAAAGTCAGGCACCTGTTGTAAGGTACCAGTACTTAGTTACAACAAGTCATATATCCGCATAAGATCGGGATTAGGAAAGACCCTTGCCTGAAACTCTGGAAGGTTGCTGGCCAGTCTGTGTACAGCAACGTGACTAAACATTTTGGAATTGGGAGTCACATTGACAGTGGACCAACTCTCTAGTTATTGTGGATATGCTTAGAGGGAGTTTGGCTTTCTCCCTCCACACACACATAGCACACACACTCTCCATATGCACACATCCCATACACACATACGCAGAGCATGCACAAATGCGCACATTTCCCCCTGTTTTCCAGCCATACACCCAACTCATCCATTTTCCAGTCACTCAAGAAACAGGGGCAGTAAAGCATGTGACAAAGTGGTATGTGCTGCTTTACCGGGTGTGAAGCCTTTCTGCCATGTGCAGTGGTTGAGGGTGTAGCCACAGCACAGATCAGTAAGAGTGTGGCGACAGCTATGGCATGCTCCTTGAAGGCTGGATCTGCCAGCTACTTGGCAGGCCCCCCCCCCCTGCCCATGCCACTTCTACAGTGGCCTCTTGTTGAATAGGAGACCCTACTGGTCTCCACCTACACTCATTCCCAATGTAGATCTTTATTCAACCCTTGTTCCTGTTAGAAATCTTCACTTTCCCCTTCTTCCCTGGTGCGGAGGTGGCACCATTTTGAAGTTCGCCTCAGGTGTCAAAATGTCTTTGCTAACAAGAAATGTCTGATTCCATTCAGATGTAGCTAAGCCCAGAGTCATCTAGTGGCTTAACTGTATGACACTATCTACACAGTGAGTTGTTTTCTAGATTTTGACTTCTGCAGAATCAGGTAACAATAGGGGTGCTCAGCTGTTTGATTTGCTTCAGAACTTTCTGCATTCAGATTTAGATCTTTAAAATGCTAGCAATTGTGACACTGTGCTAGCATGATTGTCTTTTCCAGGAGACACAGGAACCAGCCAGGCAGATGGCAAACATTGCTATAAACTACAATAGATCTGGAGTGCAGTAGCTCTCAATAGCTCCTTCTGACGCATTCCAGTAGCTTTTCCTGATCCTTTGGTGCTCTGTGTGGGAGTCACGATGAATTCATTCTGAACATTGGGAAAGTTTCTCAGGCAGATGGAGGGAGAGATCTATTTCTGGCCTTTTCCTAAGTTACACACTTCAAAATCTAAACTTAAGAAGTCACGGGTTTAAGAGAAACACTTTGTAGTGCAAGAACTGGCCCAGTGCAATTTCAACTAAATTGGATATACAGTGGTACTTCAGGTTAGGAACTTAATTCGTTCTGGAGGTCCGTTTTTAACCTGAAACTGTTCTTAACCTGAAGCACCACTTTAGCTAATGGGGCCTCCCACTGTGGCTGCGCCGCCGGAGCACAATTTCTGTTCTCATCCTGAAACAAAGTTCTTAACCCGAGGTACTATTTTTGGTTTAGTGGAGTCTGTAACCTGAAGCGTATATAACCCGAGGTACCACTGTAAATATTTATTCCCAAAACTGAGTTATGCAATCCTTTAAAATGTTAAAGAAAATATCTCCAGATTCTTGGACAGAATACAAAGCTCATTACCTGGGATATTTTAAAAAAAAAATACTATTTACATTCTGTGCACCTGCTGTTACTTATTTTTCCACTCTCTGTATTTTGCTCTTTCCTGTGTTTTCCTTGTGCCTGGCATCTTCATTGTTCAACTCTCACCATCTGCTGAAGATACAACTCTTTTTATTGGCCTTTGACAGTCAAGGTATTTTGTTCTGTGCAGCCACATCTCTTTTTGCTAAATGTATACTGTTGTCACATGAACAGTTTTACTCATTTACCTTTTTTCAATAACTCTACCTATTTTCAGTTTTATAGCACCTGGTGTCTCTCTACTGGACTCCAAGGTCAGCTGACCACTTTCAGGCTATGACATCAGCTGGCAGATGATGATGATGATTAGGGCCATGTCATAGGCCTAGGAAGTGTTTTTGCCTTATGCAATTATATCTCAACATGAATTGTGGCAATTGTATATTCTACTTCCCCAGTGTTTACTAAAATATCACTTTTCATATGTGGTAGGGATAACTATTCTACAGACCTGCCTTAATTGTGCTCTCTTTGTAGGTACAGGCAAACCTGTCCATTTCAAATTATCTCCAGTTCTCATTTTTCCAGTCTTTCTTTTTCCCCCCAGGGGAAAACGTGAACACAGTCCCCCACTAGCAGAAATTATCCCATTGAGTTTCCTGCATTTGTGGAAATCACAGGGATCAGCACACCTGCAGTGCAATGGATGAGCCTCAACCTGGGAAAACCTCCTTCATGATAAAGGTGTCTCCCGTGCCAGGTAAGTATTCAGTTTTCATTTTGTGATATTTTTTTTAAGTCCTCAAGAAAATTCATCTGCAGTTTAGTATGAATTTCTCCTAATATATACATTTATAATGCATTTTCCCCCTAATATACCCATTATTGCAAGGAGTTTCCCTTAATATGATACATTTTAATTTCATCAATGTATGCACTTACATGTACAGTGGTACCCCGCAAGACGAACGCCTCGCAAGACGGAAAACCCGCTAGACGAAAGGGTTTTCCGTTTTGGAGGCGCTTCGCAAAACGAATTTCCCTATGGGCTTGCTTCGCAAGACGACAGCCCATAGGGAAATCTCAGGGACAGCGGGGAAGCGCAGCGCGTCTTCCCCACTGTCCTCGGACCTCCTCCCGCCGCCGGCTTCGGAACGAAGCTCCGATGCCCGGCGGCGGAGGGGGAAAGCCTCCTCCCGCCGCGCGGCATCGGGACGAAGCCCCGGTGCCGGGCGGCGGAGGGGGAAAGCCTCCCGCCGCTGCGCGGCATCGGGACGAAGCCCCGGTGCCGGGCGGCGGAGGGGGAACGTCTCCCCCCGCCGCGCGGCATCGGGACGAAGCCCAGATGCCGGGCGGCGGAGGGGGAAAGCCTCCCGCCGCCACGCGGCATCGGGACGAAGCCCCGGTGCCGGGCGGGGGAGGGGGAAAGCCTCCCGCCGCCGCGCGGCATCGGGACGAAGCCCCGGTGCCGGGCGGCGGAGGGGGAACGTCTCCCCCCGCCGCGCGGCATCGGGACGAAGCCCCGGTGCCGGGCGGGGGAGGGGGAAAGCCTCCCGCCGCCGCGCGGCATCGGGACGAAGCCCCGGTGCCGGGCGGCGGAGGGGGAACGTCTCCCCCCGCCGCGCGGCATCGGGACGAAGCCCCGGTGCCGGGCGGGGGAGGGGGAAAGCCTCCCGCCGCCGCGCGGCATCGGGACGAAGCCCCGGTGCCGGGCGGCGGAGGGGGAACGTCTCCCCCCGCCGCGCGGCATCGGGACGAAGCCCAGATGCCGGGCGGCGGAGGGGGAAAGCCTCCCGCCGCCGCGCGGCATCGGGACGAAGCCCCGGTGCCGGGCGGCGGAGGGGGAAAGCCTCCCGCCGCCGCGCGGCATCGGGACGAAGCCCCGGTGCCGGGCGGCGGAGGGGGAAAGCCTCCCGCCGCCGCGCGGCATCGGGACGAAGCCCAGATGCCGGGCGGCGGAGGGGGAAAGCCTCCCGCCGCCGCGCGGCATCGGGACGAAGCCCCGGTGCCGGGCGGCGGAGGGGGAAAGCCTCCCGCCGCCGCGCGGCATCGGGGCGAAGCCCCGGTGCCGGGCGGGGGAGGGGGAAAGCCTCCCGCCGCCGCGCGGCATCGGGACGAAGCCCCGGTGCCGGGCGGCGGAGGGGGAAAGCCTCCCGCCGCCGCGCGGCATCGGGACGAAGCCCCGGTGCCGGGCGGCGGAGGGGGAACGTCTCCCCCCGCCGCGCGGCATCGGGACGAAGCCCCGGTGCCGGGCGGCGGAGGGGGAAAGCCTCCCGCCGCCGCGCGGCATCGGGACGAAGCCCCGGTGCCGGGCGGGGGAGGGGGAAAGCCTCCCGGTGCCGGGCGGCAGAGGGGGAACGTCTCCCCCCGCCGCGCGGCATCGGGACGAAGCCCCGATGCCCGGCGGCGGAGGGGGAACGTCTCCCCCCGCCGCGCGGCATCTGGACGAAGCTCCGATGCCGGGAGGGGGAGGGGGAAAGCCTTCTCCCGCCGCCCGGCATCGGATGGCTTTCCTGAAGACTTGGGGTGGGAGGAGGGTTTTCCTTCCCACCGCCAACATTCAGAATGCTGTTCTGAATGTTGGCGGTGGGGAGGAAAAACCCTCCTCCCACGCAAGCCCCAGGAACAGAGGGAAAGCGCTGCGCCCCTTCCCCTCTGTTCCCGTACCTGTGCTGAAGGCTTGCGGTGCGGAGAAAAGCCCTTCTCCGCACCGCCAGCCTGGCAAGCGGTTTCCCTAGGAACGCATTAATTGATTTTCAATGCATTCCTATGGGAAACCGTGCTTCGCAAGACGAAAAACCCGCAAGAAGAAAAAACTTGCGGAACGAATTAATTTCGTCTTGCGAGGCACCACTGTACACTTTACCCTAGCAAACTGCATTGGAAAAAATCAGAGAAGTACGAATTTCATAAGGACGACTTTGCTCACGTATTGTTTTCAGAAGTGCAGATTAGCTGGGCTCATATTTAAGTGTAATCTGAACCAAATTTCTTCCTTATCTCTAGTCTTTAATGGTTTGTGGAAAGGCTAGGGCCACCTGCTGAATGCTGTTGTTGTCTTTTAATTCAAAGCAGCTCAGCTGTATTCTTCTCTGAAAGAAAGGAAAAAAATATTGAGGTTGCCTGCATGTATTTTTCCTGTACGTGCAAAACTCTTAGCAGAGTTTCAAGCATAGCTGTATAAAAAGAACATGCAGTCTTCAGAATTCACTTTGAGTAGGCTTTTGGGGGAACACTACAGCATGGCCCAGATTTATCCAAACTGTGACTTCCAAATAGTTTCACTGAAGTTACATTTGAGGCACAGCCCATTATTCAGGTAATTCAAAAGGCAGGGCCTGTACCTCCACGAGGAACATACACGCTGGCTCCATCAAAGAGCATGATTATTGTATTATTCTTCACACGTGGACACACACACACACACACACACACACACACACCCAAAAAAAAGGCGGCGCAGGGACTTCAGCAGTGAGTCAGAATGAATCAGGCTTTCCTGGCAGTGAATGGTAGCTGTCGCTGATTATAAATGGGAAAGGACCTAGTTGAACAGAAAGCCATTTTGCAAAACGCGGAGCACTAAATAGTGTGTGCTGTTCTAATTGCACACATCATATTCATCATCAACAGCTGCATACAGAATTGCTAATACTGAAATAGCTCCCCTTTTGCTTCCTTGACATTCGACTTTATCGGGAGTTTGAAAAAGCAATCTTCAGAGGCACCTCTTGCAGCAAAGGGGGGTTTTCCACCTGCTTCTCCTGGTCCCAGCTCTTGGGGAAAGTTTGCTACCAAGATTCCCATCTGCTTCGGACAATATGACTAAGGAACAGGAATGATGAGATGTAATCCAACAACTTCTAGTGTGCATCAGGTTTCCTTTTCCTGAGTTAAATCCTCATTCTCCTAGTTAGGGTCGCAATCTGGATCAGGCTGCTTGCACCTGCTGTTTACTTTTTAGAAATTTACTTTTTAGATATTTAACTTTTAGTGCAGCTTTCCTCAGCTCACCCTCAGATCATTTGACAAAGGATGAGTTTAAAATGCTATAAATAAATACCCTGTTGCCTTGCAGAAGTTGTTGGACTACAGCTCCCATAATGCCTGATCATTATCCACCCTGGCTGCAGCTGATGCAAGCTGGCATCATGTTGAGGACACTAGGTTGGTAGAAGGAAGGCTCTTCTGTAGATTCTGGGGAGGGAGTTGAACCAGGTCTGGCCCAGGATATTCTCCTCCCTGAAGCAGAGGGCAAGATGTTGATTGGGTTGGCACAGAAATCTTGATATAAGACTGGCAATGGGGCAATTCCTCCATTGCACTAGGATAGTGTACACAACAGGCCATGTGCCAACACACAGCTCTGATCTGAAGAGGAGAATTAATAGGAAGCTTAGGAGGAATGGTTGGAAGGCTGCCACTACAGCCACAAAGCATCTGCTGCCTGAGGCGGATGCCACAGTTTGTCTGATGGTAGAGCCGACTCAGAGTCAAACATTGAATAATGACAACTCCATTGAGTTGTATCTAACAAAATTTTAAGGAGGCATGTCTCCAACAGGGAGAAAATAGGAATAAGATGTATCAGGAACAAATGACAGAAAACAGGAGGTATCCCTCACAAGTAGGTTGTAGCCTTGTTTCCAAATTCCAAAAAGAAAAGGTTTTATTGCTAACATTATATCAGAGATGTTTCAGCTTGATGCAAAAGATCATAATCTATTTCGCTAAGTGACATTTTCCACTCCAAAATGTCATATTATTTGGATTTAATCAGAGGCCACTTGATCCTGTGCTTATTGAACAATACATTTTGGAGGAATATATATGAATTCAGTTATTTCTCCAGTTGTGTTCCAGTGTCAAGGTTAAAAACAGCTTTGTCAAGGCTGTGCTTGATTGGAAAGGCCTGGAAAGCATTCTTGGAGAGTGTCGTTATACTTAATGAAAATTTCTAATTAATTGTTTCCAGTCCTCTATACACGCACACATACATACACACACACACATGCAGTTTCAGCAAATATATTTACAGGTGAAACTCAAAAAATTAGAATATTGTGGAAAAGTTAATTTTCCTATTGGAAAATGAAATCAGCATCCCCATAAAGCTCGTCTGCAGAAGGAAGCATGAAGTGCTCCAAATTCTCTTGGTAGATGGCTGCGTTGAAAATGAAATCAGCATCCCCATAAAGCTTGTCTGCGGAAGGAAGCATGAAGTGCTCCAAAATCTCCTGGTTGATGGCTACGTTGACCCTGGACTTAATGAAGCACAGTGGACCAACACCAGCTGATGACATGGCTCCCCAAATCAACACAGACTGTGGAAACTTCACATTGGACTTCAAGCATCTGGCATTGTGTGCCTCCCCATTCTTCCTCCAGACTCTGGGTCCTTCATTTCCAAGTGAGATGCAAAAGCTGCTCTCATCAGAAAAGAGATTTGGGGAGCCATGTCATCAGCTGGTGTTGGTCCACTGTGCTTCATTAAGTCTAGGGTCAACGTAGCCATCAACCAGGAGATTTTGGAGCACTTCATGCTTCCTTCCGCAGACGAGCTTTATGGGGATGCTGATTTCATTTTCCAATAGGACTTTGTCACCTGCCCACACTGCCAAAAGTACCAAAACCTGGTTCAATGCCCATGGGATTACTGTGCTTGATTGGCCAGCAAACCCACCTGACCTGAACCCCATAGAGAATCTATGGGGCATTGCCAAGAGAAAGATGAG
The DNA here is from genome assembly GCF_965112155.1 of Podarcis liolepis. NCBI lineage: Eukaryota > Metazoa > Chordata > Lepidosauria > Squamata > Lacertidae > Podarcis > Podarcis liolepis. Next base: position 22,305,320 of record NC_139570.1, on the reverse strand, counting down.
AGACATGAGACCAAGCAATGCAGAAGAGCTGAAGGCTGCTATTGAAGCTTCCTGTCTTCCATAACACCTCAGCAGTGCCACAAGCTGATAGCATCCATGCCACGCCGCATTGAGGCAGTAATTGATGCAAAAGGGGCCCAAACCAAGTACTGAGTACATGTGCATGCTTCTACGTCTCAGAGGTCCAATATTGCTCTATTTGCAGTCCTTGCTTTGCTGATTTCATTTAACATTCTAATTTTCTGAGATTGTTAATTTGGGGTTTTCATCAGCTGTAGGCCATAGACATCACAATTATAATAAATAAAGGCTTGACATATCTCACTTTGCATGTCATGAGTCTATCTCATATATTAGTTTCACCTTTTAAGTTGCATTACTGAAATAAATGAACTTTTCCACAATATTCTAATTTTTCGAGTTTCACCTGTATTTGAAAATGAGAAGTGTAGTTGAGATAATTAGAACCCACATTCAGATCTCAACTGAGCAATGAACTTGTTGCTCCTGTAACTTTAGCTGTGGCTAAAAAGTGGGTTGGGATGACACAGCCCCTCCACAAGTTAAAAGAAAGGTGAGGCAGTAGCAGAGCAAGGTGGGTGTGGTGGGTGCGGGCCGCCCCATGTGCCTTCCCTGAGGGGGGTGATATCACTGCGAGCTCTGCCCCCCGGGACACTTCCTGCCACCGGCGCACCCCACTGGGACATGTGCCAACAGGACATTTCCTGCCGCTAATGCACCCCCCTGGGACACAAGCCGATGCTGACGCATCCCCGGGGGCGGCTAGTCCCACCCCTGTGGGCTACACCATGTGTTGGAGCAGGTTTTTTTGGGGGGGATATATATGGAGTGGTGTATAATTGCAGACCACAAGGTTTTAATGAAACAAAGTGAAAATTTTCTAAAGGGAAAGAAAATAGTTCTTAGGGATATGATTTTTGCATAGGAAAATTACAGAAAACCAACATATCCCACCAATGGAGCGGGGGGGGGGGGACCAGTCAAATAAACATAGAGCTAAATGCAATCTGCTCTCCCTCTCCAGCACAGTCTGCAATGCTAACGACAAAGGTCCAATTAGCCATATCATACACCCTCCAGCATGTGTTTCCTTTGTTTCTTGAGACCATGTGTTGATCTCACTTTCAAAGCAAGCCCCAGATAGATAAAGCATCAGCCTCTGTGACCCCTGTGCTTCCCAACCCACAAAACCTCAATGAAGAACTGGGGCTTCTCCTCCAACAAGCAGCTGTGCCTGCATGTTCTGTTTGCTGTCCTGTTCCAGTCCTGAAGAGGCACACATGAGGCAGGAAGAGCTCTGAGCGACCAACTTGCTCAGATAATGCCTGGCACCAGACCGCAGCCTTTTACAACACATGCCCCTTTCCCCCACCTCCAATCCTGGTCTGCTTCCCAATCTGGGCCTGCTTCCCTCCAATGACACCTGCCTCTCCTTCCTGCCTGTTGCCTCAACCTAGTATCAGTGCAGAAATCTTGTGGGGTACAAGATGCTCGTTGGCAAGCAGCTTCTCCACAGGAGCATCCAGCAAAATGAAAACACCACCTCCCCATGCTTTGTCAGAAATGGGGGAAAGATATGTAATGTCTCACCCCAGCCATATGTTTTTAACCCTAATTAAACATAAGCCGCACTCTCCAAATTAATTTGGGACTGGATCTGAGGCAGGTTGAGTGGTCCCCAGATTGGGTAAAAGCAGGTTGGCCTGACTGGGGGGTCTCTGGGTTGGACCCATGGGGTGGATTGAGGAGGGTTGTGCTGAGCCCTACTCTCTTCCAGGCTTACCTGGTCTACCACTGAGCTATGGCCTGGATCTTGCTTCCTTATATCTCTTGACGTAAAAGTGGATTCTACTTCTTCTTTTGTAATAAAAACTGAAAATTCAGGAAAGGGGCTTGGAAAATCCTGGGGGAGGTCAAGCTTTTGAGTCCTCCCATGCCACACTTCCACAATGGCGCTTGTGTATGTGTTGTTTGTAGTTCTTGGCATCCAATTGCACTCTGAATCTGAATAACAGCAAAAGGACTTCTCCCCAAAGTGCCAAAGAAGTCCCAATCCAATAACACAGTCTGTTAAACAGATTAAATTGTGTTTTTCCTTTCATTGCCCTAAAAGCATGCAGTGCCCAGAATACCATCAGCATTTATTTATTATTATTATTATTATTATTCTGTAGTACAACCACAGGCCTTTTATGAAATTTAATTTGGGATTAAGTGGTTGAATGAAACAAAGCCCTGTTCTGCTGTGAAGTCCTGCTAGCCACTTGTCTGTGACTCTTGTCCTTCTATATTTCTCCTTTGTAACCTTTTTATAGCAGGAATGGGGAAATGTGGCCCGCCAAAGGTTGGGCTTCAACTCCCATGGCCAATGATAAGAGGTTCTGTAATATTGCCACAGTGGACAGTGAGAAGAATAACAGTTTTTAGCAGATGGTGAAATGCAGCAGGACAGAAACAGTGCTGCATGCAATTAATAGAGAGAGCTGAATGGGAAATGATGCCTTCTTCCATCCTTAGGCCTCCCTCAGTGCCTGTCTAGAAAAGACATGTCCACAAATGAAACTCTCTTTCAGGATGTGTTGATGTGGAAGAAAGGAATTAATCTCATCCATGCTTTGTTAATATTTGCAGCTGTTGCCCATCTGCCTCATGAGCAAGTTTTTCATCATTTTAGAAATCCTGAATGGAAGTCATTGTCCCCCACTTTGCAGCCTTTCCTGTTAGCATCACCTTATGGGCAGTGGAGATAATAGCTTCTCCTGGGATAACTTGGTTTCTTAGATTTCCTTTCTTCTTCTTCTTCTTCTTCTTTAGTCTTCAAGGCAATTCCAAAGGACAGTTGGATATCATCTCCTAACAAGCTGAATTATTAAAGGATCTATGTGGAATGACTCACCAAGACAGGCTGGACAGAGGAGATAATGTAACAAAGGCTAATGACATCCAAGCAGGGCTTTGAATGAAAGTGAAAGAATCATACCAAAAATATTGCGGCTCTCACAGACTTCAGCATGGAGTTATTAAAACGAGTCCTCCAGTACAGTCAGAACGAAAGTTCTTGGCTCTTTGAACACATCAGATGTGAGACCCATAGCTGAATGAGAAGGCAGGCATCTTGGGCAAGGAGGCTAACAGAGCTCCATAATTGGTGGATATACACCAAATTGGATGGCCACCATGCGCTCCACAGAAGGCTGCCCTTGAAAAAGGTTCAGCTAGTACAGAATTGCCATAATGTGCCTTTGAACAGTTTTCTTTTATATCTTTTCTTTTATATCATGAAGCAATTGAGCAATCAAAATGATCAAGAGGCTAGAGCATAAGAACATAAGACTTTCCTGCATAAGATTAGCCCAGTGGCCACTGCTATTTTTCTAGAAAAAGAAGTGTGGGACTCCCTTGTTCTCTTAGAATGGCAATGGCATTCACCTGAGAGGTACCGGAACTGAGTTCCAGCAAGTTCCCCATCTGGAAAGTTTACAACTTCTGGGACTTATTTTTTATGGTGGGGGGGGGAGTTGAGGATGATGATGATGATGATGATTTTATACCCCGCCCATCTGGCTGGGTTTCCCCAGCCACTCTGGGCAGCTCTTAACAGAATATTAAAAACATGATAAAATATCAAACATTAAAAACTTCCCTATACAGAGCTGCCTTCAGATGTCTTCTAGAAGTCAGATAGTTGCTTATTTTCTTGACATCTGAAGGGAGGGTGTTTCACAGGGCAGGCACCACTACCAAGAAGGCCCTCTGCTTGGTTCCCTGTAGCTTCACTTCTCACAGTGAAGGAACCGCCAGAAGGCCCTCAGAGCTGGACCTTAGTGTCCAGGCTGAATGATGGGGGTGGAGACCCTTCTTCAGGTACACTGGGCTAAGGCCGTTTAGGGTTTTATAAGTCAGCACCAACACTTTGAACTGCGCTCGGAAACGTACTGGGAACCAAGGTAGGTTTTTCAGGACCAGTGTTATGTGGTCTTTGATACTGGGCGATAGTTGGCCATATTGGCCAGGTCCAAAGATGGTTTTTTAAGAAGTGGTTTAATAACCACCTCTTTCAGCAGATCTGGGAAAGCTCCCTCACAGAGGGTAGCATTCACCACCCCGCAGAGCCCATTGCCCATCCCTTCTCAGATCACTTTTATGAGCCAGGATGGGCAAGGATCAAGGAGACATGTGGTTGGTTTCACTCATCCAAGCAGCCTGTCTACATCCTCGGAGGTAGGAGATTAGAATTGATCCCATGCAACTTGACTAGACAGGACTGGAGTACTCTCCCACCCCACCCCTGCTCCCATGGTGCAGTCTACCTCATTCCAAATCTGAGTGACTTTATCTGCAAAAATCTTTGCAAAATCATTGCAGGAGATCTTGGGGCCTGGTGGTGGAGGTGATTCCATTAGATTGCGAACCACCTGAAAGAGTCACCTGCTACTTTTTTCTGCAGATGTAATAGAGGCGATGAAGAAAGTCCTCTTCGCCGTCACTATCGCTACTTGGTAGGCTCGATGGGTCAAGGAGAAGTCCAGTTGTACCAGGAAGTAATCCAACCATGACGCTTCTTTTGTTTCACTTTTACTTAGTGTCAGATCACCAACGTCCATAGAGGTGAACACCAGGTCTAATGCATGTCTGTGACTATGAGTAGGGTGAAACTTATTCAGGGACAGCCCCATGGAGGCCATGCTTTCCACGAAGTCCTGAGCAGCCCTTTGTAGGGTCATGTTGGCATGGATGTTAAAGTCCCCTAGGACGACCAAACTAGGTATCTCCAGGAGAACATCCTCCCCGCCCATATGACCTAGTTTGCTGTGCGTAAGAGAAACCTGGTGGACAAGCAGCAGCAAGGACAGGCCCATCTGCTTCATCCAACCAAGTCTCTGTCACACATGCCAGATCAATTCTTCCACCTGCGATCAAATCGTGGATGACAGTGGTCTTGTGGATCATTGACTTGGCATTGCAAGCAGCACCTTACAGTCATGTGGGTCTCCCTTGTTGATTCCAGTATCCTTCTGGTCAAGACCAGACCCGGAGGCAGGGATAGTGTTCAAACGACGACTAAACCTGCCTCCTCGGTAATGACATGGTCTGGTCTTAGCGTAACTCCTCCTCCTACCCATGATCACTGAGATTGGGTGTCTCAGTGCATCCCAAACTGTGGAACCTACGCCAGCCATTCTGTTGGCTGAGGCCCCCTCCCAGGCAGCCCTGACCCTTACCCCTTCAGAACAGAATATGTTATACAGACTATACAATAAACCAATAAAACAGTAGAAACTAAAAAAAAAACCCCCACACAATTTACAGTTATACTAAAACTAAAATAATCCCCAGCCTCAACTAAACATTTACCCCATCCCCAAAAACAAAAAAATTAAAATGCCACAGATTAAAAACTATTTAAAAACATTTAAAACTTTTAAAAACACTTTTGACAGTTGCCCCAATCCCAGAGTTTGTTCCAGTGAGTCTGGGCTCTTCAGTACTTGCAGCAGGCAATGTCCCTCCCTCCCAGGAGTCTCTTAATGTTGAGCAGGGTGAGTCTGGGCCCCACCCTCTAGGCCAGGTGGAAAGGAGCAGGGAGCAGTCTTCAGCATTCACAGCAGGACAATCATAGAAGTGTGTAAAACTATGCATGGTATGCAGAATGTGGGTTTTCCCCTCTTTTCTCATCACACTAGACTGCAACAGGTTCATCTAATGCAGTTGAATGGAGAGAGATTATGGACAAACAACAGGTAGCACTTACAGTGGTACCTTGGTATGTGAACGGGATCCATTCCAGAGCCCTGTTCGCATCCTGAAGCAAATGCAACCCACGTCCACGCATGCACAGGTCGCGTTTTGCCGCTTCCGTGCATGCGTGTGACGTCATTTTGACTGTCCTTGCATGAGCGTGTGGTGAAACCCGGAAGTAACACATTCCGTTACTTCTGGGCCTCCGTGGAGCACAACCCGAAAATACTTAATTTGAAGCACATTTATCCCAAGGTATGACTGTATTCACACTGTGCATACTTAAATTTGCTCCACCAAGAAGTAGTGATGGCTACCAACCTGGATGGCTTTAAGAAGGATTAGGCAAATTGGTGGAGGATAAGGCTATCAGTGGCTAAATTCCCCCACCACTTCCTCCAGGATACAAAGATGTCCCTAGGGTCAACAATGACATTGCCTCCTCCCTGAGTCATATCTAAAACCCTAAGGTGGAATGGGATGACTGCTGCTGTTTAATTTTTGTTTGCTTCTTTATTTTAGGGCTACACACTGATTAAAGGAATGTCTCAATGAATCATCTCCCTTTTAATTAATACTGGTTTGCTGATTAAATTAAAGCAGATGAATTAATTAAATTATTCAGAGGTCAAGTAGGAAAAGGACAAAAGATTCCCCCAAGAGCTAAGTGGACAAATATCCAGGTCTGTGGTTAGAGTGAGAAATTATACACATCAAAGCCTGTTGACAAAGCAAAGCACAAGGGAAAGTAGTAACAAAAGCATTTTTCAGACATTCTGAAACTAAGTTGATATTTTTCTAGGTTTTATTGGGTACTTTCTGGCATTATTTTATAACTTCAAGAGTGAGGAATGTTGTTCAGGGGCCACATTCCCTTCTGGGCAACCTTCCAGGGGCCACATGCCAGTGGTGGGCAGGGCCACAGGCAAAAGTGGGTGAATTCACAAAACTTGGCTCATTCTGCAAAAACATAGCAGTCAATGTGAGAGAACTCTGCCTGAGATTCTGGGGAAGAACTGCTACCCATTGGAGTAGGCAAAACTCCACTGGATGGTCAAGCAGTATATTCCTGGTCCAGAGTATATTCCCATGTTCCTTTACATGCACAGAAAACTAGTGTATTACCAGCAGATTGATTTGTATATGCTTTGCTTTGTTTTTAACATGGAAATGCTCAAAGCTATGATCCTCCAGCTACAGTTTGATGCAGAAGTGTTCAGTGTGGCTGGCCGAGGTAACACATTCTGAGGAGAGACAAAAGGACAGGGGCAGCATATGCAACCTGGCCTACCCTGCATTCATCACTGAGAAGAGTCAACTGCTTTGGGTCAAGTTTGCTATGATACATGGAATTTGGGGAGCAGGGACCAGCTTGTCCTCTTCGTCAAGCAGCCCTGCAAGAACTGTGTCATTTGATTCTCCAGGGATCACCAGGGAGTTTGATCCAGAATTGCATATGCATTTTCTGCCTTTTATAGCCTGCCTTTCTTTCACTGTGGAAACCAAGCCAGTGTACAGGTGGTTCTCAGGCACTGACCAGATTCAGTACTGCTTAGCTTCAGCCTTAGACTATATCCTGGCACCAGATACAATGATGTGGGCAAGCTCTTTCACACAACTGTAACAAAAGACCAAGCTGCAGCATTTAAGATGGTGTTCTTCATTCCTAGATCTGTTTCAGATCAGGTGACTGGACCTGAGCTTCCCAGATAATTTAGCAAAGGCAGAGCATTGCATGCAGAAGGTCCCAGGTTAAATCTCTGGCATCTCCAGGTAGGGCGGGGAGATAACATTTCCTGAAAGCCTGGACAGCCACCGCCAGTCAATGTAGATGATGCACAGCATAATAATACAAAAAGCACAGATAAAATCAAAACAAAACCATGCAAAACTGTACAGATGCTGTACAGTACAAAAAGCATAGATAGATCACTGAAGATATTGGTATTGTTGCAAACCACCCCAGTCTCTGAGCAGTGTGAGGTTCCAGGGGTTGGCTTCCTCAGAATGAGGGACAGCAGAGACCGCAGTGTCTTTCAGATATGTGGTTTATTTACACATATATACAAGCTGAACCTTCAGTGGAGGGGCTCGCAACTTTAACATCCTAAGAGTGTCTTGTTTCTCCAATTGCCACAACCTTGGATTCTGGCAGAGATGCAGCATGGCTCTGTCTCTCAGTTGCCCAGCCTGCTTCTTGCTTCTACTACAAACACATCAACTCAACTCTGGGCTTTGCCCTTCTAATTACCTAATTGCCAGCAAGTTGAGGGAGTTGAGGGCCAACCATATGAGGCACTTCATTTGTGACCTTAATGAACCATACATAGGCCATTACCTCACTAGGAAGCAAGCTATTCCAGGAATTAAATTCATGTTTGATCCCGGAAGGGGGCTCAGGCACACATGCTACCCCCCACCCACCCAAAAAAGCCACCTTACAACAGTATTATAGGGAGAGAGAAATCGTGGTGCCTCTCATTTTTCAAATCAGATCTTATCCTTGAACTGCAGCAAGAATTGTCAAGCAGGACTCCCCATTCCACATTTGTTAAGTGAGTTAGGCAAATTTATTTCCCTTGGAGGTGTCTCTGTCGGAAGATTACATTACCAAATCATGATATGCTGTTCTAAATGTCAAGAAAGGATTTGAGAGTCTCCTGAAAAAAACAAAAACCCACCTTTCTTATAGTATTTATTCAGCTGAGAAGGCTGTCTCAATGAAATATACTCAGGGCTGCCAAGCCGGTTATAAATTCCCTGGACTGTTGAGCTTAATCCTTTTTAATATGGCTTCCTCCAGTGTGCCGAATTGTGTGTGTCCAATTTGTAAACAAGTTAATTTATATAGAAAAGCATTTCCACAGCATGAAGCTGCCTTTACAAAGTATGGAGTATTCACAGCTCTGTGGCCGCTACTCTCCTTCTGATAATGAGCCATTCCAAAGCCTTGTGGGCTACTTTTTATTACAATGAATAGTGCCTAGCGGGGAGGAAAAAAAAGGAAAAGTAACATAATCAGGAGAAATACATTTCACTCTGGTACAGTTGTGTGGGTTTTCCCCATACAAGGCAAACAGCCTGCTATGGAGGGAAAGGCTGTAAGCATGGATATGTGAGCATGATGGACATGCACTTGATACCTCCAATGCATGGGCCCATCTTTGCCCGCCAGGGAGCCAACTTTGGCCCACAAGTCCATTTTCTACCAACCACATCCACCTGTCCATCAGCAAACATCACTCAATAATGCCATCTGCTGAGGCAGATTTAGGGCAGTGCAACTGGTTTCCCCAGAGAGGGCGCAGGGGCCAAGTCTCCTTCCCAAAGGAGTGTAAGTGTTTGCTTCAGAAAGGAGATATGAGAGCTCTGACAAGGTCCTAGAGAGGACCTTCCTCGTTCCCAAACCCTAGTAGCACTTGCCCAGCTTTGGGAAGGAGGAAGGAAGACTCTTAGGACCCTGCCAGAGCTTCATGCCACCCTTCCCAAAGGGTGCCTCCCTTATGTGCCTTTGGGAAGGTGGCATGAGGGCTGGGTGTCAAATTTTGGCCTCACACAGGATGCCATATTACCAAGGTCTGCCCCTGCCAATTGATGGACAGGGGGTGGGAATCAATTCCGCATTGGCTGTGCAGGCCACATGGACTGTCATGAGAAAACAATACAGTAGCAGGCTTCAACAGATAGACACACTTGTCAGCTGATGAGAGGCTAAATCCTGCTCAGTTTGGCTGCATGAGCAGGTTCCCTGCATGCAGTAGGATTTGACATGCATACTCTGATTCAGTTCAGCAGGATTCAATGAATCAGGAAAGGGTTTGCATTGAAACCGCTGCTAAAACAAGTGGTCCCCCCCCCCTTTGCTATAGCAGCGCCTTGCTGCCTGTGAGATGTTTTGGGGACTTTGAAGCAGCAAATCACCTGATGCTGCTGGGACATTAGATTTGGTCCTTGGGGCTGATCCAGGTAAGGATCTGGCCCTTGGAGCGAACAAGGTTGTCTACCCCTGACATACACCAATGTGGTGAAGAGATGGTCAGGTCTTTGCAGGCATCAGGTCATGCAGATCGGGTTGGATTCAAGCAGCAATTCTCAGCTTAAGAATAGCAGTATTGCAAGATTTTCATTATTTTCACTTGTGAAATGTCGGAGGGTATGAAAGGAACTGTGCCTATCTGCAGCAAAACGAAAACAAAAAGCCTGAATCCTACAGCAAGGCAGCCTCAAATTCAGCACCAAAGGTAAGAGAATACTACGTGCTGAATATATTTTGCAAAACAGGTATATTTGACTATTTCAGCTCTAACTCTGCTTGGACATGGTGCTGTGGAGGAGTCTGAGGTGCCAGTCACAGGCTGTCTTGCATAACAGCTGCACTCCAACAACCCCTCCCTCCCCCGCCCCCGGAATCATTGCTTCTGTAATTTTACTAGGCTTCCCATTGCAGACATGAGGACTAGAATTTGGGGCCGGGCCAGGGAGTAAATGAAAGCTGATATTCTCCCCAGCTTGCTGAATGCATATCCAGTTCTTATGTTCTGTTCTTGCAGATCTGAGTTCACAGCGGCTTACACATACATACTAATTAAAACATCTCTGCATCCAAAGCAGAATCTGTTTATATTTATCAGGCACACGAACCCACCTACCATCTGTATTAGTATTATTATTAATACTGGGAGTTTAGCCTTGAGTGTCATATTAACATAGTGGACAGTGAAACACAGAAAAATTGCCTCTGGCTCTTTGCAGCTGTACTTCTCTGTCTTCAAGATAGCAGTGCTGTTTGAACCCTGTGCTCTGTAACAAACCTGTTTTAAAAAAGACATACTGGCATTCACTTGTCCAAACCTCAATTTCCACTCAGTCACCTTTTTCATATTTCCATTGGATTTCAGAGAGTTAGCATTAAGTGCTTGCATCTGAGGAAAACAATCATCTTTTTCATAACCTAAAACAATTTTGTTCGTTTTAAAAAAACAAACGGGCAAAATAAAAGTGAAATTGTTGGTATCCGTCTGTTTTCCTACATTCCTACATTCCACTTCACTGCGTGTCCTTGAGTTCTAGTGTTAAGAGAGCGAGAGAGAAACTTTCCTCCAATCACTTTCTCAAGGCCATGCATAATTTTATAAACTTCTATCATGTCGCCTCTCAGACACCTTTTCTGTAAACTAAAAATTCCCAAACATTATGGGATGCTGTTTTGTAAAACAGTATGGTCAGCTTCTACATGCTGAATGAGGATGTCATCTCAGACAGCAAAATGTCTCTGGTTGGCCCAGGCTGCAGAACACGCTCTCCTCTTAGTAAGCCTCCCCTCCCCAACCCTCCTGTTTACAGAGAGGGGCAATGCTGTGTAATGGTTAAAGTGACCTTGCCATGAAGCTCACTGGGTGACTTTGGGCTAGTCACGTTTTCTCGGCCTAACCTACCTCACAGGGTTGTTAAGGGGATAAAATGGAGAGGAGGAGCACTCTGTATGCCATCTTGAGCTCCTTGGAGGAGAAGCTGGATATTAAGTGCAATAATAAATGTATTAAAATATATGAATGTGCACCAACCGCAAAATTCTGTTCAGACCCCAATATGGCCCCTTGGGGGGGGTGGCTCTTTTTCATCCTGAAGTTCATTGGAAGCTGACCATCGGGACTGGGTCTGAATCTGAATCCCAGTTCAGAAAAACAAAACTTCATATCTCACCTATTCACGATTGTGCAGAAATACAAGGAAGGATTCTAACTTCACCTTTCCTCCCCACCCCCTTTTAAAGCAACAAATTTGTAGACAATTGAGTTGAATTATATTTTGGGGAAAGCCCTGGGATTGCTGACATTATGAAGGGTGGTGCATAAAACTGGTTAATAAGGAGGATAATAAATTTGCCGCTTCAGACTGCAGGTGGAGAAAACTATTTTAGACTCCTGGCAAGCACATAGGAAGCTGCCTTAAGACAGACCATTTGTCTGGTATTGTTTACACTGGCTGACAGCAGCTCTTCAGCATCTCAGGCAGAGAGAAAGGTCTTTTTCCATCACACACTGCTTGCTCATTTTTAAATTGGAGATGGCATGGAATGAACCAGGGACCTTCTGCAAGCAAGGCTTGTGCCCTGCCACTACCTATGGCTTTTCCTCTAAGCCCCCCTCCCCCCACACCTTATGAAAGTATGAAGACCTGCGTAATTGTGTAAGATGATTTTATACAAATTTATATACACATGCATATTAATACATATGTAATGTGCATGTATACAAGTACATAGATATATATATAGATATATTACATGCATGTACACATTGCCTTCTTATGTAAACATTAACACCCTTAATTCATACTGTAGGTTATTCCAAATTACACCAACCAGAAGACATTTAAAATCATAACTGAATGGAGCCAGGATGTAAAACACATGATCAATTTAAGCATCTAGGAAATAAAGCCAGTAACCAAACGATGTTTTTGGTTTTCTTCTTTGTTCCAAATGGTGCAATGACCTCGTCTTACAAGTGGGGCAGGGGGGGATCCCTTACTTTCTTTTTATGGGGATCAGGACCAGTACCATGGGCCACACACCCTAGCAGCAGGGCCCACTGAGAAGACCCTCCTGGTGAGGGGGGAGTCACTTGTCCAAGGGGCATCCACTGATGGTAATGCATTCTAACCATGGACACATCAGGAGAATTTGTGGCAACTCTGTTATGCAAAAAATGAGGAAGGAAGATGTTTTGGGGGGAGGGTGAATTATGGCAGTCTACAACTTTCTTTTGAACTATACATATTTCAGTAATCTCCAGTTTCACTGAAGCTAGACTTCAGCAGAGTTGAGAGATGCCACAGAACCTGTTTTCACAGTGCCAGCCCAAGAAAAGCGGAGCAAACTGCAAATGTGCAACCTCCACCAACCCCCACCCCAAGATAGGGCTAATACTCTTGATGCACTGATCCCTGCCTTCCTCTAATCCCCCTTCCTGGCAGGTCACTTAAGCCTCCTGCTGCATTACTGGGCTAGCCCTACATTTCCAAAGTCTCCATTTGGAACACAGAAAACATGGAAAAGAAGAGAGTGTTATGAGGATATGCAGAAGTACCTTCCTTTCAGATGCATTTGGGATTATGATTCAAGTGTTGTTCATCAGAAGATTTGGCCTCTGGGCTGGTTTGACCTCTACTGCCTTTCTGGGCTTTAACTCCTCTTAACTGGGAGACAGTAGAGCTGTTTGCGAAAGGACTGCGGCTTAGTGGTAGAGCACCTGCTTTGCATGCAGAAGGTCCCATCTTCAATCCCCAGCATCTCCAGATAGGACTGGGAAGGAACCCTGCCTGGAATCCTGGAGAGCCCCTGCCAGTCAACATAGACACTATGAAGCTAGATGGACCCATGGTCAAACTCAGTAGAAGACAGGTTTCTATGTTCCTACAGACATAGTTGAAGAAATGAACACCTTTTCATTGTTGTTGCATCAGCTTCACGTCATGCCTGTCTGCTTCCCTGAAGCATTCAGCTGTGCGGGGCTGGAGACAGGATGCTGGCCAGAAAAAGCATCCACAGCAGGCCTCTTTCCATGCTCTTAAGAACAGAACAAAAAAACTTGGCGAAATCCATAAGCAAAGGGGGGTGAAGATGCATTTAGTTGCCTTGCAAATGCTTCCATCCACCCCAAGCAACTATCCAGGACTGACCTGCAATGACATGCACATCCAATGTTCCAGAGTGCTATCATTAGTCACCAGTGGTAGCTGTTAAGTCTAGGAAAAAATGTCTGTGTGCCCACACTTCTTTATTCAGCTCATCACACTCGGAGTCGCCATACACGATAGGCATGTGCAGCAAGCGCAGAGGCCCAGCACCGCAGATAACGCAGCAGATAACCGTGACTGCCGCTCATATTTGAGGGCTTTCTTGACCTCCTCGTTCGACTGAGAGATGTAATCAAGGGTATGCAGGACATTGTACTCGATGCTGTTGATGGTCTCCTGCTGCTCTGCAACTAGGATCTCCAGGTGCAGGAAGAGAGCGTGCAACTCGCCAATCTGCGCTTCCAAGTCCAGCAGCTGCTGGTGGCGCACCTGCGCCAAGGCCAGATGCTGCTTGGCTCTGAGCACTTCCAAGTCTTGGCCAACAATGCGCGGCACCACAGGACTCTCCACCATCCGCTTGATGTCCTCTTCCTGGAGATCCAAGCCAGCCAGTTCCGTTTGCCTCCTGATCTGCTCCTTCAGCTTCTCCACATATTGTGTCTCCTTGGCGTAGTGGTGGGCAATGATGTCACGGTAGCGGCCAACAAGTGCTGAGAGCTGGATGTGGCGTATGCGGCTAATGGCCAGCCACTGCTTGCTGTCCCTGGCGAGAGCCTCTTGGATGCTGTTGAGCCTCGGCTGCAGGGTTTTGGCCTCCTGGGTGAAAGAGTCTTTGATTGCACTCAGCTCTTTTTTCTCCCTGCAAATGCTTTCCTCTGTAGTGCAGCAAAGCACCTGCTGCTGCTTCTTGTCGATGTTCTCAGATAACTCTTCCAGCTTATTCAGTGCCAAGGAGAGACTGGTTATCTCCTGGAAAACCTTGTTCATGGGATTGCCCTCTTCCTCTTGGAAAATAGGGTTGTCGAAGGAGAGAGTGTCATCTAGATCCAGAGAGTCCCCGTCTTCGTTCACTCTGTTCCTGAGCTCCTCTAACCTGTCCTTCATTTTCAGCTCTTCTCGAAGCCGGAAACATCTGTGGAAGAGGAGGTGAGTGAGGCACACCCATCAGCATTTACGGAGATTTTGAGGGGGCTTGGGGACTTTTGCGTCAGTCAAAGCTGTTTTAAAGAGAGAGAGATAGAGAGAGTAAAAGAAAACTTCCCTCCCTAAAGCGATTGCAAATATTGACTGAGGCAATAAGCTTCTAAACCAGAGTTTACTCTACATCACATGGCTAATGCAAACCGGCTAGACTAGATTCCATGCCAGGGGTGGGTGGCACATAGCCCAATGATACAGCGTCAGCTGTAGAAATGAACATTGCTGAGTGCAGTCATGGGGAAATGTGAAAGGGGGCAGGCAGGCAGGGGGAATGTTTCAAGCCAGACTCAGCTGACTTTGAAGGTGACCCTGCAGCAACTTTCAAACTACTGAGTCAAAACCAGATGCAAAGTGGACCAGAATTCAAATGAGTGCCATTAAAGAATGGAGGTTGTGCATGCATTCCATGGTTCTGCATTCTGCAGTCACAGAATCCTTCCTTCCTTCCTTCCTTCCTTCCTTCCTTCCTTCCTTCCTTCCTTCCTTCCTTCCTCTCTTCCCTGTTTCTTCTTCTGGCTACTAATCCTACTGGCTATGTTCTGCCTCCACTGTCAGGGGCAGCATACCTCTGAATACCAGTTCCTGTAAACCCCAGAAGGGGAGAGTGCTGTTGTGCTTAGGTCATTGCTTGTGGGAGTCCCAGAGGCATCTGGTTGGCCAATGTGAGAACAGGATGGTGGACAAGGTGGGCTACTGGCCCAAGCCAACAAGCTCTTATGTTCTTACAACTTTCTGTTCATAAATAAATTTGAAGGATTTTTTGTCATGCATAATAACAGCATAATTTGAGCTGAGTAACAAAAAATTAACAATAAACAAAAAATAATCTTACGGGGTTGAGGATGGGAGAATCAGTGATGGGGCTGACAAATCCTAAGCCTGAAGGTACTTTTATAGGCCCCATCCCTGCTTTCCCCCTTCCAATCCTGCCCCCCATCTAGTGTAGAGGCATCTCCCTGTTTATGTGGGGTTTGCATTCCAAGGCACTGTGTATTTACATGAAATATTTGAAACACCATTGAAAAAGCCTGCAAACACCCCATTCTGCTCCTGTCCCTTTTTGTGATGTTTTGGGTGCAGTTGTACACACACCTAAAACAGTCATTTCCTGTACTTTCTCCCCCAATTTTGGGGGACATGCTGGGAGAATGGGAAGGCTTTGGAGCTTGGAAGGGGGTTGGACTACATGATACTCAGGGTCTCTGCCAACTCTACCATTTTATGATCTAAAACCTCCCTCAGTCCATGCCCCCTCCCTTCATAACATCCCTTTTTCCTGTTGGCACCATCAGATCACAGACAGGGAAATGGCAAGTGCAGTCCAGATTTTTGCACTCACAGGGCGTAGGTCAACTAGGGGAACAGGACACTGCCCCACCAACCTCAGTCTGCCCTCAGCCAGCTCCCACCAGCCTAGAACTGCCTGCCAACCTCCTCTGTGTAGAACTTGTAGAACTCAGCAGGGAGGAGAATGAGCGGGAAAGATAGTATGAGTTGACTCCACCTGTCACCGGCTCTGGCTCAGTCTACTCTTGACCTCCCCACCTTCCACCCTACCAGTTCCAGTGGGCATCAGTCAGCTCTGCTCTCTGCATTCAGAGGAAGGTCCAGTCTATCCTATTGCCCCACAGATGCCCCTCCAATGACAGTAGGATTGTGTCCAACAAAATACCTTCTTTTAACACACAATCAGGAGGGGAAGGAGGAGATGCTGCACCTCCTTTTCCTCCCCTCCCAAAAAGAGTACACATGAAATGAGCAGCAACTGGAAACATGCATGATCAGAGATACCCAACTGGTAAGTGGGAGGATCTGATCTTGCCCAGTTCTGCTTCAGGGGTGGGAAGACCTGGGAGGAAAAAGGAGAGTTTGGAAGGTGAAGATATCCACCTATACCTACATCTATCTTCTCTTTGGGTGTATATTGTATTTAATTATGGAGTATCAGAGTTTTTAGGGGGCTAACCAGGCTGGGACAGCTGGGATAGCAGGCTTGTTGGCTTTTGAATGTCTGGTGTAGATTTTTTCAATTTCGTTGTTCTGCATGGGACAATGACAATAAAGATTATCATATCGTATGTGGCCACCAGGTAGATCCCTCCTTTTCTGGTTTCTCCTTCTTCATGCTTGACACCACACCTCCTGACTATCCCCAGATCGTTCTGAGCTACCCCAGCCCAACTCAACTGCAACCCACATTCCTCCAAATGAACCCAATATGGTCCAGGATTTGGACCTCATTTGAATCCAGTGCACAACCCAAATACATATACCATTTCCATTCTCCAAGCTTTGCAACTGATCTTTCAAGATCTCAGGAATACTCAATGAATGGATGGCAGGTAAAGAAGAACAGCCTCTGATAATAATGTGTGTAATCATACACATAAAAATGTGTGTGATAATGCACATGATATCCAATAATTGTTTCCATTCTTGGTAGAACTGGAACAAAAATTATTTGCTTCTTGCTGAGTTCAAGCAGTGAGAGAGAAATTAAAAAAGACCTGTAAAGAAAAGCTTGGAATTGAGATTTTCATAAGATTTGATTCCTCATTATAAAATGAGCTTCATGTGGTGGATCTGATCCTGACAGACATGGACTCAAGTGCCACCTCTGCTTGGTGGTGTTGGGCAAGTCAGCTTAGGGAACAGCTGGAGTTCAGTAGTCAAGCACCTGCTTTGCATGCAAAAGGTTCCAGATTCAATACCTGGTCTTGAAAGACTTGGTCTGAAAGCTTGGAGAGCCAATGCTATTCAGTGTAGATGAGGGATGGGGAACATGTGGCACACCATGTGTTGTTGGACTACAACTCACATCATCCCTTATGCTGGGAGAGGCTGATGGGAATTGTAGTCCAACATTCATCTGAAAGGCCACAGGTTGCCATCCCTGCTTGTAGGCAATACCAGGTTAGACAGACCAATGGTCTGTCTCAGTTTAAAGCAGCTTCCTGTGTCTGAGTTTCCTACTGTAGCTTGATGCCAAGGCTACTTTCAGAAATGTACCAGGGAGTAAGAACTAAGAAATGCCCCCAAACACTTGAGCCAGCTATTGTTGCTCCAAATCCCAGCCCACACAAGAAGAACTTTATAGCTCCTACATGGGGAGGGCTGTAGGTCAGTGGTAGAGCAGTGCTTTGAATGCAGAAGGTCATGAATAAATAAAATAAAAACAGCCCTCACAAAAATTCATCAGCCAGAAGATACATTAAAACACATAAAGCCCTGAGTCCAGTCAGAGAGCCAACTTACCTTTTCCATCTGAAATCATTCCATGTGGCAGGAGTTAAGTTATTCTTTTGAATATTTTGCATTTACCTATCTAAAAGTACACAATAGTCCCTCCCAAGTAACAATCAACACTCATGCATTTCCAGAGTACACACAAAAGCCCCAGAACAGAACGTTGGCGGATTTCCTGGTGCTTA
Organism: Podarcis liolepis; assembly: GCF_965112155.1. Classification (NCBI taxonomy): domain Eukaryota; kingdom Metazoa; phylum Chordata; class Lepidosauria; order Squamata; family Lacertidae; genus Podarcis; species Podarcis liolepis. The sequence continues at coordinate 22,287,348 of NC_139570.1, read as the reverse complement.
CTCTTTAACCAAGGAACTGCATTTTCTGTGGTCTACAGTTTATTTTCTTAAGCATTGTTGATGCTCAATTATCACAGCGCAAGATGTCATTTTCCTCTACAGGTTGTTGTTGTTAGGAAAGCATGTTGGGGTCATCACAAAGCACTATGGAGGTCAAAACTGAACTCAGTTGCATTGTATTCCAGATTTACCTCACTTCAGCAGATAATGTGCTGAAACATACAGTTGCATTCAACTGAGAGCTGTGCAGAGTAGACCCATTGAAATCAATGGGCAAATTAGTTGCAGCCAATGATTTCAGTGGGTCAATGCTTCATAAGACTTAGTTGGATAAAACCAAGTGTTATGAGGTGGGGGGGGGATAAATTGTTTTTAAAATTCTGGGTAAGAAGCAGCAGAACTCCCGCTACTTTTGTAATCGGATTTTAGCAGCGGTAACAAAACTGTAACTTGAAATAAAAACCTATTGATGCTAAATTATTGATATGATTATTTAAATGGTTCTAATGATAGGAAGTTTTTTTTAACAGTGAAAGATGATGAATTTATACAAAGGAAGAGTCTGAGTGCTTCAGATGAAACTGTAATGAGTACAGCCAAGATCCTTTTATAATGCTACCTCCTCCATTGAAATACTCTTCTCAGAGCTGCTAATGCATCTTGGAAAAACAGCTCCCAATAACCAGCTGATCACTCAGGAGTGACAGGGGATGAAATTACTATGTCATTTTTAGGGGGGAAGGATCAGGTGTGGGCAGAATTGTTTGCTTAAAACCAGTGCTTTTTTTCTTTAAAAAATGTTTAGGGGTACTCTCATTTTCCTACTCATATTGAGATACTGCCCCTCAATGAGGCCAAACTTAGATTCACAAAATGTTTGGGGGTATGCATACCCCTGCGTTCCCCCAGAAAAAAGGCACTGCTTAAAACTATGGAAAAGATGAAGAGAGCAAATGGATGGTGAGATGAGAGAGCAAATGGATGGTGAGATGAGAGTTGGCAATTTTGGGCAGAGTCAAACTGATCTTCCAGGTGAGATAGCGTGTAGACACTCCCCACTCCCACCCCTTCTACTCTGGGTATATTAGCAGAATTTACATACGGTGCTATGTAAATTCCACATAGCCTTTGTACAGAAAGGCTGCAGCTCAGTGGCAGAAGGTCCTAAATTCCATCTCAAGGTAGAGCTAGGAAAGACCTTTGCCCAAAATCATGGACAGCCACTGCCCATCACTGTAGACAATAGTGACCTAGATGGTCCAGTGGGCTGACTTGGCATAAATCACCTTCCTACATCCTACTCTGCAAGTGCAGAATCAGACAACAAATGTGAATTCTACAAGCCCTTATAATAGCCAAGAACCTTACTGTATATTGCAAGGCTGCATGTTGGTACATCCACCAACTACTACTCAAAGATTTGGGGACAAAACTGCCCTTTCTGTGCATGGCTTATTAGCATCAATCTCATTTAAAATACGTATTTGGCATATGGGAGTGTACACTTCCCTTGATAAAGATCTCTTTGTTACTCAAATGTAAGAGCTTCTGTGAGTGTTTTGAGTGGGAGCCAGGATACTTTCAAATAGAGGACCGTCTTCTGCAAAGTAGGATACATGGCTCTGTCCTCCAACACCTCACTGCCACCACCCAGCACCTGCCACCTGATGCAGCTGCCTCACTCTGCCTAATGTTAGGGCCAGCTGCAATTTCTGTCCGCTACATAACTGTTAAAGGCAAATGAACCCTCCATTCACCAAAGAAGGCAGCAATCCTAACTTAGCTTACCTTAGTTTTATCTTTTCGTGCCTTGCCTCTGATTCATGCATTCAAGCATTTGGGAGAAAACAAAGCTGGCAGTTCAAGTTCTACATCTGGAGTGAGAGCCAGGACAGCTGAGCTCACTCTTCTGAGGGATATTTTATACTTTGGTTTTGCTATGGCCATTTCCTTCTCACTAGCTTTCACTGCAATCTTTCATTGGACTTTTCTCTTGATCCGCATTTGTGCCCTGTAAGATCTGAAAGCAATTAAAATGGAATTGAGTCACCTGTGCCCAGGGAGGTACAGGTAAATCATTGACAGGTACCACAGAGCGGCTTTGCCAGCCACACATTGACATCACTGGGGAACCCATTGATCCGGAACTGAAGGAATCATTCCCACCTCTTCTGGAACGTGTTAAAAGGAAAGTGAACACCAAGGCACTCATTCATTGAACAGTAAAGTCCCTTCATTAACTCAGAGTTCATGCACGTGGACTGTATGTTCTAATTTTTATTGTTTCCAAAAGGCATATAAATTACTTTCAGCCCAGGTACCCAATGCATGGCCAGAATGTCTCTGGCAATAGAATTAGGTTATTATTTACCAGCCATGGTAGGTAACTATCAGAAGCAGTTTGCTGGATGTGGCAGAAGGTGGTAGCAGTAAACCTAGGATTCATTTCACTTAAAATAACCTATGATTAAGCCAAAGTAAAAGACTGGAATGCTGTTAAAATTAGTCTGGTCATTTCTCCCGAGAGGCTGTGCTTCTGTCTGAGCAACATATGAGTTGTGAATCAGGGCATTATCCTGTAGGAGGCAGACACCTTTGTCAGCATACCACACCTCTCAATTTTTATGGCCTTCCGCAATTTCTGCAGCAGTGAAACATAGTATGTCCTGGTAATTGTGGTACCCTTTGCCAGGAAAGCCAACATCACTACTCCGCAATGGTCCCAAAAGACCATGAACATGACCTTGCAGGCTGAAGTGCCTACTTTGGAGATGGTGAGGCAGAGTGCTTCCATTGTTTGGACTGAGATTTAGTCTCTGAGTCATAATGATGGACCCATATTTCCTCCTGAGTAATTAGTCTGGCGAAGAAGTTATCATGGTTTTCATGACACATGGCCAAAAGAGCATGTGACTCGTTCCTGCTTCTGGAAAGGTGTCAGCAGCTGGGGAGCCCACCATGCGGACACCTTTCCCATGTGCAAATGGTCATGGGTGATTTTTTCTACAGAGCCCACACTGATTTTGACATCTGCAGCTAGTTGGTGAACGGTTATGCAGCGATCCTCTAAAATGGCGGCCTCCACTTGCTGAATGGTGTCTTCATCAATAGTGGACTGTGGTCACCCAGGAATGGGAGCTATTCCACCGAAGTCTGACCACACTGATGATGCCAGTGCTTGACAACTGATGATGCCAGTGCTTGACAACGTCATACGATGGGGCATCCTCCCTATAAATCCCTTTCATCTCATCGAACGTCTCCCATGGTGTGCACCCTTTCAAGTACAGGAACTTAATGACCGCTCTGCATTCAACTGGTTCCATTATCAGACATTACTCCACGTTAGCACCCGTAGCAGAGAAAGCGTTAGGAGTTCAGGGCTACAAATTACCACGTTACCCATGGAGAGATGTATCATTACACAAGAGCAATTTCATCCTCCTACGATAACCGGAAGTGGGTCAGGAAAAATCTTTAATGAACGACCCTCATAACCACCTCAAGCTTTTGAAGGTGAGCATGCCCTTTTTTTTAGTGCACTCACTCTCACATTCTAGGTGTCTCCAATTGCTCATTTCTGTGGTAATATATTGCTCTAAGCTTACATTACAAAGGGGATAACAGACCTGTTCATGACTATTAACAAAGGAAGTTGGTATAGTCATTTTAACAGTCCTCTTCTTCAAAGCTCAATCTCATGACTATAACAGTGTTTCTCAAACTTGGGTCGGCAGCTGTTGTTGGACTACAACTCCCATCATCCCTATGTCGCAGGACCAATGGTCAGGGATGATGAGAGCTGTAGTGCAACAACAGCTGGAGATTCAATTGTGAGAAACTGTGCATAGAATCACAAGGTTTACGCACACGTACTGGATTAAATCACAGCCATCTCCAGGTAGATCTGGGAAAGTCTTCTAGATGAATCCCTGTAGTAAGAAGAATAATGTTATTATTTATACCCCGCCCATCTGGATGGGTTTCCCCAGGCACTCTGTAGAGGTGCCGCCACTCACTGTAAAAACAATACTGAATTAGATGGACCAAATGGCCTAACTTTGCATCCTATGTTATTGCAAACAGTTAATCACTGCATATGCAACAGCATAAAAATAACTACTGTACTTACACAACTGCCATTTCAAATTATGCTCCTTTAAGAAACTGTGCCAAAGCTTCCTGAGACTCCACTCTACTTCCTAATTCATGAATTCCTGATAAGGGCACGCAGAAGGATTTATAAATATTCAGAAAGCAATCATTTCTTTAGTGGTTAATTAAACAGAGCAGTTCATAGCTACCAAGACTATGTGTAATAATCTTTAAGACTCATTTACTGAATTTGCTGAAACCAAATGGTCATAATATCCATCTACCAATTTATTTACTTAATTAGACTTACAGCCTGCCTTTTTTCAAGGACTAGGGATGGGCAATGGTTCTAATGGCATTTTTTTCTGCCATGACCTGGTTTAATCTTGTTTGGTTCTCCCACATGCAGTTCCCAACTGTGGCCAGACATTTTAAGAATACCAAGACTTCCAGACCATAACAACGGTAAGGGAAGGGCCATAGCTCAGTGGTAACACATCTGGCTTGCATGTAGAAGGTCTTAGGTTCAATCCTCAAAGCAGAGATTGGAAAAACTCCTGGACAGCAGCTGCCAGTTAGTGTACACAGTTCTGAGCTAGATGATTCAATGGTATACGGCAGCTTCCTATGTTATGCCAAATTCAGATGACAAAAGAGAAATGGGTACCATCAACAGAGTGCTACATATCTACACAATTTTCCCCAGTGGTTTCATATATTGATTGATAGTTGGTTGAAGAACCATGGCTCAGCAGTGGAGTGCATACTCAACTTACAGAAAGTTCCAAGTTCAATCCCCAGCATCTCTTGTTTTAAAGGACCAGGGAGCAGGTGATTTGAAAAACCTCTGCCTGAGGGCATGGAGAGAAGTTGTCAATCAGAACAGACAACACTCAGCCAGGAAAGCTTTAAGGAAGCTTCCTATGTTCCTGTGTAATGGAGCGGGGCTGACCTTCTTAGAAACACTAGTAGCCCAAGATCATTTGTTACTTGAGCCCAAGCCAAAATTATTATTAATTGCACTTATTAAGTGCTTTTCCTTGCCTTGCCTTGCCTTGCCTTGCCTTGCCTTGCCTTGCCTTGCATGATTTTTTATTAAAGCATTTTTGAGACAACAAAATTAAAGGGGTGGTGGTGGAGAAAAGAAAGAAAAGAAGAAAAGAGGGCTTCCAATTCTCCATCTGTCAGTTACATAAAAAGAATTATTCAAAACTTTTGCTCCACGACAACATCCTATTATTCCACTTTCCACAAATCAGTATTTTTTCCAATCTTCAAACCCAAATATATGTTCATCTTCCTTTTTACACAGAAAGTCCAATTAATAATATTGTTAAATGTCAGCAATAGCTGACATTCTCCAATTAATTGTACCAGTGTTGCCTCCAGCCATTTCAGCAATTATGTCTCCATATTAAATAATGGCAAATCTTCCCCTTTCTGCATATATAGACAACTCCACATTTGTGCATGTTTGGCATGTGCGCAGCCACCGATGCACGTGTCGTTTTTGGCCTTGTAAGGGGGTGGGGCAGAATGGGGTGGGCTTCCGCATGCTTCGCCAATGCATGTAGTGCTTCAGAACAGAACTCCCGCACAAACAGGGAGTTGCCTGTATAAGAGTCTTTTTCTTTTCTTTACAAAAAAAATAAACTCAAATTGACTTACAATATAATACAAATTTTAAAACCAATATAAAACTAAAATGAAATAAAAACAGCTCACATCTATGCCAAACAACAAAGCTTTTATAATAAAGGAAATTGTAGCACAATATCATACTATCGGAGAGAAACTGAAACAACATGAGGCAAGAAGCAAGAATGACAGTTGGTCTTTTAACTGAACTGAACTAAACGCCTGAAGGGAAGGGCCGATTCTGGAGCACAACACAAAAGCCCCACCAGATACCAGACATTCTACTGTTCGAATTAGGCTCCAGTGTTTTTCTAACAAAACAAACTGGCGGCCAATGTAGGAAGGGCTGGGAAAGACTCCTTGGTCTGAAACCCTGGAGTGCTGCTGCCAGCATGTATAGACAATACTACACAAGATAGACCAAGAGTGAGTCCGCATAAGGCAGCTTCCCATGTGAAGTGTAGTTGGGTTTGAATATATGGCACTATGTACCAGGGTTGCCAGGTCAAAAGCATTCCAGACCCTAAGATTTCAGGGGCCAAACTCGAGACCTTATTTGCATATGTGGACCTGAGTGAAAACTATCTACAGTATCCCCCTGCTGGCCCAGGGTGAGAACTTCAGTACATAACATTGAGTGTTTGTGGAAACTAACACTTTGCCTCAAAGATAAAGTCAGGGCCAGATGTAAGATACAGAATGCAGAATATACCTGAAAACATCTGTGCTGTTTGTTCAGAAGGGCTCAAACTCTAGAGCAAAGCCTTGAGAGTGAATCATATTCAACAGACAGCTTCAGAAAAGAATATCCAATATAGACAAAACATTTAGACAAGCTAAAGTGAAATTGCTGAGTCCCTGGAGTCAGTACACAGACAAGAGTAAATAAAAAGGCACACAGATAGAGTGAATAAAAAGTGCCGGTACTCACCATGAAGTTGTTACAGTAAGTGCCACACTCTTAACCAGGGCTTGTCTTTTATGAAAAAAGAAGTGCCAGTACTGTGTACCCCAAAGTACTCCCCAGAAAAGAAAAGAAAAAGCAATGCAGGCAAGCAATAAGCATTAGTATAATTCGAGGACACATTCCAGGCAGGCAAAATTTAGGGAGGGTGACAGCAGGGCTGGTGAGGGGGTGTGACCTGGGGAGCATCTTGAGGGCCAGATACAGAGACGTGAAGGATTGCATTTGGTCCCCAGACCTGAGCTTCCCATCCATGTCTTACAGAATAGTGATATAAGTGACACCTGCCACAAAATGTTGCAGGGCATTCCCGGCCCCTAAGGGCTCTACCATTATAGACCAAGAAGAGCAGGAGGCAGAAGTCATCTTATTCCAAATTAAAGCCTCTGTCCATACAGTATTGTTTACTGTCTATTTCTATCCTGGACCTGTTGTTGTTCAATGTCTTTATAAATGACTTGAACAAAGGAGGGGACACTCATCAAATTTGCAGATGATAGCAAACTGAGAGGGGTAGCTAATGCTGTAGAAGACAGAATCAGAATTCAAAATGACCTTAACAGATTGGAGAACGAGGCCCAAACTAATGAATTTCAATATAGACAAATGTAAAGTTCCTGCACTTGGGCAGGAAGAACCAGATGCACAAATATAGGATGGGGAAAATGTGGCTTACTAGCAGTACATGTGAAAACAATCTAGGAGTATGTAAAGGTAAAGGGACCCCTGACCATTAGGTCCAGTCGTGGACGACTCTGGGGTTGCAGCGCTCATCTCGCTTTATTGGCCGAGGGAGCCAGTGTACAGCTTCCGGGTCATGTGGCCAGCATGACTAAGCCGCTTCTGGTGAACCAGAACAGCGCACGGAAACGCCGTTTACCTTCCCGCCAAAGCGGTACCTATTTATCTACTTACACTTTGATGTCCTTTTGAACTGCTAGGTTGGCAGGAGCAGGGACTGAGCAACGGGAGCTCGCCCCATCGCGGGGATTTGAACCACCAACCTTCTGATTGGCAAGTCCTAGGCTCTGTGGTTTAACCCACAGCATCACCCGTGTCCCGCCCGCAAGGTTAGGGTTACCATATTTCAAGAAGTAAAAATCCAGACATTTTGCTGATTTTTGAAAATTCCCCCCAATGGTAATTTCCTGGTCCATCAGCTCTTCAAGCTGCCCTGTCCCTCCTGCTTGCAGAAGGGACAGGGCAGTGGCGTGAACAGGCAGAGCAGATGTGCAGGGAAGAAGATTCTTTGCGCATCAGCTCTCCAGAAGCCCTGTCTCTCCTGCTTGCATGCTCAGGGAAGCAGTTTCCCTGACCATCAGCGCTGCTAGCTGTCCTGTCTTTCCTGCTTAAGTGTGTTGAGCTGCATGCACCCGAGCCAAAGCCAGAGCTGTCTGAGCCCAAGCCAGTGTGGTGTAGTGGTTAAGAGTAGTGGACTAGTAATCTGGTGAACTGGGTTCGCTTCCCCGCTCCTCCACATGCAGCTGCTGTGTGACCTTGGGCCAGTCACACTTCTCTGAAGTCTCTCAGCACCACTCACCTCACAGAGTGTTTGTTGTGGGGGAGGAAGGGAAAGGAGATTGTGAGCCGCTTTGAGACTGCTTCAGGTAGTGATAAAGCAGGATATCAAATCCAAAATCCAAATCCAAGCCTGGACCCGAACCACCAGCGCACAAACACAAAAAAAACCCTTAACCCCAAAACCCTGACATTCACTTCTAAATTTTAAAATTCCCCAGTAGGCCCTCCCAAAAGAGGGCATGTCCGGGATTTCCCAGACATATGGCAACCCTAAAAAAAAGTAGCAGAGGTTTAGGAGAATAGTTTTCCTTCTCCTAGATGGGCCACCTTCCCAGGTTGACGAGCCCCATCTGCCCCTCACTTCCCTCTACAGCACGTGCAGAAGCTGCTTTCTTGAGCGTTGTACCCACTATTGATCTTGTTTGCTCAATCAGCCAGAGCCTGACTCCACATGCCATAGGAGCCAACTCCTAGGGGCTATGGGGGCTTTGGCCCCCACAATATAATATTTGTGGTGGCTGGGCCCCCACAAAGTTGATGGGCATTCCCATTCAAATGGTGTGCATATGTACTGCATCATGTGATTGATTTTGCAGGGCGGGGCTTACCTGGGCCTCCACAATATTTTATTCAAGTTGGCACTCCTGCCACATGCAGGGGAAGTCCCTAACTCACCAAGGGATTGAGACCCACCAGCTACCCTCATCTGGCTTCACACAACATGTCCCCCATCAGAGGTACTACCCAACCCCTAACACCCCATGCACCCCAAATCCTTCAATTATCAGGTTGTTATAATTTTTGTCTGTTTGGTTTTTCAAAAAAGTCATAAGATCCACAGCTTTGTCACTCTGGCTGAGGCCAATCCTTCAGAAAAAACAAATCAATATTCCAATTATCACTGAGGTTAATCTGCACTCTGCAGGAAATTGGACTTACCGGTTGGTGACTAAGGATGGCTATAATGGCTCCAAGTACGCAAGACACTTCTGTGGTATCATGGTTATGCATAATCTCAAAGCATCAGAAAACCTGAAAGAACAGAAATGGAACTGAAGTCTCTGTTGATTAAGATACGCACAGAGGCAGTGGGGGCTGCTGCATTTGGGACAGCGGTTCTCAACCTGTGGGTCCCCAGATGTTGTTGGACTACAACTCCCATCATCCCTGAGCTCTGGCCTTGCTAGCTAGGGGTGATGGGAGTTGTAGTTCCACAACATCTGGGGACCCACAGGTTGAGAAAGGCTGGTTTGGGAGAACCGGGCACTGGCCCACCAACCTCATCTTAGCCCCCACTACAAAAAAAAGGGATACTCTTAACCTTATTTGCACAGTGGGTGGTATTTTTGGCAGGTATTCTACTTAGTCTCCTTAGTCTTAGTTTCCCTTTGTAAAGAGGAGAATAGGAGCAAAGCAATAATTAGCTAGATCTGCCTGTCATTGGCTGTGGCGCTACCTACCGTTGGCCTCCATGCCTTCTTCCCTACCAGTCCCAGTGTGCACTAGATCTGGAGTTAGATCTAAGCTGCTGCGCTCGGGGCTTTAGCTACAGGGACCTGTGAAAATCACAGCCCCTTTAAGTATAACCCAGTTTCCCCCTTTCCTCTTAATGTTCAGCTTTAATTGTTGGGGGGGGACCCACATTACTAGGACATTTGAATGCTCTAAATAATAAATGGATGTTGTTGGGACTTCAGCTTCCATGAATCCCAGTCAACATGGCCAGTGGTGAGAGATGATGAGAATCGGGTTGCAGCAAATCCTTGGAAGGTCACAGGTTTCCCTGTCCTTGTGCTAAAACATAAATTAAATGCTAAGTAAAATAATAACAGCACCAGGCAACATTTTGAAAGGCTATCACATGACCCAAGTTTATCTAATGATCTACAAGTCAGTAAACAGAGAAAAAAAACTTGGTCAGACAGCCTCCATCAAGTTGATCAGGTATAATCCAACAGAAAATGCATTGCAGAACAGTAGTAAACATGACGTACATTGTCTATTTCCAGACACATTTATGAGATTTTGTTTTAAAGGTGAGATTGCTTTGCTGCCCTTTGGGTACACAATGAGCTACCCAGAGCTGCTCTATTCAACCAGTTGCGTGGGCTGAAACCAAGGAGACAGGGAATGCTCCATTACTACTGCTGATGACATAGTCAAGTGCAACAGAAAACAGCTAGGGGGAAATATGGATAATTAATAAAATCAGCAACGCCTACGAGCACTTAGGCCAAACTTTTCCAGAGTCAAGCAGCTAGACAGGATAGCTGTGGACCTCAGAAGCATCCAGCCTCCATAGGCAGGGAGAACTGGCTGTGGCTCTACCCACCAGGAAGCCAAAAAACAAACTTCACATACTATTCTATAGGGGCAGCAAAACATATTGAGAAACCAGGGCCAGGATTAGGGATGGGGGAGAAGTTTTGTAATGTTTGCATTTAAAATGTGAGCCTACCTAATTTGTTCTTTCTGACACAATAAGCGAATCAAAACACAGCCATCTTTAGGAATTCACAGTTCTCTGATTTTTGCAATGCAGTTGTCCAGCCAAGTAGTGTGCATAATGCATATACTAGGGTAAAAGTGTGCATAAAAGTGCAACAATTCATTTCCTTAGGCCACAAGATCCCCATCAGTACTCAGTTGATTACTGTATTTTTTGCTCTATAAGACTCACTTTTTCTCTCCTAAAAAGTAAGGGGAAATGTGTGTGCGTCTTATGGAGCGAATGCAGGCTGCACAGCTATCCCAGAAGCCAGAACAACAAGAGGGATTGCTGCTTTCGCTGCGCAGCGATCCCTCTTGCTGTTCTGGCTTCTGGGATTCAGAGTATTTTTTTTCTTGTTTTCTTCCACCAAAAACTAGCTGCGTCTTATGGTCTGGTGCATCATATAAAGCGAAAAATACGGTATATTACTGCTAACAGTAATGAAACCTAACATTTTCAATAGTTTGTGCCCGGAGGCTGCTTTGAAGTGTCCCTAGTTGTCATAAACATCTGTGCTGTAACAAGCATTTTTGTGGATGGGGGCTTTGCTCTGAGGCTCCCCACCCCCGATTGTGGATGCCTTTGCGTTTCATGCTTATGGCAACAAATAAAATTAAATGGTAATTTCATTGCTATTGCTATTGTTATTGCTGTTTCGATCAAAACAACCATCTGAAGGCAATTTGCACGGGAAATAATTCAAAAGCGGCTAAAAACAGACACATCCAAAACAAGAATAAAACCATACAAAGTAGGCATTCATAGTAAAGGGCCCACTTATTCGGCTGACAAAGTCTTTCAGAGCAAACATGTCTTCAATTGTTCCCGAAAAGTGCAAATAGTAGGTCCTGTCATAGCCATCTCCTTTCTACCCCACCTTCAAGATCAAAAGCTCTTTTTAAGAAACGCTTCCTGTAACATGATGAGTTGAAAGCTATTTTGATCCAAGATTACTGCCTGGTGAGTATTTTGATGGAGAAAGATGGATAAGCCTTAGCTTGTTTTAAAAAAGGAGCCCTGGGAAATCTGCAAGCAAGCCTTACATAAGGTTGGTTTGTCTGCCCCCTCCGAAGCATCTTTGTCTGCCACTTTTTCCACACAGGTCATTCAACAGGCAAGTGTCTTAAACAGAGATAGTAGAAGGGCCAAAGGCATTGAAATTCTTTTGAGAATAGAGGGAGCACAAGAGACTACTCTTCGGTCTGGGATGCAGCTAATGCATAATGCTGTGGCTAGACGGATGATTAGAACAGATTGACACCAACACATGACAGTGGTTTTAAAACACCTGTGCCCAGCGCAAAGTTGTTGGGGGATGCAAAATTACAATACCTGGTGCTGCCTCAATACAGCTGCACACTTCCATCGCTGGGCTCCATTGAAAACAGCTTCTCCATGCAGCATGCCCAACCTATGTCTCCATCCTGAAACACCTGCACAAGATGAGTCAAATCCAGTTTCTCAATTTCTATGCAGTGGCAGCCAATTAAACACCGCCTCCTGCACCAAAATTGCTCCCTTATCCTTCCTGTGACACCTCTGTTGCTGCCACCAAGATGTTGCTCCTGAATGTCTCAATCAGAGACCACCAAGGCATCTCTAGGAGAGGAGCACCTCAAGCTGGGGCTTGCTGATGAAAACACATCTCAGAAGTATAGCTGCTTTTCATCTTGTTTCTGGAGGAGATTCTGCTCTTCACAGTTTAGGACCAAGAGGGATTTTTCAGTTGATGGCTGATCCACTGGCTGAGAGTCAAGAGCCCTTTAGCTCTCGACTTCCAGCTCACACCTCTGGGCAGTGGCTTCTAGCTACCCAAGGGCTGGGAGGAGCAAACAAGAAGCTCAGGAGACAGGCAGAAGACTTTTGGGCTGGGGTGCTGTTTGTGGGGTCTTGTGGAGAGGGGGTTGCTGCTGCTGGGTTTTTGTGTCTTTATTTTAGATCTTGTCGCGATATATGTGGAAATTGTTCAGTTTGGTTTCGGATATGGATATTGAAGATCCATTATTGGCTAAAGCTTATTTTCTTCACGGTTGGGCTGGCACCTTTAACCTTATTAGATACTTACCAATCCAAATGGAAAGCTACACTGCTGGAAAAGCTTAAAGGCTTGGGGATCCCACAGCAGACCCTGATAGCGACAGGCTTCGAGAAAGCTAGGACTACAATTCACCAGCGTATCTGGGAAGTAGAATTACAATGCCACATGAGTGAAATGATCAAACATCCAACAATAAGGGACCATGGGAGAGGTTTTTCTCCAGCTAACTATCTGTCAGGTCTTCAGGTACCCAAATACAGACGGTCTTTTACCCTCGCCAGATTCAACGTTCTCCCTTCTGCCTTACTTCAGGGCAGATTTGAGGGTAAACCATATACAGCACTGGTCTGCCCTTGTGGCTCGTTGGAAGTTGAAACTGCTTCACATGTACTATTACGTTGTCGTCTTTATGAGGATATATGTTTGACTTTTATCACACCTGTTTTGCAAAAGTCCAGGAAAGAATCGGAACACCATAGTTTAAAACTACTGCTAGAGGACAAGAATCCCAAGACTACATTAAATGTAGCCAAATTCTGTGCGTCTGCAATTAATCGCAGGAAGCAAGTGGTATCCCATAATGACCAAACCCCTAAATGTTAATTACAGGGGGCACGCTAATAATTAATTTTAATTTTTATATTTAAATCCTTGTTATATTCATATTGTCCTCTGTATTTCTGATATTTTTTTTATGATCTGTGATATTGTGTGTGTTGACGCTGGTCTGTGACCATATTAATAAACTCATTCATTCAGTTTGGTTTGTATTTTTTAATTGTTTAATTATTGTTTATGACTACTTTTGTTGTGTTGCAGTTATGTGCTGTATTTTTATTATTATTAGATTTTCCACAATGATAACACAAACTTATGTGCTGTATTTTTGTTTAAGCCACCTTGAGCATGGTTTGAACTGTGGAAAGGCAGCATACAAATAAAATTATGTATGTATATATGTATGTATGTACACATGTATGTATTTCCCTGGGCGTTTTACTCTGGGATTTAATTTCCTGGGAATGAGGTTACTGGAGAATGAATGGCATAGAGCAATATTTCTATTTATTTATCTAAAAACATTTAAATTCTGCTTAATGTTTCATAAATCTGCAAGTGGCGTACAGGCAAAAAGCAAATATACCATTAAAACAAAGGGTTGTAATCAACTAGAGTAAACCTACTGAAACCAATGGAACTACATTAGTCATTCACATTAACTTCAATGGGTCTACTCTGAGTTGGAATAGCATTGGCTGCCACCCAAAAACACAACCTAAAACCCAGTAAACAAGCAATATAAAAATGCATAAAAGCAAATCAACAAGAAATCCAGAGATTCAAATACATACACTTTATTTTATACAGTTATGCAGGTTGAGTAGAAGTGGAAATGAACAGCATTAGGCCTGCAATGGATGTCTCAAAGTTCTCTCTAAAATAATCCTTTTAGAGAGCCCAATTTGTCTCTCTTTTCAATCAATCAAAAACAGCCACTGGCTGCTTGCTCTGTTCTCTCTAACATTAGTACCATATTTGTTCCCTTTCAATGGCTAATTGGGGGAATAAGGATGAATCATTGCTGCTCATCACATGAGCCTTCCTGGGTCATGTTGGTTTCCATTGACTTTCAAATCAGCTGAAAGTCAAGGGCTGTACAAAATATTTTGTCTGTACTTTAGTGATATATTGCTGCAGGTCACCAAACCCACGCATATTAGATTTAAGAACCATTCTGGGAACCGCCCAGACCAAACACTCACACATGCTTCCATTAAATATATATATACATACCAGGAACCGTTCTAGTGCCATTTCATAAACAACAGTCACAAAACAGAAGGCAGAGAAGAGGACAATTAAAATGACCTTCCAAAAAAAGGTTGTGATGGCTACCAACTCAGATGGCTTTAAAAGGTTAGACAAATTAATGGAAGATAAAGTTACCAACCACAATAACTACGTCAGAAGCACCATCTTCCGAAGAACATTGAGGGGACCTAACGCGATGTGCTGATGTTATGTACTGAAGTTCTCACCCTGGGGCAGCAAGGGGATACTATAGATAGTTATGCAAACGAGGGATCGACAGTGACGTTCAGTGACTGGATAGTTTTAGAAAATTATTACCGTTACATTGTACTGGAGCTCTATATAAACAGGCTGACTGAACCCTTCAGTTCAGTTCTGTTCTGGCCTGTGAATAAACAAGAGCTGTTTGAAGAATCGCTGTGTCGTCTGATATGTTCACCCACAATCTAACACTGCCAAAGAGGGTGGGATGGATGGACGACAGAGCACAGCCAGATGCAGCCACCCTCTGAGCGAAGCTGAATCACTGAGCTGAAACACCGAGCGAAATCACTGAACAGAACCAATTCAGAACTGACTGTTCTGGCTAGAGCACGGTGTTCCATCCATCGCATCCACATTGGCATCGGAACCATGGCTTCACTTGTGCCTCTACCACCTTTTGCGCCAGCCTCTGAATCATGGGACTCCTACCTCGCTCGGTTCGACTGCTACCTCCAAGCCAATGAGCTGACGGAAGTATCACAGGAGCTTAAGCGGGGCCTATTCCTCAGCCTCTGTGGGCCTGAGGTGTTTGAGACGGCCCGAGCATTGGTTGCGCCTGTAGCAGTCCAGGCAGCACCGTGGGACACGATTAAAGAGAAGCTCTGCAACCACTACGCGCCAAAGCCATCCAAGATTGCTGCCCGCCATGCGTTCTACCACCGGAACCAGGCAGAGGGGGAGTCAATTAACAACTACACCGCCGCCCTCCGACAGGCTGCAATGCACTGCGAGTTCCGAGACTTAGATGATGCCCTGATGGATCGAATCGTCTGCGGGGTCCGGGACATCCATCTGCAACAGCGTCTCCTTGCCAAGCCAGACCTCACGCTACAGAAAGCCATTGAGGAGGCCGTGGCCTCGGAAGCTGCCGAACGCTCCGCCCAGGAGATCTGCAAGGCCAGCAGCCTGCATCTTGCTAGGAAGCCAGTTCCAGTGCATCATGAAGAGGCCAGCAGTGATGAGGCATCCTCCAGTGAAGACGATGACGTGCACCAGACAAAGCGGGAGTGCAGGAAGTTCCAAAAGAAGTCCAAGGGCCAATCGAAATGTGCCGGCTGTGGTGGCAGCCATTCCCGTGCCAAGTGTCGATTCAGAGATGCCATCTGTCGGATGTGTTCCAGAAGGGGCCACATCGCTAAGGTCTGCCGATCGGCTCCGTCTGACATCCCACCTCCACCGACTTGCAAGTCCAAGTCTTCACTCCAGTCTGCCAAGGAAAGCTGTTTTGCTCTCACCAACTGCCACTGCCCTTCTGGAACCACGATTGGCCAAACCGACTCGCCTATGCGATGCAAGTTGAACGTCACTGTGCTCATTGAAGGAGCTCCATGTGACATGGAGATCGACACAGGGTCTGCCCTGTCCATCGTGTCTTGGAGCACCATCAAGAGACTGGTACCCAGAGTGTCCAAAAGGCAACTCAACTCTCACCACATACAACTGAGAGACTACCAGGGAAACGACATTCCTATGGTAGGTGTTGGCCGGTTCCGGATCGCCTTCAAGGATTTTTCGGGCCTGCTCCGACTGGTGGTGGTCGAAGGTCAGCAGCCAAGCCTCCTAGGGCTAGACTGGTTTGATGCCCTCGGCCTGGAAGTCACCGGCATCAACTGCATCTCTAACGCAGAGACTGAGGGTCTGGTCAAAGACTTTGCCGAGGTTTTTGACGGCACTTTGGGTCAATATACAGGTATGCCCATCTCCTTTAGCCTTGATCCACAAGTCGCCCCCATCAAGCTAAAGCCACGCCGGGTTCCCTTTGCTCTCAAGGCTAAGGTGGACGAACAACTGGACAAGCTGATCGCCCGAGGAGTTTTGGAGCCAGTTGACCACTCCAAGTGGGAAACCCCCATTGTCACGCCTGTCAAGCCGGACGGTTCAGTGAGAATCTGTGCCGACTACAAGTGCACGATTAATAAGGCACTTCAGCAGCATGCTTATCCGGTTCCTGTTGTCCAACACCTGCTGCATTCCCTGGGTGAGGGTAAGGTCTTCGCTAAGCTGGACCTTGCCCAAGCCTATCAACAACTGCCGGTCGATGATGCCACCGCTGAAGCCCAGACGATCGTCACCCACCGAGGGGCATTCCGCTGCCGCCGTTTGCAGTTCGGGGTGAGTGTGGCTCCTGGCATCTTCCAAAGCCTTATGGAGTGTCTCCTGCAAGGGCTTCCGGGCGTGGTACCATATTTTGATGACGTCTTGGTGTCCGCAGACTCACACCAGCAGCTGTTCGAGCGCCTTCGCACAGTGCTGACCAGGTTCCAGGAGGCCGGGCTCAAGGTAAAGAGGGAGAAGTGCCAGATTGCCGTTCCACAGGTGGAGTTCCAGGGCTATCTGATCGACGCCTCTGGCCTTTACCCGACCACATCCAAGATCCGCGCTATCCAGCAGGCCCCCATCCCAAAGAACAAGACGGAGTTGCAGGCGTTCCTAGGACTGCTGAACTTTTATAACATGTTCCTGCCCCACAAAGCCACGGTGGCTGAGCCTCTTCACCAACTCCTCAGCACGAAGACACCTTGGTCCTGGGGTCTTCGGGAGATGGCAGCCTTCAACGCAGTCAAGGCTCTCCTTTCATCAGACAGTGTGCTGGTACAGGACAGTGAAGCCAGGCAGCTGGTCCTTGCCTGCGACGCCTCACCTTTTGGCATCGGCGCTGTCCTTAGTCACCGTTTTCCAGACGGAAGAGAAGCACCGCTCACCTACTTTTCCAGGACGCTATCTCCGATGGAACGGAATTACAGCCAGCTCGACAAGGAGGCACTGGCACTTGTGGCTGGAGTGAAGAGGTTCCATGAATACCTCTATGGCAGGACTTTTGACCTCATCGCCGACCACAAGCCGCTCCTGGGCCTCCTCGCCAGTGATTGACCAACTCCACCAGTCCTCTCACCACGCATGCTGTGACGGACTGTTTTCCAGGCTGCCTACCACTACCAGCTCGTCCATCGCCCAGGGAAATCGATGGCCATGCCGATGCCCTCAGCCATTGCCCTCTTCCAGCATTTGTGGAAGACCCGGCTCCTGCTTCATCGCTCCTCCTGATTGAGGATCTTCCGGCAGTGCCTGTATCGGCTACCACTGTGGCCTCCGCATCTGCCCAGGATCGCACCATCAGCCTTGTGCTCAACTGGGTGTGGAGGGGGTGGCCACAAGGGTCTTTTGCATCGGAATTCCAGCCGTTCGCAACCAGACAACATGAACTCTCAGCTCATCGTGGCTGTCTGCTGTGGGGAGACCGCGTCGTGATTCCCTCAAAGACTCCGTCAACGCGTCCTTGAGGCTCTGCATATTGGCGACCTGGGAATCGTTAAAATGAAGGCGTTGGCTCGTTGTTCCGTCTGGTGGCCTAACATGGACGATGCCATCGCTGCCTGGGTTTCCGCCTGTCAAGCGTGCCAAGAATTGAGGCCTGCGCAACCCGCAGCTAAGGGACACACCTGGGAGACGCCCAAGACACCCTGGTCGAGGGTGCACATTAATCTGGCCAGCCCCTTTCACAGCTGGACCTTTATGGTAGTGGTGGACGCCTATTCCAAATGGCTGGAGGTGGCCCTGATGCCCTCCACCACTACCGAGGCTGTCCTTCGGGTGCTGCGAGGCCTCTTTGCGACACATGGGTGTCCTGATGTCCTTGTCTCTGACAACGGACCGCAGTTCACGTCAGGCACTTTTGAGTGGTACCTTTTGGGACTGGGCATCCGCCATGCTCTAACGGCACCATTTCATCCATCCAGCAACGGGCAAGTGGAGAGAATGGTGCGTTCGGCAAAAGAGGCACTGGGGCGGCTGGACCGGGGAGACTGGCATGAGCGGGTCACCGAATACTTGTTCATGCAACATATCACCCCTCATGCGGAGGGCGGAGTCCTGCTGAACTGCTTATGGGCCACCGCCTCAGGTCCCCGCTCGACCGGCTGCACCTGGACTTTGCCGTGGCTGAACCCCCAGGCTGTGCCAACGTGCCACGGTCATTTGTTCCAGGAAACCAGGTCTTTGCCCGGAACTTTGTGGGGGACATTCCTTGGGTGTCAGCCACAGTAGTGGGAGTCACTGGACCTCGCTCGTCCCAGGTGGCACTTGAAGATGGACGCTTGTGGCGCCGGCACATAGACCAGCTTAGGCGCAGGGTTGGGGACTTGGACACAACCGTGGTGCCCTCAACTGCGCTCATGGCTCCGGAATAGACACTTACAGATGGTGAGGCTCCACCTACACCTCTCTCGCAAACTGCGGGCATGGAGCCGAACCAAGCCACTTCAGAAGGTCTGCCGGACTTCCCACAAACTCAGACCACTGCCATGCCTGACATTCCGACAACTCCACTTGTGGATCCACAGCAGCGGATCCAGGGGACTTGGTTTCAACACCACCTAGGGTCGCGCCACAGCCTCAGCAAGAATTGGGCGGTCCCGCGGACTTGGATACCAGTCCCCGGCGGTCTGGCAGAGTTTCCAAGCGCCCAACTTATTTAAAGGACTATGTTGTTGGACATGTAACACTGTTGGTCTGATGGAAGTATGTGAAATGTAACCGATATGCTTTTGTGCCTAATTGAACCATTACGTGTAGTGCTGTATATAAGGAAATCATTATGATTGTAACTAACGCCCTATCTCAGTGGGGAGGGGTGTTATGTACTGAAGTTCTCACCCTGGGCCAGCAGGGGGATACTGTAGATAGTTATGCAAATAAGGGATTGAAAGTGACGTTCAGTGATTGGATAGTTTTAGAAAATTATTACAGTTACATTGTACTGGAGCTCTATATAAGCAGGCTGACTGAACCCTTCAGTTCAGTTCTGTTCTGGCCTGTGAATAAACAAGAGCTGTTTGAAGAATTGCTGTGTTGTCTGATATGTTCACCCACAACTTAACAGCTGACATCACACAACGTCCTGACATCACTCTGTGACCAGCTCCTCGTTCAGCCTCAACAATGAGTGGCCCCCTCAAAAAAAAAAGAAGAAAAAAAGATTGGGGGCCCAAAGAGCCTCTGCCTCCAGGAGCCAGTGCCTTTGGTCAGAGGTGTGGGTGGTATAACCAGCCTCATATAACCAACATGCTTAAGTCTAATTAATGCATGAAAGGATACACTGGTGGAGGAAGGAGGGTGCGGGGGGTGCGGTGCACACCGGGTGTCAGCTGTGAGGGCGGGTGACATTGCTGCGCCACCCCCACCCCCCGCTCACTGCATGGGCGGCACCACGGATGCTCACTGCACAAGCGGTGGGCCGCTAGGGACTATGCTGCCGTGGCAGCTAGCGGCGTGTCCTCCCCAAAGCTCACCACATGGGCAGAAGGCAGCTAGGGATGCTCGCCGTGCAGGTGGCTAGCCCCACCTCCCACCACTCCGGGTGCTGGGGCAGGTAGCTCCGCCCCTGAAGTAAGGAACACCAGGCTTAGCTATGTCCGATTATTGTTGTACCTAGTGTACTCAGCTATGTGGCTCTCACAAGCCTCTACTGAGTTCTATACCAATAATTTAAGAACTTTTATCACTTTGCAACTAGCTGAGTTTTACTGCCTGTGCAACTTTTCTGAAACATATGAACCTGACTTTTGAAGAGTATGTAAGTAAACCAATTTTTAAACTTACCAAATGTGGTCATTTCCCTATGCTGTGGGAAGAGGGAAACTTTGGAATGAAATGTTTTAGAGGGACCTTTTGGAGGGGCACATATTTTAAAGATATAACAGCTTATATTTCCACACTTTACTTTGCTGAATATTTTGTGATTTAAATCTCTGCTGACGTTCTCTCACCAAAGATTATTTGCCCCAAACTTGGAATTCTCCTTCCTCTCTCTCTCTCTCCCTTTCACGCCAATAAAAGGAACTATGCCATGGGTAGGCAAACTAAGACCCGGGGGCCGGATCCAGCCCAATCACATTCTAAATCTGGCCCGCAGACGGTCCAAGAATCAGTGTGTTTTTACATGAGCAGAATGTGTCCTTTTATTTAAAATGCATCTCTGGGTTCTTTGTGAGGCCTGCCTGGTGTTTTTACATGAGTAGAATGTGTGCTTTTATTTAAAATGCATCTCTGGATTATTTGTGGGGCATAGGAATTTGATCATATATTTTTTTTCAAAATATAGTCTGGCCCCCCACAAGGTCTGAGGGACAGTGGACCGACTCCCTGCTGAAAAAGCCCCCTACTGACCCCTGAACTATGCCTTTGAATACCAGTTTATGGGAACTGCAGGTGAGAAGAGTGCTGTTGCAATCAGGTCCTCCTTGCACACTTATCATAGGCACCTGGTTGGCCACTGCTAGAGCGGGATACTGGTCCAGATGGGCCTTGGGCCTGATCCAGCAGAGATCTTCTTGTGTTCTTAAAATGGACAAGGGAAAGGCACATTGGGGTGTTCAAAATGCCATTTAGAAACAAAAATCAAAAGAACACATTACCTCTTCATTCTAAAGAAATTAATCTCCCTCCTATACCTTTTCTTTCCACTCCCATTTGGTTTGTGTAGCCAAAGTCGTAGGGTGGAACTACCTGTTATCTCAGCAAAGGCTTTTCCCCAAACCAGTGGTTGGCTAAGATAGCATGAAAGCAGGTGTAGGGGTTGGGCACTGGAAAGGGTAATCCTGAAAGTGGCAGAATGGTGGAGGGATACTTAACTATTTCAAATTTCTCTTTCACTCTCTCTCTCACACACAGGGATAACATCCTTAACACCCTTCTATGTGCCCTATCACCAGAAGTGTAACAGAGACACACACTTCTCTGTGGTGCTGAGATTATGGAAGGCGCTCTCTAGGAATATCTGCTTGGCCACTTCTGAGCTTCCACTTAAGCAGCAGGTTAGTGGGGCTGTGCTCCAACAGGCTTTAATCTTTGGTGGTTGTGGTACACAGGGGAGTCTGGTCTATTAGGACAAACAGGGCACTGCCCCCACCAACCTCAGCTGGCCCTCAGTCAGCCCCCTCCTACCCATCTCCTTTTCTTACAAGCAGTCCAGGAAGTTGCACCAATTGTCAGCTCCCTGCTCCCTGTTGGAATTTGGCTCCCTGTTGGAAGCCAAGACCCAAATTTGGGGCAAGTACTCTTTGGTGAGAGAACCTCAGCAGAGATTTAGCATGGCAAAACATGTAGGAAAAAAAAGTGTGGAAATGTAAGCTAGAAAACCTTGAAAATGTGCCTTTCCAGTGAATTCCAAAGTACAGTGGTACCTTGGTTTTTGAGCATCTTGGAAGTAAAACGTTTTGGTTTTCGAACGCCAAAAACCCGGAAGTAAATGCTTCCGTTTTCGAATGCACCTCGGAAATTGAACGGCTTCCGCTGAGGTACCACTGTATTTTTCTCAATTTTCGCTGTAATTTGCAGACCGCCCTTTGCACCTTGGTTTTCGAATGTTTCAGAAGTCAAATGGTGTTCCAGAATAGATTACATTCGAAAACTGAGGTACCACTGTATCCCACTTCCCTAGCACACAGACCGCACATGTGGTAAATTATAAAATAGGTTACTTAGAACTAACACTTCAAAGGTCGGATTCATGTGCTATTTCATACCAAGTTGCACAGGCAGTAAAACATTTCTTGGTTACAAAATGCTAAACGTTCCTAAATTATTGGTTTAGGTTTTCAGACTCCATTCTTGTCTAGCACATTCTTTTGTGCTAGCTAGAGGCTGATTAAAGCCATGTTTCCAGAGGGAGCAGCTCGGAGCTGCTCACACAACACATTCAAATGTAGACTGAGTACAACAAAAGGTTTGCTTGCCCATTTCCTCCCAAGCTGAGGGGAAGTGACAGGAGAGCTTACTCTATGACATTATCCCCTTCATGCTTTAGACCCACGGTTCCCAATGTGGGGCACATGCACCACAGGGGGGCAATTTGATTTTTAATGGGGGGGGGCAATTTGAGAATGAGTTATTAACAGTTAATGTTCCCTCCATGTGAACAGTTCACTTTTTGAATAAGAAGAATTATAGTTCATGAGGGGAGGGGGCATCAGGATTTTAGAGATGCTTAGGTGGGGCATGGCCAAAAAAAGGTTAGAAACCACTGCTTTAGACTCAAGCATGCTGGTTACCTTACACTCCCTGGTCTCAGTGTTACTTTTGTAGAACTTAGTACAGAGAATGGGTGGCTATGCCTGTCATTGACTCTGGCATCACCTACTTTTGGCATCCCTGCTTTCTGCCATATCAGGCACATTGGGCACCAGTCACCACTGTTATTTGCCTTCCTTTTCAATGTTTTATTGCGATTCTTAAGAAGTGGTTTTAAGGTTGCATTGAATTTAACTTTTTACTTGTTTTACTGACCACTTTGTTGTTGTTGTTTTAAATTATTTTTATTGAGATTTTCAATTAAACAGAAAACAAACCAGAACAAACAATCAAAAACTAAAACAAACACTGACCACTTTGGATATGGTATGCAGAATAACAGAATGTAAACTCACAGCTCTTCTTGCTAAGAGGGAACAGATAGTTATAAAATCTGCCACTGTGAAGCTTACAAAAATAAAGTAATAATTATAATCATAATCCTTCTTTTCCACAATCCTATATTTGGGTTCACAACATGTTACCAGGGAAATTATCCTGTGAGGGGAGTCCTTGTGCTGAATTTGTGATAGCGCAATCAAGTCCAGTAGAGGAGGCAACCCTTGGCTGCGTAGGAGGAAATCCTTATTTCAATAGTGCTATCTGCGATATTTGGCAAGAGGGAAGGAAACTAAGAGGTAGAAAACAATACTATATTTGAAGCAGAAGTACACAAGGTACCCTTTAGAAGTGAGTACGCCAATTTATTTATCGTGATGTGCTGTGTGAAAGACTCCTGCAATTCACACAATTATTTTGGTGCATGCTGGAATCATTCATAAAGACATTCAGCAATTACTTTGGCCAAGCAGTGATGACTCGCTAATTAAACCACACGGAAAGCCCTTCATTTGTAAAAAGGACAAGGCCATTGCCTCTGATCACAATACCAGAGTCCAAAACAAAAACTACAAAGAAATTAAGCCTTTCATATGTGGGTTATTATTGAGACTGAACAAGGTGGATTAAGGGCCTCTTTATGTGACCTAGTACTGGGCATCCTATAGTCAAGATCCTATAGTCCTAGATCAAGCTGATGGTCCAACAGGTTCAGCACTTTTCTCTCTCTTAGTAACCCCAGTATAAGTTTTCAGTAGTGAAAGCAAGAGCCTTTGTCCACTACTGACTCCCACCCAGCAACTGCTATATAGAGGCCTGCTGCTTCTGAACATGGAGATTCTGTGAGGCCAGCTCCCAAACTGCAGCTAGGTGGGTCGTATGCAGGATTAAGCTTGAAAAGTGATATTCAATCATGGGCCAGTCCTCTACATTGTGTACAAGGTGGCAAATGCACCCAGTTTGGTGGCCAAAGGGGACAGGGAAATCAGGATATATATTCAGCTGCAAGTATCATTCTCCCCTGACCCAGAAACCACTTGCTGCTCTCGTAATGCTGTCTGCAAAATTGCGAGTGTTGTGATGACAAGATGACTAAACGGCTTTAGACATTGCAGACGCCAAGAGGATATGGATTTAATTTGCACATTTTATGTCCACGGTTCCACCTAGCATACAAAAAGGGAAACTGCTGTGAATTTCTGCTCTCATTGTCTTCTGGGTGACATTCTAGACTTTCCCTAAGCAAACAGGGCCTCTCAAGTAAGATCCTCTCTAGAGGCAGGGGCTGCCCTCCTCCTAGACAGGACTGGAAGAGCAACCCCTTTACCCCCAAACTTCATGCAAGCAGAAACCTCTGTAAAGGAAAAACCTAGGTCACGTTCACACCATACATTTAAAGCACATTGCTTCCTCCAAAGAACCCTGGGAATTGTAGCTAAAGATTCTAGGATTTGTAGCTTTGTGTAGGGTAGGCTACTCTCCCATGGTTCTTTGAGAGAAGCCATGTGCTTTGACTGCACGGTGTGGATGTTACCCCAGTGCAATAAGCGCTTTTTCAATAGGTACAACAGAGGCAATAAAAGAAAGATAACTTCCCCAAAGCTTTAGGTAGAAGTGACTGAAAACTATGGGACAGGGAGAAACTGATCCGGGAGTCCCTATGTATCACCCATCCACCCACAATGTGTGGAGAGCCAGAAGCATGGAAAGAGGATCACAATCCACTGAAAACCCAAGTGTGGGTGGAATACCCTGCAGGAGACACAGACAACAGGAATTCAGTGGGAAAAACCTGTTTCTCCTATGGCTACTGCAGAATGTCTCAAAACTTTGGGATGTGACAAAGCAATAACACCCCGGGGTGTGCCTTCAGTGGATTCAACTGGTAAATCCTCCCTACAACACATGCCTGTCAAACTCCTCATCTGCTAAAGAGAAAGCATCCAATGTGGTGCCCCCAGATGTTGTTGGACTACAAATACCATCAGTCCCAGCAAGTATGGTCAACAGACATGGGATGGGATGATGGGTGATGGGAGTTTTAGTCCACATCTGGAGGGTATCAATTGCCTAGTAGCCAGGGCCTCCCACTCATGGGGCAAAGTGAGGCAGATTTCTCCACAAGGCAGGTGTAGCAGCTGCTCCTCTGATGGATCTCCAGCTATGGCACTTTCTACATTGCATGGGAGGCTAAGGTTATGCAATCATGTAGCCAGCAGAAGAGACCTTCTGCACTGTTGAGAAACAGGGCTGAGCTGGGCATGCAAGGGAGATCCACTGGAGAGGGTCATTCTCAAAGGGCAGTGTGCTGTCCAGGGGAAGTGACTACGTCAAGCAGCCACAAGAGAACAGCTATACACACTTTGCAAGATGCAGAAACTAGCAGCACCTCTTGAACTTGTGCATCCTCTTTTCATTGTTTCACCATTATAACCAAACCTCCTTCTCTTGCTCACCAAGGAGGTTGGAAGCAGCCGATTAGGCTAACACCCTAGTTTAGGGTGGTTGTTGTTTTAAAGAACTTGATATAATTTTCCATCAATACATTTATTCTGTATATACAATAAAACACCAAAAAATAATAATCAAAAATCATAGAATGAGTGGGGTTTTTTATTGAGATAATCCCACAGCTGGAAAAATGAAACATCCTAAATTACATTAAGTGACTTCCTTTCCCCTCCCTGCTCCCCCCCAAAAAAACCCCTAAGAAAAAAAATCTTTACAAATTTACATATTTTTTTTACAATACAAAAAACTAATAGCTTGTTGCATATAAATATTACATTTGGTCTGCCAACGTCAAGTGGCATCAAAAATCCCTGAAGCATTTCATTTTAAAGGGACCTGAGATAGCAGATGTAGAGATATGAACATAGAGCACCCTCTGAAAACAAGATGAAAGCAAAACAGTATTAGTTTAAACCAATTTGTGTGCACCTTTTTTCTGCAGGGGTGTTAACTGTGAAGTACTTTACACTGTCAAGAACACAATATACAGGCATTAAGAGCTTTTAGATGACACTAAGATTCCATGTGTCTGAAGCTCAGTTGTAAAGAGTAATATTCCTCAACAAAACCTGCTGTGAAGCTTTAACGAAAAGGCAAAATAGGCCAGAAACACAAACACACACACACACACACACACACACACACATATATATCTGCCTTGGAAATAGAAACAAGCCTTCTGAATACCACTTAATTGTTAAAAAAGAAAAAGAAAGAAGTCTTGGCATGAGCTTGCCGATCAGCCTGGCAAAGGTTAAGACTACAGGTGTAAGAGTGTGTGTGTGTGTGTGTGTCTGGGGGGGAGGAACAGACATATACTATAATCAAACACTGACAGCCACATTTCAAGCACTCCTACTCTCTTGCACACCACCTTGGGGAAGGAGGGAGGGGAAATAAGGAGGGCATGAAGTACAATCTTATAAAGACTGAGGCCTACTATTCTTAGTGTATACTTTAAATATTTGGATGGAGAATGCCAAAATGGTATGGCGGGTATGCAGCAGGATTATTATAAAGTACCCATTTTGTTTAAAAACACAGTCTGCTAATTACATACCCACATCCATGCATATACATGTATTCATAAAGCACCATCTGATATAATACTATAGGTTAAGGCTGTGACAGCGATTCTGCTGGAAAATAAGAGCACAATCCAGCAGAGAACTTTTCTGCGCTTGCTCATTTAAAATAAAGAGGGTGTGCAAGGCAAACCTTATGAGCACTTCCTGTTCATTTTAATAGGCTTGCACAAGAGCTGAGAAACATGCAGGGATCTGTAACACATGTATTTTGTTGTGGGCCAATGTCTGATATACTGAGCTATACATGTCAAAGTGTTGTTCTGTGTTTGAAGGGTCTTTAAAAAAACGCTAGCAACATTGCAGATTGAGAATCACCATTGTGAAATTCTTTAAAAAATGTAAACATCTGATATACGGTAGTAATATTGGGGGGGGGGAGAGATTCCTTGTAAATGTAGTCATTTAGAATACATCATTTTAAAGAACATAATGAAAACACCTAAGAGATTTCTAATAGAGCACCCTTAGGTGTTGAACAGTGCATTCTGCCCATAAATATTTAATTGTTCTTACAAATAGAAAAGTTATTATATTTTGTAGCATATATTATGAAACCAGTACACTAACTTTGCAATACAGAGAACTGCTTGCGTTCAGTGTGTAAGTTAATGTTGGTGAAATGTTCTTAGACTAAATCTAGTTTATCCTGCTTTGTGCCAATACACGATCAGCTGTGTTAGGTGAAGATAAATTACTCAGCTTAACCTTAGCCATGACCAACAGCTTTGTATGGTTTGGCTTAATGCTAAGAAATATTCTGCAACCAAGGGTTTCCAAGGCTGCCAAACAACAGAAGCAACATATGGTAGGGAAAACAAAATGCAATAACACCTTAGGCTTTGATCGGGGGCGGGGGGGCAGGGTATTGCTATTTTAGAATTTAAAGATTACATGAGAAGGAATAGGTTTACTTGAACAAGAAGTCAAGGTGGTATGTGGGAACTTGAAGTCCTATTACTTTTCTTACTTTACTTCTGAAGTCCTGTTACCTTTTGTTCCCATTACTAACAAACAAATTGAAACTAGAAACTGATAGAATGCAAAAAAATACCTCACAAATCCTTTGCTTCTTGATGGCAGATGAGAGACTTAAAATTCAGTTGATATAACCATTTAAGATGTTGCCCAAACTTCAAAAGTTCAGGAAAGCATTAAATGCATTTCAGATAAAAGATTTCAGTATTGCTCTTGACTGGAACAGAAAGGTTTCATATATCTTATGTAAAAATCCAAAGTTCTAACTCATCTTAAAGCAGGGAGGTTGAACCTGAAATCTGTGAAAATAGGTGTTCTGCCACATATACCATGCTGGTTATTGCTAAAGATGATTGGTTACTGTTCTGTTTAGAATACCACTTCCAAAATGCATGTGGCAAATTGTGAAGGCAGCCTCAGGCAAGCTCTCAACAGCCTACAGTCAGACATGATGGGCAATTCAGATAAAATGGAACAATTGTGTTTCACTGCAACAAAGTTTTCTGCAGTGAAACATAATCTAGTTTTGAATTTGAATGGCCAATTTATAGGATACAGCTTTGGCCTCCTTGCAGAATCCCTTAAAGCAATTCTGCTCAGCTGTTCAGTAGAATCCAGCACCATTTCCTTTCTAAATACTGTTCCTTTGGGAGGTTTATTGGTGAGCATAATTTGGCATAAATACAATGAAGATATTCAGTTATTGCCAGTTAGAATAACTGGGAGCAACACCAAGACACATAATGAGTTCACAGAAGATCCTAAGGCTTGCACAGTAAGAAACAAACAAAATTAAGAAGGGGTGATTTGAGGTTTTGTTCACTAAATTTCTACAATTTTGTTCCTGAAACAGAATTGTAGACAGACCATTACACTGATTTAGTATGGCATTCTCTGGATTTTTCAAATCCCAAGCCTTTACAGTGAAAGTTCTTTTGTGGCGTTACACAAATCATGGGGAAGGCCAAGCCTCCCCATCTCCAAGAAGCTAACTTCAATTGAGTGCATCTGATCCTCACTGAGGCTGCCAACAGCCTAGTGGGTTGATGTCCAGAAATTGAACATGTGGAGCATCCACAGGGCAAGTGGTACAAAGGAACCAGCAACACCTGAAAGGAGCAGGAAAAGGTGCAAGGAAGATAAGAATGGGGTAGAATGAAGTAGGGCCTTGGCAGTCCAAATCAGAGAGGTCCTGAGAGCTGTCTACTGAAGAATGGGTCCAATTTTGTTATTTCCAAGCCAATATTGCTACAGAGTCCTATACAATTTTAACTTTGGAAAGTAAACCCTGTCCAAATTAATTGTGTTTCAGGGTGGCCCACATCACCTGATTGATATCCTCGAACAACAGATGAATGGGTACAGTAAGGAATCCTCACTTGATAACTATCCCAACCACCAAACTGAATAAAACACCACCAGGTTATTCCTCACATGCACAAGAAACCTCCATTTCCTTTAGAATGGGTGTTCTGTTGTTGCAGCGCCATTGTAGCCTAGTTTCCTAGTATACCTAGTAATGAACACATATCCTAAAAATACTTTCATCCTAGAAAAGTATTCTTGCTTTCCTATCATCTTCACAGTACATGATTAGTCCTAAATAAAAGAGAACACTGAAGGCATTTCTCCCAAATTGCAATTGTTGTTTCAAAGAAGCACACACCGCTCCTTAGGGCATAGGTCTCCACAGTAAATACCTGTAAACAAGTGAATACCTTCTCTGGGGGCAGGATTTCAGTTCTTTAAAATAACACTATTTGTCCCCATTGTGGTTACAAGCAACCATGGTGACAGTATAGCCGGTCTATATAGTATAGCAGGAGATATGCTTGAGGTTTCCTTTTAAGCACACACCTGTCTCGTAGATCTGAAATACTACACTGAACAAAAAGATTCTATACTTGCACATCCTGAGGCACAGCCTGCACACTCTCAGAAGCAAACATGGAGCTCTTGTATTAAAGGATGCTCCAGGAACACTTCCAGGCTTTCATGGGCAGAAAGGATCTGAATCAGGACAACTGTGTGCCATACCTGACTCCTGGATTTGTATCCAGTGTGTATATAAATAAACGCTTGGTTTCTATATCACATAACTCAATAACATAATTCTTCTATTTTTGCCCTAACTGGCAAATGCCTTCCCATTTGACTGTTTTTAAAATCTATTTTTTATGGTAGATGATCCACAGCCACTTTTGTATGCATGTGTATATATGTATTTTCTTACACATGTTATATATAAATAATTACACTGTAATTCTGTGGAGATCCAGCAATGTTACTGACCATGTGTGCCTAGCAAAATAATTGCTTGCAGGCTAGATAGAAATAATGTATGAAATTTCACTCATTATTTTATTTGGCTTTCTGTTTCTCTTTCATATGCTCTATCTCTGGGATGATGAATTACACAAAACAGAAAAATGAAACTCTTATTCAAGAGAAGGGGGAAAGCACATTTCTGAAATTCACTTGCTACAGTGATGAGGGACAAACATGGTTCCCCAAGCCTAGATTCCCATTACACTGATGCACTGTTCAACACTGTTACAAGAAGAGCCCTGTGCAAATTATTTCTCAGTATCAAACCAGATGGCACCACACCCAATGAGAAATCCATACATGCCAAAATTCACACACAGGTGTTCTGCATTTGTGGGGCTGTGTCCACTTCAACAGAAGGAGCTGATTAGCACGCACAAACAAAAATAAAAGTGAGCCAATCATGCCCTTCCACCAAAGTGAATGGGGAAGCTGGGGGGAGGGAGAGGGGAGGAGCTCAGAAGCCTGGAGCTCCTTTGCCAATTAGCAATCTCTTAATCAAGGGTGTTATGATTCCCCGCCCCGGGGAAGATTGAGATGGTTGTCCATACTAAGTGAGTCGGCAAAGTTACTATAGCATAAAAAAGTTATGTTGTAGTTGAAAGAATAAAATTAAAGCATGTAAAGCATCGTGAGTATGATTGTCAGGTTGAAACCTGACAAATGGCTATTTTGTCGTTTAATGACGGACTGTGCTAATGCCACACAACCTACAGCAACCCCATAAATGAAGAAAAGGAAATGAATTCTAATGTTTCTATTATTTGCAAGTCCAGAGGCAGCTAAGCTACTAGAAAAACAGTGGCTGCGAAGGAGAGAAAATATCAATGATGATGTTAACACCTTATTGGCAGTCTCAATTAATGCTATAGCAATATGAGGGTATCAGAATGAATATAGAAGCAAGTTAACTTTTGCATTTGGCACCTGTGTGTCTAGATATTCATAGTTCTCAAGTATCTCATTGTATATTATTATTAATGCATGCATCTGTTAATGCATGTCAAAAGTCTGCTACGTATTTACAAGGCACCAAGCCCCACCCACCCCTCTTTCTCCCTCTCATTTTCAAAACATGAATTAAGAACCAATGAGAAAAGCATACCGAGATACCCAAGTATGAACATACTTCATGAAAGTTTGGCTTGGAAAGATTGAAATTATTCATATTCTGTGCACAATAGAGAAACTGTAAACATTTTATAGCTGCCTTTAAGATTGGTGAATTGTGCAAAAGTTATTACTGAATGTAAGGAATTCATGGCAGACAATTCAAAATCTCTGTAAGAAGGTGCTGTTTCTATAATGCACAAAACACACAAAACCAAAAAAGAAAAACAAGGGGAGACATCAAAATCATGATTCCATTGCCACTGTCCTCCTATGACAACCTCAAAGTGTAGTGTGGGAAAGTATTTCTGCAGATATAGAATGAATGGGCAAGGCTTCTTTTGGCCAAGAACATGTGGCAATCAGAAGTCTTTGAACATACATATGGGCAAAATGGAAAAAGCACCACAGAAAAATGTGAGCAGAGTCCCCACACAATTTGCGTTGTAGATTTTCTGGCAAAAATCCCTGCAGTGAAGGCCTTAGATCGTCAAAACACCATTGTTCACTTCCAGTTTCCCATTTGTCAATAATTCCATCCCATGAGATGGCTGACCCTGGCCTTTTCTGTCATTTTCCGCACCCTGCCTGACCTGGAAGTACCAAGGTTCAGAGGATCCTCAGTGTGCACAAAAGTGTCATTGTCTGAATCGTCATTATATAAAACGGTTCGCCTGCCCTCATTCCTAGTTTTAATCCGAGGCGGCCTGCTGAACCGCCCACCAAATGTGTTC
This sequence comes from Podarcis liolepis, assembly GCF_965112155.1. Taxonomy (NCBI): domain Eukaryota; kingdom Metazoa; phylum Chordata; class Lepidosauria; order Squamata; family Lacertidae; genus Podarcis; species Podarcis liolepis. Next base: position 22,255,373 of record NC_139570.1, on the reverse strand, counting down.
TCACTGAAGCGTCCCCCCAAAAGATTCTCAAATTCATCATCGGCAATTCGTGGGCGCTTGGCTCTGGAGGCTCCTCTGGAGGCTCCTCTCCCTCTCCCTCTTCTTCCTCCCCTGCCTCCTCTTCTTCCTCTGCTACAGCCTCTTCCCCTCCGGCTGCCTCGCCCCCCTCTGCTCCACCTACCCCACCGGCCCCATCTCCCTCTCTTTCCTGTCCCTCTACCCTGCCAATTTCTCTGCCCACTGGAGATGTTCCTTCGGATTTTTCTTTTCGGTTTCACTTGCACAGATTTGCTGTAGTCATGGTCTCCATCTATGTAGTCCTGATCTGTTCTAGAGCTTGATTCAGAGTCAGAATCAGAGCCACATCCGCTTTCAGAACTTGAGCTTGATCGTGAATCTCCACTTTCTGAGGAGGATAAACCTGGCTTTTCTTTTTCTTCTCTCTTCTTCTTTTCACCAATGGGTTCATCCTCTTCTGATGCACTTGAGAGCTTCCGCTTGACTGTTGCTCGGGGCTCTCTCCCATCACCATTTGTCAGGGGCTTATCAGAAGGCTGATCTACAGAAATTCAAACAAATGTATTTGTCAATGCTGCTGCTACAGAGCTAGATCTCAGTTTCCTGGAGAAAACAAAATATTTTTTTTCCAGCCTGGAAGAAATTTACTCATAGAACAAGCAGTCTTGTTTCAAAAGTTCTCTGCCTACCAAGATGAAAGTGGATTGTTCATGACACCTGCTCAAAGGCAAGCAATTTTAAACTGAAGCAGAGTTGGTTTTTAAAGAAATACATGATTAAGAGCATTGCTGAATCAAGAGGCAGACGCCTACCCATGAGATTGGTACTGGGCCTCTGCAAGGCTGAGCCCACCACCCAACATGATCACAGGGATATTGCAATGCTAGGGATGCCTCTGAGCCACAGTTGCAGCAACAACAACAAAACAACAACAACAAATTTATTTACACCCCATCTTTCCCCCCGACAGGGACTCAAAGTGAGTTACAAAGAACAACCTCCTGCTTCTCCTCCTTTTTATCCTTGATTATGCCTGGCCTACATTCCCTGAAGGCCTTCATTTTGTAACCAATAACTAAACATAAGTTTGCTACATGACACCTATCCAATGGACCCTGGAACTGCCCACCATTTCCCTAAGCCAGTCTGTCAGGTATCTCCTCCTGCCAGTCCTCTTCAGATGCAAAAGGGGTACTTGACTGACTCTGAAGCTTATTGGTCAGAAGGAGTCAGGGGTCACTTGCCCAGGAGAGGGGACAGAGGCTTAGTTTCACTTGCAGCTTGTTCCCTCCACTGTCAGGGATTTGGCTGGACTTGCTATGAAGATATATTTTTAAGTAAAATTGTATTGTATTGTATTGTATTGTATTGTATTGTATTGTATTGTATTGTATTGTATTGTAGTAGCTAGGCTAGGATTAGTTTAGTTTGAAAGCCACAGTACTCTGGCCTAATTTGTATTCTGTTTGACCTTCTGCTTGCATTTCCTCTATCATTTATTCATAAGAAACTTTTATAATTTGACCCCCAAAGTGTGTGATTGCCAAACCTCAGGGTTTCAGGATCCCCATGTGCCTAGATTCTTGAAATTCATGCCACTTGATGTTTAGGACTGGAGTTGTAAGTAGCCAGCCTACGCTTCTGAGGTCTGGGAGAGACTCACGAGAGTGTAAGGGCTGCCTTTAGACTCAGAGCAACTCATAAGGAAAGTCTGCAAAGTAATTGCTTTAGTGCATCCCGGATCCCCTCCCATCTGGACTGTCGAAGTAAGTGGAAGGGTGGTGGCAGCAACTACTAGTAGTACTGCAGGGCTATTGTTGGGCAGTGAAGGGGGTGTGAGAAGCTTCTATTGGGCTTCCCACCCTTCACCACACCCAGAAACATGTGTGCTAGCTAAATAGTTTGTGGAAGCCAGGAAAATGACATCTCTGCAAAGAGAGGATTAAAATAAAAAAGCTCAAAATTGCATAGCTGTTACAGAACACCATGAACCTTTCTAATGGTTTATTAGAGTGAGCAGGGAACCGACCCACTACCCTGAACTAGCCCCCACCTGCCTGCCTGCCTACTTTACAACCATCAGACAACGTTGACCCTGGCTGTGAGCCTCTTCTCCTTTATCTCAGCATTGCCTTGTAGAACTCAGCAGAGAGGAGGATGGAGACAACTATAATTAACTGAGACAACTTGTTATAGGCTCTGGCTCCACCTGCTGCTGGCTTCCCTGCCTTCTACCCAAGCAGTCCCATTAAGCACAACCACCACTGTATTTATGTTAAAAATACCACACTTTGGGAGCTGGCCTATTAGGAATGCGTTCCCTCCCAGAGAGAACTCTGCCACATTGTTGCCCTGTGACTAGAGAAGGGAGACACACAGGGTGATCTGGTGCACAATCTAACAGTACATTTGCTTCACAAAACACAAGAATCAGAATTTCAACCAGTGTGCCATGGTTGTGTCACTTGATTGTCAGAGGTGCCACAGGCAACAGTGGCCTCTGTCCCTCTTTTCTTTCCTTCCCTTCCTCTTCTGATGCCCTCTCACATCCTTGCTTCCCAAAGGTTTGCACAACTGTTTTTCTCAGCAGCCCTAACTACAAGCTCCCCAGGTGAATGGTGCCTCTGGGGCTGGCCAGGTGGTCCTGCCCCTGTGAGGCAGTGGGAGGAGGTACCTCTCTTGGGAGTGGGATTGGGAAGCTCAGAGACAAGAGGCGGCAGCTATGACTGCCCATAGGAGTTCCAAGGAGAAGAGAGAAGAGAGGAGGTTGAGGGAACCCTCCACAAGGCAGGGGTGAGGAGCTGTCAGCTCTGCAGGCAAGGGGTGACATAACTGGGCCCCACAGAAATAATGTAGCTCATCAAGGGAGCTGTGGACCCAAAAAGGTTGAAAACCTCTGACCTAGACACACACACACACACCCAAAAGAGGGGGGGGGGAGGGAGAGGGAAAGATATATAGAGAGGGAATCTTTATTCCTCCAACTTCTCACCTTGTGGAGCTGGTGTGGATTTATTTCTAACTAGCCTATTTTTCCCTGGTTCAGCATCATTTCCGCTATGATTTTGGGTGTTTGAGCCAGATGAAGAAGGATGACTGTCCATCTCTTCAGCAGCAACAGCAGAGCCAGGTGGTTCCTCAGTAGTATCTGAAAATTTAAACATGATGTCACAAGTTTCGCAATGGATGGAAAATGTTAATGAATTTGAAAGTAGAAGCATTGCATTCATTTGCTTTAGTGGCATGTGAGTGTGTAGGCCTCAAATCCTTGATGAGTGCATTCAGTGAAATTTATTTCAGTTATGACTGCACTGCTTAGTGCAATGTTAACAATCATACAAATAATTGGAGGTCACAGAAGACGGATTCCTTAAGACACCAGGCGTTTACCTGGTGGTAGTCGATTACTGACTTAGGAGAGGCTTCTGGCACACTAACATATTTCTCTAATGTAGGGGTAGGAAACTCGTGACTCTTCAGAATGTGTTTGACTCTCATCACCCCTAGACAGCAAGGCCAATAGTCATATGCATGAATTTACAAACATAAATATACAATTTCCAAATCCCTTAGTGGGGGGATCACATACATTTGGAATGAAAGAAGCAAAGATGGCAGTTGGACAGAAATGGGCAGTAACAGATACTGTAACTTGATACGTGCTGTTTCATCTACACATTTTTGCATGTAGGCAAACTATGAACATTCCTGAGGGTGCTGGGGGCAGAACAGACTGGAGAAGAGATCTGGCACTCTGTGGCAAAGGGCAAGGTATGCAGTATAATGGGGGGGGGGTCAAAGGAACATAAAGGGCAGAACACTTTCCTTGGTGATATCGAGATCAATTAGAGGGTATGGGTAGGATGGTGTATCCTCTCTGTTTGCCTAGGCCCCTGGGACTCAACCGGTGCAGGCAAAAGCAAAGGGTCCTTATAGTGAAAGCAAGGTGGGAAAATGGAGTGCAGAAGCGGAAAAGGCAATGAAAGGTTATTGCTTCCAAGTTCACTTACCATGAGATGAAACTGAAGAATTAGTCCTAGTTAAAGGCAGTGAGGTATTCAGGTTTGTTTTAGGCTGCATCGGTTGCTTTTGTTTTCCTTTGGGGCTATAAGCATGACAAAAAACAGCAATGGATTATTCTTAACAATGGCCTCTGTGAAGTCTGAAAGGTCAGTTATGTCTACGTTGTGTCTTTCATTGCAACTCAGCATGCTTATAATTATATTGCATTTCCCCCACGAAAATCTGCTTTCACCAATTTTGTTATGGTACATAAATTGCTGCAGAGGCTGGATGTTGAGGCGGAGTGGATGGCAGTGGCATAAAACAAATGTACTACTAAATTATTATTTATGTAAAACATTTTTTATAGAATTGTAGAGTTGGAAAAGACCATTAGGGTTATCTAGTCCAGTGTTTCCCAACCTTGGGCCTCCAGCTGTTTTTGGACTACAACTCCCATCATTCCTAGCTAGCAAGACCAGTGGTCAGGGATGATGGGAATTGTAGTTCAAAAATAGCTGGAGGCCCAAGGTTGGGAAACACTGATCTAGTCCAACCCTCTGCAATGCAGGAATCTCAACTAGATCATACAGGACAGATGGCCATCCAACCTCTGCTTAAAACCCTCCAAGGAAGGAGAGTCCACCACTTATGTTCCACTGTCGAACAGCTGTTACTGTCAAAAAAGTTCTTCCTGATGTTTAGTCAAAATTCCTTTCTTGTAACCTAAACGCCACTGCCCTCCCAAGGAAGCTTACACGACTCTTAAAATGCATGAAAATATAATTACAAGACATGAGCAGCAGTTAAAAATGTTACAGAGTGCAGCATGGTTCGTCCAAAAGCAGACATGAATAAATGTGTCGACAGAGGGTTTATTTATTTTAAAGGCTAAGGTGATGGGGCTTTATGTATCTCCCCAGGGAGGAGGTTCCGAAAGTGTGGGCTACTACCCAGAAAGCTGTATGCCTAGTAGTGGACACAGTCCAGTAAGCTCTTACTAAGTGCACATCAATATGTGATCATACATTTAGCAAGTATCAGAATTGTTACCTGGGTGACCTGCTGCTAGAGGAAGAACTGCTGCTGCTCCGCAGTTGTTTCCGGTACCGTAGCCGTGGCCTTCGCCTCTTGTGATATTGCACTGCTGACTTGTATTCAGAAATTATAGTTTTAATATGATTTTCAAATAAGGCAGATAGTCGGAGTGTCATACTGTAAATCTGGTAGGGGAGGAAAAGAGGGGCAGAATGATCACACCTGAGAGTGAATGTCTGTGCAGGAGACTGGCATGATTTAGGCTGAGGAGACCTGGATTCAAATCCCTGCTCAGTAACAATGTTTGCTGGGTCTCTGTGCCAGGACTACCTGTCAAAATGGGAGTCATAGTGCATAGCACCCCCAGCCTCCTTGGAGGATGGAAATGATTAAACAATCAGTTGCTTTGTAGAGGTGGCCATCTATTTTAAAAATCTCACCACTTTTTCACTGATAGCATACATGCTCGAAGGCAGCGACTTATTGGACAGTTACTATGAAACACATTCACACAATTACACACACAGCTTGAATCTAGAGCCTCTAGTAATCTTCCTTACATATATTAAAAATATTATTATTAATAATAATCTGCCCTTTAATCTGAAGTTTCAGCAAGGTACACAATGTTTCATTAAAATACAACATATCAAATACAACGTAAAACCCATAAAACTGATGACCCTCAAAAAGCAGCAATCCAGCAGCAGATATACTTAAAACTAAGCATAAAAAATTCATATTGCATGTGGTTATTACGGTAAGAATGCTTTGTGCAAAATAACAAAGAACAGATCAAACATAAAATGAAGAAGAGTGGCAATGCACCTTGTTAAATTATGCTGTTACAGCTAAATGAACTGACAAAGCAAAGAGAAACAAAGCGAAACTATTCATTAACCTTTTATTCGCCTATCGTGCGAATAGGAACATAGGAAGTTGCCTTGTAGCCTATCAGGCTATTGGTTCATCTAACTGGCAATTCCCTCTTCCCTAGGCCCAGGCAGAGAAGTCTTTCCCAGCCCTGCAGTCCAATATCCTCATTGCGTCAAAGTGTGTTGGAGACTAAACCTGGAACAGACTGCATACTAAGCATGTGGTCTGTCACTGAATTATGATCCAAACCATCCCTGGGTCTACTCAGGCTGTTGTCTGAGGACTAATGGGGCTACCGATGGTCCCAAAATTATGCACAAGCCTCCAGAGAAAAAAGACCAAGGAAGTTGCCTGGTATCCAGGTCAGCTTGTTTGTCACACTAGCTGATTATTTCCTATACCGGTTGAGGGAGTTGGGTATGTTTAGCTTGGATAAGAGGAAACTGAGAAGATATGATGGCCCTCCAGATATCTGAAGGATTGTGACATGGAAGCCTGTTTTCTCCTGCTCCAAAGGCTTGGACTCTCACCATGTGCATACTATAATGTAACCTGCATTAGGAAGCCTATCAGGGCAACAGTCTTTAGTAAAGGCCTGTATTTTGGGACTATTATACTTTATTTGCATGTGTCAGGCTGGAGGCTTGCAGTCATAGGCACCACCACCTCTACATCTTACCCTTGATTTCTTATTAGGAGTGTATGCTTTGGAGTTGCAGAATATCAGACGAACATCTTTGTAGAACTCAAGGGGGTTCATGTAATTTCCTACTTCCAAAGTTTCTTTCACAGTGCTGAAGTCCATTGGAGTGTCCACTATATCACGATAATCCTACAAGCAACATTTTATATGTGTTAAGTGAGTAACATTGCCACATTACAGTGATATGGTTAGATACTGCACTTATTGAAGAATGGCTGCTTCCAAAGTTATTTCACAAAAACCAGCTGTAAAACTTAACACTCCACAGACAATAAAACTTAAGGTCTGGATGCACATTAAAAAGGCAGATCGCTTCAAGACATGCATTCTCACTGTGATGATTTCTGAGGTGGAACTATTCTGAAGATACTACAAGCAAAGAAATAATCATGGAGTGAATTCATTTGCTGCTAGTCCACCTGCCAAATTTCTCAGTGCTCTACAACCAGGAAGGGAGAAAAGAGAAATATTGAATGGGGGAGGGGAAAGGAAATATTTTTACTATGTGAAATGTCCTTATGGGATATTACAGGAACTGATTTAAAAACAACAACAACAACAACAACAACAACAACAAAGACTAGAGATTTTAGTGCTAAAACTGCCAAACCTGAATTAGCAAACACAAGTACATCAGAGCTTTCCAAACTTTTCATGTTGGTGACACACTTTTTAGACATGCATCATTTTGCAACACGGTAATTCAGTTTTACTAGCAAACCAGAGGCTAAACTAACCTGTTTACAGCCCTAGGAGGACTGCAGGGAGTGTTCACATGTTATACCTACACACTGCAGCCAACACACTAACGTGTCACGACACACAGTTTGGAAAGCTCTGTAGTACATAGTCATACTTCAAGCTAAGTAAGCGGCAGGACTGTTTATTTTACTGTGCAAGCTGTACAAGCACAGCTTCCAGAAGAAATACAGGATTCAGATCCCAAGAACCTCAGGTTCTTTTCTTTTTTGTTTTTTAAAGCAAGCAACCACAGAGTTGGAAGTATGTGAGTAATGCCTAAGAAAACTCTGTGAATACCGAGAACATTGTGGTGCTACTATGGAGGGTAGGGTTTCACTGCTTCACACAATTCTTTACTCCTCCTTCCTGAACTAAAGAAATGAAAGCAACTTACAGGGTAAGAAAAGAGATCAACAGGTTGTCGGAATGGCTCAGAATCTTCACGTTCATAGATGAGGCTTAATAGTTGTTTGCACTTATCTTTCCAGGCATCAGCACGTGGCTTGGAAGGCTGCTTTTTTATCTGCTGCTTTATCTGAACCTTTTAAAAGGGGAGCAACAGCAACATATACGTTTTATGACAAAATTCTCCTTCCATCTTGTTTAATTTATACTGATTCAGTTCCAATTTGACAGAGGCAGGTGAAAGGTAACTCAGTGATTCATTCTGTGTTGACAGATATATAGTTTTAAATTCTACATATAACTGGCTCTATACAAACTGGCTGAAGAAGTGTGCTGTCAGACACATGTCAGTACGAAAGACACATGGCTCCATTGTCAGTGAAGTTAACTCTTCATTTAAGGAAACGAACATGCCTCTCAGCAACATTTCTCAGCAGGTCTTGCCCCTATGGAGCAGTTGCCAGGACTAAAGGTCCCTGCCTTCCACCCTTTCTATGGCTCCTCCTCTCCCAGATGTTTCCCAAGCAGCCTCAAACTATGTCTGCACACTTCTGGTATCTGTTCTGCCCTCCTCATTCTGCACATTCTTGCAGACCAGGGGAAGGGGAGCTGGTCACAGAAGGAGAGGGAGAGTCCTTTGATTTTTTTCAGCAGATCCTTGACTCCACCACCCGCTTCAGCCTCAGAGTCTGAACTGCTCCCCATCACCAGTTCTTCCTGCTCGCTCAACTCTGTTGCCCCTTCAGCATTCAACCCTTCCCCCCAGGCTTCTCCCTCTGACCTCCCCTCGGTATCCCTTCACTAGTCCCCTGGCTCTGATCCTTCCTTCCCCTTGGAGGTTCTCCACTACTCCTCATCAGCCAGCCAGTCCCTGACAGGTAACTAAGCAGCACTCACAGTTCTTTTCCCAGATGAGGTTCCTGGACCATCCGAATCAGCATACGTTTCTGTCACCTCTTCTTCATTTGCGCTACTCAGGGCTTCGGCTTTCACTTTGTTATACATCTCCAGAATATCTGTACAACTCTGATCCCTAAAGGATAATATGATTATCAGCATTGGGGCCAACAGAGAGTCATGGACTGTTGGGACTGTAAAAGCAACATCGTCCTTGCCCAGACGGATTACAAATTAAGGGCTGATTTGTGTGTAATTGGCATATCATGCTTGGAACCCACATGCAACACCACTCTGAGTTTATTAGCAGATGGTCAGATCATGTGGGAAGCAGGGCTACTTCATGAAAAATTCCCACAGTCTTATCTCCATAGATAGGACAGGACAAAAGTGAAGGAAGAGGTGATGGGAGAAGAAATTATTTGGTAGCATAAAGAAAGGGATGTGCAACACAGATGCACACAATGCAACTGCAATAGTTCAGGAAACACCTTGCTAATAAGAGAAGTTTTAGGGAAAGTATTTGGAAACTGTGGAAATGGTAGTTGGCAAGAAAAGTGACAGCTCACCCAATGTAGTGAAGTAAGACATCTGTTACTATTTTGGCTGCTTTAACTATAGGACTATCGGGCTCATTGAAAGTCCTAGCGTTATGTTCAATATATCGTACCTCCCACATTAGTGCTGATATTCTCCTGAAAAAGGAAGAGAACAAATTTATAAAATTAATAAAAACAAATTAATAAAAACAAAAAGAAATATGTGCCATGCTCATTCTGTAACCTAAAATCATTTTTACAAAGCCTGCATGTGCTTTTCATAAACAATAAAGTCTCAATCTGGCAGAAGAGCAAAATACAAGAAGTAGGGAAAACATCAACAATTCTTAAGAGCCAGGAAATGAAATCATGAGTGATTGGGAAACAGGGCAAAAACAACACATCCTGGTCTACATCAGAAATATAGTTAACGGAAGAATCTTAGATGCTGCAAGTAAGTTACAACTCTCTTGCAGCATTTTCCTGATTAAGCAGAGCTGGGGGAAAATTCACTAATACTACAGCAGATACAATTTAGCAAAAGTTAGCAACTTTTTTAAAAAAAGACAAGAGATACTAAAAAATAGACAGTGGAAAGAAATAATCAATCTGACCTGTAAAATCTGTTTTCAAGTCTTCTCCTTATTGTGGTGAGGTCAGTTGGGTAAGCAACAACAGTGCAATATAGAGGATAGGCACTAAGGTCCACTGGGACAGCAAAAGGGTTGGATATATCTTTAAAAAGGTAGCAAAGAAAGCTGATTAAAGTCCACAAGCTATGCCGGAAGTCAAATGGTGAAACTTAGAAGCATTGTATTGTATTGTATTGTATTGTATTGTATTGTATTGTATTGTATTGTATTGTATTGTATTAATGCTTTAAAAAAAACCACCTGCCCAATAAGGTAATATGATGATCAGTATAGTACTTAAAATTATTGTTGCCATAACTATGTCATGGAAAGTTCACCACCTTACAAACTGACAGCAAACTGTGTGCAAGAGCATGAGATGAAACATGTAATGGATGCCCGATTACAATGATACAGTGGTACCTCAGTTTAAGAACAGTCCTGTTTATGAACAATTCAGTTTACGAACTCTGCAAAACTGGAACTAGTGCCTCGGTTTGCAAACTTTACCTTGGTCTAAGAACGGAATCCAAATGGTGGAAGGCCACCGGCTGTGGGAGGCCTCATTAGGGAAAGTGTACCTCGGTTTAAGAACGGACTTCTATAACAGATTAAGTTTGTAATCCGAGGTACCACTGTATATAATTAGGAAGAAGTGTCCATGGTTAGGAAAAGAGTGAGCATGGGAAAAGAAAGAGACATGCATGTTGGACAGAAAGAATCGGCTAGGGCAGTGAAATGAAAAGTAGGGACCTCAGGGAAGCATGGTAGATGGGGCATAGGCTAAAGGTAAAGAGAGACCAAAGAAGCAAAAATGGATGTTGTAATATAATAAAATAATAATAATAATAATAATAATAATAATATCTTTATTGTCATTGCCCCCTCTCGGGGGAAGAGAAGAAAAACTTTGCATGGAGCATTAAATAAATTATTATTAATAATTGTTGTTGTTATCGCCACCTGCCCTTCACCAGAAGGCCCCGCAGTGGGTCACAACAATTTAAAATCCACTATTAAAAAATAGCTAAAACTAATTAGTCACAGGAATAGGGTGGGCTCTGAAACCACACATCTTAGGTGTGAAAGGCTAGGGGAGTGTGTCTTCAGCATTTACTGAAAGCTGTACAGTGAAGAAGCCCGAGACTTCTCTGGCTTCTTATACAGCAAAGGGAATGCCCTGAAAGGGAATGCCACCACAGAGAATGCCCTGAAAAACAGTATTGCGGTTGCCTAAAGAGAGCCCTGGGAAACAAAGAAGCAGTGGTGCCAAAGTGCATGGGGTTGCGAAGGGGACATGAATTTGAACTAAACAGGTAAGAGAGATCTTCAGACACAAGTTCAGTTTGCTAGTATATCTGTTGCTGCACTTAAAAGCTGTATGCAAAGCAGTCAAACTACAGTGGTACCTCTGGTTAAGAATTAATTTGTTCTGGAGGTCTGTTCTTAACCTAAAACTGTTCTTAACCTGAGGTACCACTTTAGCTAATGGGGCCTCCCACTGCTGCTGTGCCGCTGCCACACAATTTCTGTTCTCATCCTGAAGCAAAGTTCTTAACCCGAGGTACTATTTCTGGGTTAGCGGAGTCTGTAACCTGAAACGCCTGTAACCTGAGGTACCACTGTAGTGTGTGACTATTGTAAGGTCCTTAATACCAAATAAATGTTTACATACTTTCTTCCGGATTTCTGTTTACCCAAATCCTAGCTTCACATCAGCCACATGCCAGGAATCACTTATCGACATAATTTTTCCACTCCAGCTGGTGATTACAAGTTCTGAAACTAAGAATAGTCCCCAAGTTTGCTTTCCCCCGCTCCCAATACCTTGTCCTCTTGTGATATGTCTTTTAGTTTGAAAGCGTGAGGACAAAAACTGTCTTATCATTGACATCTGCAAGCCATTGCAGGAACATTCTTTAACTGAAGAGTGAGATAAGAATGCTTTAAAATAAGTGAATAGATATGCTAAGGGTGTTGCCATCTGTGTTTGTTGGTCCCTGGCATCATCTCCAAGTCTTCTTTTGAGGCCCACATACCTAAGGATAGAAGTTGATCAATACCGCGAAGAACACGCACACATTCTTCATCTCGGGAATGGGATCCCCATTCACCTTCCTGTGGTTTGTACAGCAAAGATGCCAGCTCCTCTGTTGTCACAGGAACACCAGCCCCAACCTCCTCCGGGTAAGCAGCTACAGAAAACCAGGGTCAGGGGGGAGGGAGACAGAGACAGAAAGACATACCCATTAGAACCTCTGCCACTGTACTTATTCACAAATTATTGATACCCAATGAAGGGGATGGGGGAACATACTTCCTTCTGGAATTGGCTCCATGTCCCAGGGGCTCATCTTTTCTCTTTCATTATTGTCCCAGCTGTTAGAACAAAAATTGTATTTAAAGACTTAAAACATACACAGATCTAGTGCAGAACAGTAGCAGTGGCCAGACAGCAGGGTCTCCAAGACCAATTTCAGTGCCCAGAAATATTCATATGGGTGGAAGCAATCATTCAAGTAACTAGTCTGAAGCTGCTAAAGCATTTATTTCAACATTTATCACACTGTGACTACTTGTAAAGTGACTGAAAGCTGCATCCAACCACATGTTGCATGCAGTATTCAGCCATAAAGATAATTTAATTCTAAATCAATCACACCATGGTGTGTTATCAAGTGCTGCAACAAGATATAGTCTACATTTTATTTATTTTAAAGCATTGATGTAATGATTTTTTGCTTGAGAAGTCTCCAAGTAGTTTTAAAACAAGCAACTGAATACTAAGCCAAGTGAAACAACAAAAAACATTAAAAGTTTTAAATTCACACACATATACAGACTACATCAAATAAAAAGTTCTTTTTAAGTACTGTATATAAAAGGTAAAGGACCCCTGACAGTTAAGTCCTGTCACGAACGGCTCTGGGGCTGCGGTGCTCATCTCGCTTTACTGGCCGAGGGAGCCAACGTTTGTCTGCAGACAGTTTTTCCAGGTCATGTGACCAGCATGACTAAGCCACTTCTGGAGAAACCAGAGCAGCGCACGGAAACAGAGTTTACCTTCCCGCCAGAGCGGTACCTATTTATCTACAGTGGTACCTCGGGTTAAGAACTTAATTCGTTCTGTAGGTCTGTTCTTAACCTGAAACTGTTCTTAATCTGAGGTACCACTTTAGCTAATGGGGCCTCCCGCTGCCGCCACCCCACCGCCACACGATTTCTGTATTCATCCTGAAGCAAAGTTCTTAACCTGGGGTACTATTTCTGGGTTAGTGGAGTCTATAACCTGAAGGTAACCTGAGGTACCACTGTACTTGCATTTTGACATGCTTTTGAACTGCTAGGTTGGCAGAAGCTGGGACCGAACAACAGGAGCTCACCCTGTCGCAGGGTTTCGAACTGCCGACCTTCTGATCGGCAAGCCCCAGGCTCAGTGGTTTAGACCACAGCACCACCCACGTCCCTTTTAAGTATACACACACACACAACAGCAGAAGCATAAGACAGTCATTAAATGTCTTGCAAAATAAAGAAGTCCAAAAGTGGATTATACTGGTGCCTCTAAAGCCTAAGGTTAATGGAACCACCACTAAAAAGGCCCCATCTGTGACTGACAAAGTAGAAGCCACTTGGAGAAAATGAGATCACAATGTTTAAGCATGTTAAGAGGGGAGAAGGCCAGAAACTATAAATTACCACCACCCTAGTTACAGCATAATGATTTAAGAGGTTGCCTTATACCTGGGCCAGACAGCCCCAGATTGGCCAAAATCATCCCACCTAGAGCAACCCACGGCTGTCATAGGGAAGAGTGGTTAGGCACCAGAGAAGGAGGAGAGGCAGGCAGCCTCTGCCTCACTGGCATACACAGCAAGTAAAAGCTTTGGGCTGTTTATCCCAAGGTGACTCTTTGCACTAATGGAAACTATTTCTGCTCATGGAGTTAATGGAACCCAATTTTGTCAACCCATCTCTACTTCCTGTGCCATATCTTACACTTTCCCAGGTCTCCCAACCATTAAGAGCAGGTTTTTTGGCGATATGGAAGCCTGTAGGAGGTAGGAGAGATGAGGAAAAACTAGGTGCCCCGCCCTGCGTAAACTGGACACAACCTATTGCTTTTTCGTAAGCACTGTAACTGACTGCTAAGTAGTTGCTAAGCAGTATAATGCTGCTGGCTCTTTGCTGCTGAGATAGAATGTTTTAAACATCTAGTCTTGTTTTGTTGCTGTTAAGTGTGTATTATGATTTTATTTTGTTAGCTGCCTTGTGGATCCTTATGGTTCAAGAGACAGGTACAGACACTGTATGTACATCATTGTATCAATCAGTGAGCGTGTTTGCTTAATTCACTTAGAAATACAGGCTACAAAACTCAGCTTTTCTTGCAGTGGACTTAAAAAAAATGCATCAAAGTACACACAGCCACACTCATAGTCATTCTTACTGAACACTGTAGCACTGGAAGGAACTATCAGGATAATCGGACTGGAATGGTTGTTGACTCTCTACCGTTCCAAACCACCATGCATCATCTATTATACTGCGGAATCTATCTCCTGCAACAGAAAAAGTTGGAATGAGCCAAGTGATATATGCAGAAAAAGCACAAAAATACTAATAGTGGTGTGCAATTTTTTTTAGAGTGTTGTTTCTTTTTTTCTGTTTTTCTCATTAAAACATATACATTGCATTTAAAATATAGTCATTTACAAAATGTGTAAGATTACATCAAATAACAAACAAAAACTAAAATCAGAAAACATTTTATATGTTTAATATGGAGCTAGCCAATGGTAAGCTAGCACTCACCAATCTGCCAATTCCTTTCTTTGGCTTCATTGTAAAACTGATGCAGCACAAGGAAATCAATAACATCTGGCATATCATGGTACCTGTGAAACAGAAGTGGAATAGCTCTTCAGAAGGAGGTAGTACAACCACAGATATGGCTTGAAGGTAATTATGATATTGAGTCATATGTGTATTAGCAACTTTGTATTAATGTAACATTTTTATATGAAACTGTATTTTTGCAGCATTTTGTTTGTTGCTCCTTCAGTTTTCTGTACATAGCTTAGAGATATTTTTAATATATTAAGCAGTACAGAAATTAAATAATCAACCAACCAATCAATCAATCAATCAAAGAAGCCAGGCTAAATACTGCAGGGTGTTGGTGCACATTTTCCACCTTTTTGATAACATTTAAATCATGTTCTGTGCTTCCCTGCCATGTGATCAAATACACTGTCCTCGTCTTGATGGCACAGGAATGTAATGAGCATGCTTCTTTTCCTAAATATTATTAGGGAGACAAGTTTTTGAATTAGGTTGGGGGGGGGAGAGAGAGAATGTGAGTTGGTGATGGACAGACGCCCATTTAGCCAGCAACTTACTTAATGGAAAATGATTCACCAGTCATTTTGCCTGAGGTTGGATAAAGAAAGGCAAGCTTCAAGCAGCAAAGTGTAGGTGGTCCAACTTCATACTTAATTCCCACAATCTTCACAAATTCTTGTTCCTGTTTGTCAAAACAGCACTGGAGGTCAACGCTTAGTTGTGCATGTACATTTTCTTTGAAGCACATACACAAAGGGGGTTGTTTTAAACAAGTGTGAATTCCCAAATTGACCATAAAAAACAAGTGCCCCCCCCGCCGCCGCTTTTCATTCTACATTGACCCATTTTTCATTCTGCATTAACTCATACATTCATGTCCACATTCTCACATGTATATTTATAACCTATCGCCTCCACACATCCATACTCCCTATTACTACTTTGCACGGGAGTTGGAGGGAGGAGGGGAGAAGCTCAAGAATATGATGGCAGGGGAGAAATTCAAGTTCACAAATGCAGATGTGTGGTTTCTGATAATGGCCTCTACACAATGTGAAGTTGAATGTGACCTTCAAGCCAAGTCCCACACTCCTGGATATCTGCTCTCTGCTTGTGACACAGTGTAATCTGCACCAGGTGAGTTAATCAGATAGATGCTTCTGCACAGGATTATTTTGCCTCAAGTCTCCTTAAGTCTCTGTTGTTGGCAGGATGTGTGACTCAGACAGGTAGAGTATATGATTTGCACATGGGAGATCCCAGGTTCAATCTCTGGCATCTCCAGGTAAGGTTGGGAATGATTCCTGCCCCAAAGCTTGGAGAGCTACTGCTGATTTGTGTAAGGCAATGGATTAGTCAATGGTCTAACTTAGTATTAGGCAGGTTCACTGGGTTTATTCAACCCAGTGATAAAAAACAACAATATAACTCTGAAGCTCCCCTTACCCTGAGTTCTATTTTATTCCATGGTTGTTTCTGCATGTTTACACTGTAGATCTTTGCCTTTCGAACTGCACGCACATAAGCTTCATGCCCTTGCCTGAAATAGATTACCTGAAAGGAAGAAAATTAAATGACACTCTGATTCACAATACACCAAGCCTCAGCTTTCAGAACTTATCCTTAATTTGGAAATAAATATCCCAAAGTAAATAAATAATGCTCCGCTTGCTAGTTCCTAAACATGCATCATTTGTGCATGCCAGGAGACACAGGGGAAAAGAAGAGACCTCAAAGATGCAGAAAGATCTATGTATTAAGGTTCGATGTACGTATTTAAAGAAACAGGACTTCCGATTCTTCGGGGATTGCTAAAACAATCTTCTGTGCTACGTGACAGAGCAGACTTTGCCAACCTGATGTGGAATTTCCAGTAATTTTAAACTTGTCTTATTAAAACAATGTGTATAAAACTGTATTAAAATCTACATAATGAATTTTAAAAGATTTTAAAAATAATTATTCCCAAGAGGCCTGAAACATTTAATCTGGGGATTATAGGGGCAGAGGTTACAAAGGAAATAGTTATGTTGTTTATGTTTATGTATGCTCCTACCACTGCCAGAATCTTGTATGTGCAGAAATGGAAAGAAAAAGTCCCAATGAAAGAAGAATGGATTTTAAAGTAATGGACTATGTAGAGATGGCGAAGTTGACAACAAATACAAGAGATCAAAAAGATGAGAATAAACTATAGCCAAATGAAATCACAAGCAGGATTTGAATAATAGGCAAGGTAAGGAGAATAAATAAACGACTGCAATATAAGTTATAATACAATAGAAAATAAATGGCAGCAGATAAAGGAATACAGCAGGTACATCTTGGAAGGACGGATGGGAAGTCAAAATGTAAGAAATTATTATACTGAAAGTGAATTGAATGTCAAATTTTGTGTGGGGGGACTAATAAAATTATTTTACAAGATATATAATAAAATGAAATAAATTGCATAAAATGATTGCCAAATACTTGCTGTTATCTTATATAGGCCTGAGCGTAACAGAAAAGTTAAAAAGCGAAGTGGCAAGGAGATGAGACAAAACAAGATGGCTGGCTGAATCTAAGCAGAGAAGTATGAGGAAGACACCTTCCATCAGCCCCAGTGCTTTGTCCTTGTTGGGAGCTGATCGATTGGTCTGACGAGGTTCATGAAGCTCCTTTTGCACGTCAACTTACTACAGCTGAAATAAAGAAGTTCACTGCCGAACTCATTCAAGTTCCACTGTGGCCCTGTCATGCTCAGTCTATGGAGAGGTGTGTGCAACAAGTCACAGAGGCAGCAGGGCTACATCAGAGGCCAGGAAGCAAGTTGGCAGCTGATGTCCAAGAACGAAGCAAAGCAAGACCTGATGAAACTTATTTAAGTTTCTTATAAACTGATGTCATTCTTTTCTAATGTTGCTTTATGTTGTACACATAGTAGGATATGTTTTATGCAGAGAATTTAAAGTTTTTATAGAATTACCTGACATTTTCAGAAGGCAAAATTAAAATTAAGTTTGTTTTTCTAAAAGCAGTTTCTGTGCTACTTAATCAAATGTAGATTCACCCAGCTAAATGTTGTCCAATCACAAAAAAATATTAGCAGATTTTAATTCCTCACACCCCAAATTATATACAGTGGTACCTCAGTTTTCGAACATAATCCATTCCGGAAGTCCGTTCGAGTTCCAAAACATTCAAAAACCGAAAACTGAAAGCGGAAGCCTCAAACCCAGCCAGATGGGCTGGGTATAAATAATAATTTATCATCATCATCATCATCATCATCAAAGTGGAAGCCTCAATACAGAAAACTCAAAACAGAAACTGCGTTTCCTGATCGATTTCCAAGGCGCGTTCAAAAACCGAGGCATTTACTTCTGGGTTTTCAGCATTCGAGTTCCAAAACAATCGACTACGGAGGCATTTGAAAACCGAGGTACCACTGTATTTAAGACCCCTCACTGCAGAAATTTGCAAAAATTAGGTTTCACCCCCTAAAATGACATGCCCTACTCCAGTTAAATAAACAAATAGCTACCTCATCCCCCATTTGTGGAACGAAGGGGGAACGCCGCGGTATGGTATCCAGTATCCAATGTGGAGCAAACCATTCTTCAGTGGGCTCACCATCCATCGAAAGCCGTCCACTAGGTTTCTTAAAACAAAAGCATTACAGAGTTTAAACACAAGTACCGTATTTTTTCACTCCATAAAACACACTTTTTTCCTCCTAAAAAGTAAGGGGAAGTGTCTGTGCGTCTTATGGAGCGAATGTGTGGTTGATTGCTGGCTCCCTTTCTGGCCCCATCCCCTTGCCCAGGCCTCCACTGTTGGATGTTCTGCAGATGGAGGCTGTTTCTTTCCCCAGTGACATGTGACTGGCTGATTGGATTATCTGTCTGGAAACTCTAGAAACGGCTCCCTTTCTTTTCCTAAAGAAGCTGCTGAACTGTGAGTTGAACCCCATAAAAACAGGATTTTTTCCCCTTTGCAACGTAAGCTCAATAACTTTGAGCTGATCTTCAAAAAAGGAGGTTTTTCCCCTTTGCAAAAGAAGCTGCACAACTTTGAGCTGATCCCCCCCCAAAAAGGGGCTTTCCCCCTTTCCTCCTCTTAAATCTAGGTGTGTCTTATGGAGCGAAAAATACGGTAACTGGTTTACCTTTCCCAAAAAGGGGGGGGGGGTAAAGTTTTACTCAGAAAAGCCTAAAGACCTTTTTCCTTGTCTGTTTGGGTTTTTTGCGTTTTTCTTCCTGTCCCTTCATATCTTTCATATTTTCATCTTCAGAACTGCTACACATTTTGCGAGTTGCCTGTCTTGTTTGTCTTTTCGGAGGTTGAAGGTTTATTCCGGCATCTGCAGTCCAGTCAGAATATTCACTGGATGAATCGCTGAAAGATTCACATAACAAAATTCTTAGAAAACCCATTTTGTTCCCAGTGGGACATATTTTCAGGGCCACAAAGGGAAGACCAGAGCTTCCTGGTTGGGGGTGGGGAGGGGGAATTACTGATTATACTGGATGAAAACCAAAAGGAAATTAAAACCCAACAACAGCCAAGTTAGGGTTTAGAATATATATAAACTAATACTATATTTCACAAATACCTTTCAAATTAATATATACCTATTTTTATAACCACCAAAATATAAAATGAAGAAATTGATGTGGCTCTAGGGTATATGAAATCATTTGTAAATGATGAGCTCCATACGAAAGCAAACATAAAATCCTTCATTCATGACTAATATCAAAAGTGGTTTTATCAGGAACTCGGTATCATGAATACATTTACACATCTCTACCTGGCAGATCTACTGATATTGAGGCCTATTCAATTTCTCAATAAGAGGAAAAAGTAGCATTTAATGAGTGCTGCCACTCTTCCTTCTCCCAAACCATGGAAGACCCTCAACTCTGTCTGTGCCATGTAGCAGCACTGAGAAGAGAAATGGGGAGGACAGCAAATCCACCTCTACCTAGCAGCGCTACTGCCCACGAGGCCTTTGAGCTTCATCAAGATAGAAAGAGAAGATAAACACCACCTGTTGGTTATTGCCACCTCCTTTTTGTTTTTTGCTCTGTTGCTATGGTGGCCAAGGACATAAGTTTTTTGCCGTCGGTGCTTGTGGGCAACAATTTACAGTGGTGCCCCACAAGACGAATGCCTCGCAAGACGGAAAACCCGCTAGATGAAAGGGTTTTCCGTTTTTGAGCTGCTTCGCAAGACAAATTTCCCTATGGGCTTGCTTTGCAAGACGAAAACGTCTTGCGAGTGTTGCGATTTTTTTTCGCTCCCCCCTTTTTTCCAAGCCGCTAAGCCGCTAATAGCCTTTTAGCCGCTAAGCCTTTAATAGCTGCTAAGCTGCTAAGCCGCTAATAGCGCTAAGCCGCTAATAGGGTTGCTTCGCAAGACGAAAAAACCACTAGACGAAGAGACTCGCGGAACGGATTAATTTCGTCTTGCGAGGCACCACTGTATATCAGTCAAGGCAAGAGCCTGCATGGTATGGAGAGTGGGGGTCAAAAATGTTAAGCTATTCAAAAGCCACAGAGAGTGTCAGTTGGCACATAGTAGGGTCCTCTTTGTGTTACATGCAGAGAGGAAGTGAATGGGCTGCCATAAATGAAAACTGTAGATTTAAAGACCTAAGAGAAAACAAAGTTAAATAGATTCCCCTCCTTTAAGGTAGTTTAAAAGTTGCTGTTGTTGTTCAGATCAACAAGGTAGACAAACCAGAGCAGAGAGAAATTAGGGAAACCACTTTGTGGAGTGAACAAAAGGTAATATAGTTCTGTTTAGAACAGAGGACTCAGCCGACCCAAACTGGGAAGATCTGGGGAGCAAGATGGCTCCTCCCTCTAGGAAGTGGAGGCAGAAGACTTGAAGGTCCCTGCCTATCCAGGTGAGTGGGAGGAACCATCTTATTAACTGAATGTGCTCCAGTCCACTCTGGAAAACAACAGTATCGAATGCTGCTGAGAGTGCAAAGAAAACAAGCAGGATTGCACTCCCCACATCTCCGATAAATGTTATCAAGAAGGATGACCGAGTCCATACGATGACCATGTCTGAATGCATCCAAGTAATTAGCTTCCTTCAAGCATGCCTAAAGCTGGACTGCAACCACCTTCTGTAGCACCTTGCCAAGTAAGGGGATATTTGTCACTGGGTGATAACTGTTTAACACTTCTAGGTCCTGTGAGGTCTACCCCCACCCTCCATTTACTTTTTACTGTATTTTCATACTACAACCAAAACAACAACAATATTGACAAGGCACAATATAATGTTTACAGCTATGTTGAGTATATGATGGAGAAGTTGTCAGTTTGGAAATGAAGATAAGATTTACCATTACAGCATAAAAGGAAGGAGATTACAACAGTGCCGTTGATTAATAGTAAGTACATTTATTCTGAGACAGTGTGGTGAATGTTATTTAGTTGTTTTATTTATTTGTTAAATTATGTTATTTATAGTATAGAACTATACTTATTTATAGTATAGTTTTCAATAGTTATTTATAGTATAGAGTGTTATTTATTTCTTAAATTTATTAAATGTAAGTATTCCATGTTACCTGACCCGATGGGGGTTATAACAAGTGTTCATTGGTGTGAATATATGCTATAAATGGCCACCAAACTATTTCAACCCCCCCCCCCTTTTGAAAGGACCTTAATCACCCAGCTGTGGTATGCTAGATGTTCTGAAAGTGCTACACCCCATATTCTATCAAGCCAACCCTTCATGGTGAATCCTCTTGATTTCCAGTGCCTCTCTATTTCTAAGTTGGCCACTGCTAGTAATAGAGCTATTAATTTTGGATGTAATATATGAGGACCTTTTGAAAGTGGAATCATTAAAAAGGGCCAAAGAAGGGTCAGGCGTTTTCTGTTTCATAATATTCATAATAAATAGATATTTTATTGAATACAGTGATCCAAAAATCTTGCACAAAACAACACTCTCACCACAACCCATCCAACATTCTGGAGATTGATTCTATTCAATTTAACTGGGGTCCAATGCCATCTATGTATTGTTTTGAAGGTGGGTTCTTGAATTCTGCAGACATGATTTTAAAAGGTAATCTAACCCATTTAGCATTCTATACTTCATCCTGTAACTCCAGTCCCATGTCAGTCCCAGACACTCCTTTCAAACATAACATGTTACCAGTCCATTCCAAAAGAAGTGCCTTATAAATACAAGATGTCACCACTTCTGAATTAGTGACCCCCTGTAAACCCTGTTATTTTCAGGCCATGTGAGTGAGTCCCTAATTCAGACCTAAACTGCTGCTGAGCAAAAGCAAAAGATATGGCTCTTCATCATAAGACACCAAAGCCATTTACAGAATAAAATATTTGAAACCTATTAGGACAGTTATCATCCAAAAGTTGATACAGCTCCTCTTTTCTTAGTACAGTAATTTATTATTTTTATAGGTATTGCATATTCTATACTCTTGCTCCCCCTACTGGCAAATTGATAGTATATTTCTATATCTTTTAAAGTTTTCATGCTCCAATATAGGTAGGTGTTAAAGGAAAACTGTAAAATGCCAATGATTTGGTCCAGCTTCCCCTGGACCTGCATGGTTGCTTTAAGAAAGGCATTATTTAGACCTGTAATCGTCATCTTATTAAGGTTTTGAAAAGGTAGTACTCTTAATCCAGAAGGGTCTATGCAAAGTTCTGCATCAACCCATGGAATAAACCAATCTCTGACCTGGTAGATGTTTCCA
Organism: Podarcis liolepis; assembly: GCF_965112155.1. NCBI lineage: Eukaryota > Metazoa > Chordata > Lepidosauria > Squamata > Lacertidae > Podarcis > Podarcis liolepis. The sequence goes on along the minus strand of NC_139570.1, from coordinate 22,232,933 downwards.
AGACTACATATATCTAGCTATCTCTGCTGCCATCCTATCCAAGTAGGAACTTGTGTAGGATAGCAGCAGGGAGGTTTTCCTAAGGAAGGGGTGCACCACTGCCTCCTACAAGGCAGACGGCACCTCCCTACTCTCCAATGAAGCATTAATCACTACAGGGATCCATCCAATCTCCTAGAGCTAGTTTTAAGAAGCCAATATGAGAAAGTGTCAAGGAGGCAAGTGGTTGGTGGCAGTTCTTTAAGCAGCTTGTCCATATACCCAGGATGCAATAATCTAAACCAATCCAGTATAGATGGAACAGATGTTGCTCTATAAACTTCCACTGGACTTGGCATCCAAGTCTGTCTGAACCTGAACAATTTTGTCTATGAAGTATCTTTGCAAAGTTATTATAGCACACCTCTGAAGGCGTCAGAGCATCCGTTATTGGCCAGATCATAAAATCCCATTCACTATTCTGAAAAGTTCTGCCAGACAGCTAATTGAGGGTGCAATGGTGGCAAAGAAGTAGGCTTTGTTTGCTCACACCACTACTACGTTGTAGGCATGATGGTGCTTCCTCACGCATGTTTAGTCGTTTGCACCAAATCATGCATCAACCGTACTGTAGTCTTTACCCCTCCTATTTCACCCCACACAAATCACTGGAATACTGAGGCTATCTATGTGCTTGACAGTGAGGGCACTGCTCTGCTGTCATTTATGCTATGGTTGTGTAGGCATGTTACAGCAAACCAGCTTGTCTAATAAGGTAAAGGTAAAGGACCCCTGACAGTTAACTACAGTCGCAAACGACTCTGGGGTTGTGGTGCTCATCTTGCTTTACAGGCCAAGGGAGCTGGCATTTGTCCGCTCCGCAGTGTTTTTCCGGGTCATGTGGTCAGCATGACTAAGCCACTTCTGGTGCAACAGAACACCGAAACCAGAGCAGTGCACAGAAACACTGTTTACCTTCCCGCTGGAGCAGTACCTATTTATCTACTTGCACTTTTAGGCATACTTTCGAACTGCTAGGTTGGCAGGAGCTGGGACCGAACAACAGGAGCTCACCCCATCGTGGGGATTCAAACCGCCGACCTTCTGATCGGCAAGCCCAAGAGGCTCAGTGGTTCGAGTTATGTTTTTTTGGGTTACGAACGTGGTTTTTTTTGTGTGGTTTTTTTGGGTTACGAACGTTTTTAACCCAGAAGTGAGTGATCTGAGCTCTCTGAAGCCTCGCCGCTGCCTGGAGCCAAGCCCGGACATCCGCAGGGCCTACGGGGGCTCCACGAGCCAGGCCCCAACATCTGAGGGACCTACGGAGGCTCCGCAATTAGCCTCCAGCCGCAGGAGCTCTCTGATGACTCCACAAATGGCCAGAGCCAGGCCCCGACATCCGCAGGATGCCCAGCAGGTCGTGTCCCAGCCCCAAAGTTAGGTAAGGAACACTTACCTAACAAAGACCAAGAGCAGTGAAGCTGTTAAGAAAACAAATATGAGCCTGGACCAAAAAGCCCTTTACCAACCCTTGCCCCACCGCCAGCTGTAGCAAGATGGGTGGCATCTAGCCAGGTAAGCCCACCTACCCTGTGGGAGGGGGGGAGTGTAAAATTTTGGGATTCTGCAAGGGATTTTGGGATTTATTTATGTGAGTCTGCTCTGTGCCTTTGTCTCTGCTTTGCATAGGGCTAGGAGATATATTGATAATATTGTCCAATACCAGTTTCCAGACCACAATGCAATGACCATTTAAAAATAATTGACAATACATGGCAAATCACTGTGTGTGTGTGTCCGCATGCACAGACATAACATGTGTTTGCCTGGTAGCAGTTGGCAGAAAGCTCGGTTTCATGAAGCCACTGCCAATGCTGAGTCACTGACTTCCCTCCCAGATGTCGCAAAAGAAAAAAAACAAACATATTGCCCTATGTCGTTCACACCTCTTTCCTCCCTTGCTCCTGTGAGTGTGTGTGTCTGACTTACCACACATCCAATCTTTACACTCCCCACCCACCCAATTTTCATGCTCTTTTGCCCAGCCGCATGCCCAATCTTCACTCCCCCCACCAGCAGCTATCTCCAAAGCCTGAGCCTTCACCCACCCTGCATAGTTCCATGTTTCAGACACTGTGATATATCACTAAATCACAATGTTTAGCTGGTGATATATCATGATGTTGAAAACCAGATATCACCCGGCCCTACATAAGTACCTGAGTAACTTCTCCCCCTTGGTTCAAGCAAGCATACTGTGTCTTGTCCTATTTGAACCTGGGCTATGCTTTACAAGTTGTAAGCCAGAAATAAGCCAAGGTTTATTACTGGTTTATTTCTGGCTTACTGCTTAGTTTGCATGAAACACATAAACCACACTTTACATTCATACAATATGACAAAGCATACTTGACTCATTTGAGCCAAGGTGGGGGGTGGGGAGAATTGGGAGAAACTATTGTAATTAAAAACATGGTTTAAAATGTGCACTATAGAGACGTGTCACTCTAGACACACGCGTGTTTAATTCTGGGGGCCATCAAATATGTTATATGAATTTATAAGTTATTTACTTTTTTCCTTTACATTTTTTACAGCTTGGCTGTTGATCTGCTGTGATTATCTTGTTCAGACTCTGCAGAGGATGAGACTAACAACAAGGGGAAGCAGGTAAACTGAAATGAAGAAGTTAGCACTCACAAGTTTATTTGCAGATTTTTAGCAGATAAAAATCTGCACTAATTTCTGTTACTTGTACAAAATTCTTGTTGTTGAGCAGCAAAATGTTCCTATGTAGAGCTGTGCACACCGTGCCCTCCCCACATTAGGTGGCCTTGTATCAAGCAGCACATTCATTGTGAAATATTCCCCTTTAAAACAGAGTAAGAGAAATTACCTAGAGCTGCTTTCACTTTGCCATGCAGTGACATTGTCGTCCACAGACGCATCACTTGTGCCACCTGTGTCATCTTCCTGAGAGGGGAAGAAAAGAGAAAGCTTTGTCCATTTGCTCTATCACTTTGCTACAGTCACAAATTTGCTAGCAGAAAGATGAGTTCCCTCTCAAATTGCACACCCCCTGTTACGTGTAGGTCTAAAAGACACTGTCAATAACTAAACGGGGAAGGGCTGCAGCTCAGTGGTAAAGCATCTGTTTTGAATGCAGAAAGTCCCAACATCTTCAGGTAGGGCTGAGAGAGACTCCTGCCTGAAATCCTGGAGAGCTGCTGTTGCCAGTCAGTGTAGGCAACACTGAGCTAGATGGACCGATGGTCTCAGTATACAGCAGCTTCTTATCTTCTCAAACTGACTCAAAGGAGTGCAAAGAAAGCACCTGTGTCCATCTTTTGTCACAAACTGTAAAATCCAAAGCTGAGCATTAAGCAAAGCTTTAGTAACTGCTCTTGACATTAGATACAGCGGGCGAACAGAAAACTGCAAGGGGAAACATCTTCCATGAACATCAAAGCTGCCATTACAGCATTCCAGAACTAGCAGAGTGCCAGACTCATAACAGCAGTCCTGTTAAGGGCAACCAGCCAGCATTTCTCCCTCCAGAATGTTTGCAGACCTGCAGATTGGACTCAAATAGCAATAAGGGGAGATAGCTGAATTAATAATTATACTTAGCATCTGTAAGCATCTTATAGATGTGTTATAAGGATTACAATTAGCTAATGCAAGAGAAGAGCTGTAATTCTTACAGCAACCCTATGAGGTCATACTATCACCCATATTCTCAGACAAGCATGCTTTACATAAAGCCACCCAGTAAGTTCATGATAAAGGCAAAATTTGAATTGGGGGTTCCTGTTTCATAGCATCTTAGCCACTACGCTACACAAACTCCCAACCATAACAATTTGAGGGTGATCTAAATAGCTGGTAGGGGTTTTCGTACTGGCAAAACCAATCTGTTCACAGATCACTGCCAGCTCCTAATTGTCCAACTGAATTTGTCTTGAACTCATTTCCAGTCTTACTTCTGCTAATTGTGACAAAACTCTAACTCAACATTTTGATCATATTTGGTAATGGTTTAAAGTCCACTTTTTATTTTAATGCTTTCCCCCACTAACACGATTTAATATAATAACCAGACACCTGACCTCAGAAGAGCTTTCAGAGTCTTCCTGAGTACGTGAGCTTCTTCGTACACCTTGTGAATGATGATCAAAGGTGGAGCGTGTTTGGTAAGCATGCTGACGCTTGCGTTGGTTTCTTCGCAAAGATCGCCCACTGCCGGGTTGATAATCACACTTTCACAGTACCAGGGAAGAACAGAACACAGAATTTGAGATTACAGAGGAAAGTTTGCAGCATCGAACATCAAGATCGACCAAATCTATGCAATAATGTAGGGCTGGCTCATGCCTGTAATGCTGAACTATGGCTCTCTAACAGGTGAGCATTTTTATTCAAAACCTTGGTTGAAGTATTTGAAACATCCATTTTAGCCAGTAAAAGGGTCTGTTTCATTATTCCAGCCTTAATATTCATTGTGTAGATAAAGTTCTTTTCCTCACTGTACCCAAACCCCCAAGTGTTTCAGGAGCATACTGCAGTATAAGCTATAATAAACCCACAAGCAATGCAAATTAAACAACTGAGCTAAAAGCAGAAGTAGGGAACCTGTGGCCCTCTAAATGTCAGACTCCAACTCCCATCAGAGGCCAGAGGTGATGGGATATTTATTGGCAGGGAGGCCGTGAGTAGCACAGTGAACAGGACACCATCAGAATCCTTAACCTGCCTCATGTGTTCAACACAAGTTACAAACACTTTAGATCTGTACTTAGGCGGGGGTGGGGTAGGGAACAAGAAACTTGGGGGAGAGAGACTGAATTCTTATAAACTATACAGTGGCACCTTGGTAGTCGAACAGCTTGGGTCCCGAACAAATCGGCTCCTGAACGCCGCAAACCCGGAAGTGAGTGTTCTGGTTTGCGAACATTTTTCGGAAAATAAACATCCGAAGCAGCTTCCGATTGAGTGCAGGAAACTCGCCTTAGTTTTTGAACCAAGCCGAGCCTTGGTTTTCGAACCATTTCGGGAGTCAAATGGACTCCTGGAACAGATTAAATTCGAGAACCAAGATACCACTGTACATTGGGGGGGGGGGGGAGATCTGGTCTGATGTTGCCCTGAAGACTTAGACAGGCAAAGATTGGGGGGGGGGGGAGCACAACTCTGCCCCTGCTGGCCCAAACTGTGGATGAGTGAGATTATATTTAAAACTGGTCTGATGTTTAACAACAGTATCTTCAGGCTTGAGGGCTGGCTGACAGGACACTGGTTCCCCAGTTGGAGGAGGAAGAGCCAGCATGCAGCAATCAACAATTAAGCATTCAACACCCTCTGTATCTGCCCTGTCTCATGCCTTACACCATACCTCCCACTACCTGCAACCACTATAATTGGAGCCTCCTTGCTCTCCCTGCCTAATCCCTTACTCTTAAAAAGGTAAAGGACCCCTGACAGTTAAGTCCAGTCGTGAACGACTCTGGGGTTGCGGTGCTCATCTCGCTTTTCTGGCCAAGGGAGCCGACATTTGTCTGCAGATCATGTGGCCAGCATGACTAAGCCACTTCTGGCAAAACCAGAGCAGCACACGGAAACGCCATTTACCTTCCCGCCGGAGTGGTACCTATTTATCCACTTGCACTTTGATGTGCTTTCGAACTGCTAGGTTGGCAGGAGCTGGGACCGAGCAACGGGACCTCACCCCATCGCAGGGATTCAAACTGCCAACCTTCTGATCAGGAAGCCCTAGGCTCAGTTGTTTAGACCACAGCACCACCCACGTCCCCAATCCCTTACTCTTACTCCCAATTTATTAATGTATATGAATATACATGGAGTTTGTCCATTTATCTGTGTAGTCTGAGGACATGAACCCACTTGCATCATTCTTCCTAAGATGAGGAGGCCCAAATGAGATACCCTGCAGTTCCCTGGCTCTCTACTCAGAAGTCAAGTTTAAAGCTACGCTAAGCTTATTCATCATATTATAAACCACCAGCCTCATTCCCCTGCAATTTATGTGGAACTTTGCTCTTTTGCACAAGCTTGGATACTCCCTAAAAAATCCTGGATGCCTGTGGTATTTCAGCCCTTCCTCCCAATAGCACTGCCCACCAAAGCATTAAGATCCTATATCTGTGCTTGGCTAGCTAGCTCTTAGCATGGAATACACAGGATTTCTGAAAACAAGCAAAATTTCTCACCCTTTGTAAAGTATGGGAAGGCTTTCTCTTCTTTTCAAGAGTATACAGATGAATTTCTAATTCGCCTTTTGCAGCTCGGCATTCCTCTTGAACTCTTAAGAAGATGGTAAGTTTGGGTTAATCTTTGAACCTTTAATCATGTTCTTAGATTTTCATCACCCTGGCTTCCAACCTTTTTTTTTTGCTTTTTTTTGCTACTGTACTTCAATCTAGAATTCTATATGCACTCCTGCTATGTGTTCATTTCAACAGAGAGATTAGATCTGCATGCACAAAAGAAGGACGCAACAGCCACCACTTAACTGAACGGGGAAACTGTTCTGGATGCGAAAATCTGATGCGCAAAATGGAGCTTGCTCAGCCAGGATAGTTGGTGGATAAGTGTGGTCTTTATTTTGCACTTTAAGAACAGACATCAGTGCAGGGTGGCTAAAAATGTGATCCTGTGCAATTTCTTGTGGCAGGCCACAGTGAGCACAGCAGAGTTTATTCCTGAGTTCACATGTATAAGATTTCATGTGCAAAGCTACCATTTCTCAAAACTGCAAATTTAATGGGATAAGAGAAAAATATTATGCTTTTAGGACTTTTTGAGCAAATCAAATGGTCTTTAATTAGAGCAGTTGTGGGAAACCTTTCCCAATTGGTGAGCTGGATCCTGAGCTCCCCTACCCGGGGAAGGCCACTTTGACAGGTGAGGAGGACTGCCCACCTATCAATCACCTGCCATCAGCATGACACCAAGCAGTCAATTTTTTTCCTTTGTAGCACAAACTGAGCTCAAGCTGTGCTGCAAGGAAAAAGCCAATCCAAAGTTACCACTGATAAGCTGATAAGGCACTGTTCAAGCCTGGCTTTTGGCTGATTCCAACCAGTTTGCTGTTGCTCTCAAACAGCTGATCTGCAGCAACAGCAAGTCTCCCTTGCGAAAGAATAAGCAGGAGTGCACTTTAAGGCTCCAAATTGTTCACTGGCAGCTACATCACAAATGACGTCAGGTGTGGGGCAAGTGGGTGTGGTCTTGGAAAATGGCTTTGTGGGCCAAACAGGGACTTGTACTAGGTCTAATCAGGCCTGTGGGCTAGAGGTTCTTCATTTCCAGATTAGAGGGATCCTTACAGCAGCGTCTCTAGGAAGGGGTAATTTATCAAACAATGCCCCTTGCAATGCTACAAGGACTGGAACAAAGGTGTATAGAGTGCTGTGTTTCTGTGGTGCTGCAACTGGTGTATTCATGTTCCAAGTCCAGCAAAAGCAAGGGAACACTAGAGAAAAGCAACACAGCTATGTAAACACTATACTTGGGGCCTTGTTGCTTAACCCACCAAACCACATCTCTCTGCTGCCTATGTCTGTCAATTTCAAGTATGAACTGGTGAAGAACCAGCCTTGACCTATGCATTTGTTACCTGGGCTGTTGTGACATACTCCCTCAGTGAAGATGGAATAATTAAAGCTTGGTCACTCCCTTTCTAAAACAACCAAGAATTCAGATATTCTCTGCATGTGGTAGTGTATAATATAAACCTGCAGGAAGGCCTCTTGATGCTGGGGAGTGCAGTGAAAACCTATTCCCCAAGCTAGGCAGAAATCAAAGCTGAGGCACAATGGAGACAAAAACTGTTTCTATCAACATACATTCAAAAAGGATAACGCTTGAAGGTTTCACTATTAAAGGCACAGTATTTATTTTCTCTCTGAAATGCCGTTTTAGGTTTAAACTTCATTTATAATTCTCTACAACAGAACTGTTTCTATTAAAAGTATCTCCTCCTACAATTACTATTTGCTTTCCCTCTTCCTAAAGTATCTCTATCCTCTTTCTCAGTCTATTTCCTCCACCAGAGGAAATTAAACAGGCTTATCCTGCCAGACAGACCCCTAAGCACACCTAGCTACTTTTGTAGCCAGGCTCTATCTGCCATGTAAACTTTCAAATTTCTTTACCAGCCCCATACACTCCTGATTGGCTGTTTCTCTCCCCTGCCATGACTGGCTAAAGGTTTCCAAGATGATGACCTACAGGTATGTCCGTTAGTTAAACCTCCTACTTTGGCTTAGGTTTAGAAAAGCTAAAGAAGGGAGTTGATGTGACAGCAAACAAACAAACAAACAAACAAACAAACAAACATACTCTGCTGATCTGTAACATGGGTGGTCCTTAAAACGATTCCAGGAAGATCATGGCACACACATGCATAAAGACAAAACCTGAAATAATTCTAAACATTGTTTTTACCTGCTAACCCCAGGATGCAGCTCGTTCACCACCACTCTCCTACTCCATGCCATGAGATCCCTCTCCGTGGCCATCTGACTTCTAGGAGCGTTGTGGTGCATCTGCCGAACACCTTCAATTTGACCACTCCGTCTGAGCCCAACATTTGGGGGGGAAGCTATATCCAAACTTGGACTTCTCAAAGCTACCAAAACAAACCAGAAGACTAATCAACTTCCCCCACCGTGTTTGTTGCATCAAAAGAAGACCAATGAACACTGAATCCTTCTACACTTGTCTAGAAGAATAACAGGAGATGACTCTTACCATTAGCAGGCTGCAATCTGATTTGCAGAAGATTTGGAGTAGCTTCACTTCCATTAAGTCTTCTCTGATCTTGCTCTCGTTGTAGCTCCCTGATCATTCCATCAAGGATGCTTTCTTCTTGGTCATTAGTTTGCTGCCCAATCACTTGCTCCACAACTTCACCATCACCTTTGCAAGAAAAAGCGCATCAAGTGAGCATTCCGAGATGTACAACAATACTTTATTAGAGTGAATGCCAAAAGGTGTGCCATGGGAGACCCCGAAGCAGGTTACCATGTGCCCATCAAGAACCTTGTGCTAGCCAGTGAGCCCGCATGTTAGTACTGAACTGAACTATTTTTCCTTGACACACAGGTGAAAGAAGAGCCCCGTGCAACTCAGAAGACTGCATTCTCCATTTAAAGTAGGAATTAAACGTAGGAACCGCTTGCTCATTAAAAAAAAAGGAACTGTCATCTGGCTAGGTGTTTATGTATGCACAATATTCATCTTGCCTGCAGGTTTAGGATCCTATCCAACGCAGAACCTGGAGGTCTCTTTGGAGGTCAAGGCTTGTGATCCTGCAGATAAACCTTACTCCATCTGGACTGGAAGAATCTCACAGTAGTTTGAAAACAACCTGAAGAACCCCATCTCAGGGACAACTCACTCGTCCCCCCATAATCCATCAAACCCTTCTTTCAGTTCCTGATTCCCACCCCCAGGTCTCAAGAGCAAATGCAGCAACAGACCTGACAGGAAGTCCAAGGGGCCAGAGGAGCACCTACTTGGCTCACAGACAGTTCTATTGCTGCAAGTCTACGTGGAAGGGACTACTTGGGGGGAGGAAGGTGATCCTGCTGCAAACAATGACCTAGCAGAGCAACTGACAGTGATTATAAGTCTTCTCTGAACCTGTACTGGGTTAACATATCATCACTGTCATCATCTTATTTGTATGCCACCATTCCATTCCATGGTGAGAAACCATGACTCCAGCTCCAGCCTGGATCAGCACCAGCTGGAAGCAAATCACCCCAATGGATTCAATCTTTTACACCTTTGACCAGATCTCATTTGTGTTGTGTATTTGTTGATTTTTCCAAGTCTCCCTTGCATTGTGTAATTTTCTGTCCTCACTCTGCTAAAACGTTTTTGCAGGTGATTAAACCTATCTATAAAGGTTAAAACGTAATGCACCTGATGAAATGGTATCTGACCAACAAATATGATACAATAAGGTGCCACTAGACACTGTTTTTCATTATTTTATTCTGAAACAGACTAACACAGCTCCCACTCTGGAATTTGTTCCTAAAGCTATTATTGTCACACTTGTCCTAGGACAGTGCTACTCAAAGTGGTAGTCCCTGGACTACTGCCAGTCTATGGGCCATCAGCTGCTAGTCCATGATGAGTTTCCTGCCCTCCTTACTGAATGTGTGGGTCTCTTGCACCAAGCAGCAGATCCTGCCGCCACTGCCACCTCTCTTTCTGCTTTTCACTGCTTCCCACCAGCTTGAGCAGAGGTGAGTCTTTCATGGAACACTAGGCCTTGCAGTCTTCCAGGCCTGACTGCCTGACTGGGCAGGTATGATGACAGTGACAGCTATTCTCTGACCAGTCAAGAGAGGGGTGAACGAGAAAGGGGAAAAGACCTTCATCAGATCACCCAATAAGAGTTGTGGGGAGAGGAAAATATTATTTTGACTTCTTGGGGGGAGGGATTGGACTGCAGTCCCGTGTGAGTTCACTTGAGCCCTGTATAAGGAAGCACCTACAGGCTGTTCTAATCTGAATCACAGGAACAGGAGTGTAGCCAGTGCTGGAGCTAAATTTTTGGGGCCCTGAGGCTTGAACCAGCAACAAACCACTTCCTCAATAGGGTTTTTCCACAACTGATCAATTAAAAAAAAAGTAACTACTACATCACAGATATTGATTTAAATTGCTGTACTGAATTATCTCACATGTACAAGTCACTGGTGTGAATACAAATTTCCTTTGCCTTTTAGTTTCCAAGCTACCTTAACACTCCACCTTTATAACATCTGAACTACTGACTCTCAAACTTCAGGATTGTTGAAATATATATAACAAAAAATTAATCAATTTGAGTTGTGTGACTCAAATTGGGTCTATTTTAAGCAATATGGGCTAAAGTCAGTATTAGGGCCCCTCTAAGACTAGGGGCCCTGAAGCTTAAGCTTCATTAGTTTCATAGTAGAGGACGCCCCCGAGTGTAGATGCATGTAAACGGATCAGGATCCTGTCTCATGAGAGCCTTTTCTTTGGGAAACACTCAGCTGAATCCTGAACATCTCTGCATATTCATTCACAGAAGCTCCACTGCATTGGCTTACTCCCAAATACAAGGAGTGTGCATGACACCTTTCTTCCTCACTGCTAATTTTGCAAGCATATCTATCAGATAAACAAGACCAGAATATTTTTCAAAATTACTTTTTTAAAACACACATCTACACACACTTTCCCAGATTTATTTATTTTTTATTCCTTTTCAATAGCTGGTAGTTAGATGTTGTGGGTCACCATGGATGGGGTAATGCAATACAGATTTATCACAAATAATTCTAATTGTATCTGTATTGTATCAGTTCTCTAAATCTACACTCTGGTGTTAACTTCATTTCTATTGGAGTCCGTATGGAAAGTGACCACGCCCCCTTACTTCTGTCTACATGCGACCCAGTAAATAAGATCTTGAAGCCTGGTAACTCTGATCAGGCCTCTGATAGTATTTTGAAAAGGATTAGATAGTCCCCACAATTCGAAGGGACCAAATTCCTGGACTCAAGACAAAATGTTACACTGAGAACAACCCTTAGTAACTCACATTCTATTAAGGTAGTAATAACAGCTTACTCCCAAGTAATAGACAACTGTGGTACAATAGCTAAGCCTGCATCTGTTACCCTCTCTAATCCCTCCCCTTGGTTTGACCAGGAATGCTATACAGAGAAAAGATTGCTCAGAATATCGTTCAGAGACCTTTGCAAAAAGGGTGACGATAAAACCAAAAAAACCAATTTTACTCATAGGAAGTTATATAATGAACTTATTGCTAAGAAGAAGAAAATATACCATCAGAATAAATGGACACACTTAATAAATGCAGTAAAAGTGAATGATCATAAAACCTTCTGGCAAATAACCTCTGGCTACCAGAATACTATTTTTTAATTGTACCTACCATTCCCTCCCAAACCTGGGTGGACTACTATTTTAAAATACTCAAAATCTCACCCTGCTTTCTTCCAAATGCTGATGAGCCTGTCCTCTTTACTATACCAAACTTGCCCCCAGTAAGCTCAGACAAAATTATGGAACATTTATTGCAGAGCTAAAACCCCGTAAGGCCCCTGGCTCTGATGGGATTTCTGCCGTTTTGAAAAAAGTATGCACATCGGTGGACATCACCACTTGCTAACCTTTTAACTCTCAAAGATGAATATGGAATTATACCATAATCATGGTTAACTTCTGTAATCATCCCAATTTATAAAAAAGGTGATCCTGAACAGCCGTGTAATTATCACCCTATTGGTCTCCTGTCCACTCTAAACATTTAGGGTGCTATCTGTTGGATTGGATTAAAAGGAATAGAATTATTGGTCCTTAACATTTGTAAATCAGATTTACAAAATAGAAATCAACTATTGATCACTGTCTCTCACTTGCCTTTCTAGCGGATAAGTATATGAAATCCGAAAGGGGAAATTTATATGTATTCTTGCCCCACATTTATTTAATCTATTTTTGAATGATATGAAACAACATCTACTCGTTGTGAATGGCAACCCTCCTAGGTTAGGATCTAAGGCAGTTCCTATACAGTGGTATAGTGGTACAAATAGTCCTGCTTACGAACACATTGGGTTACAAACTCCACAAACCCAGAAGTAGGTGTCCCGGGTTGCGAACTTTGCCCCGGGATACGAACGCAATCCACTTCCGGGGCCACAGGAGGCCTATGTAGGGAATGTGCGCCTCGGGTTAAGAACGCTTCAGGTTAAGAATGGACTCTCCAGAACGAATTAAGTTCGTAACCCGAGGTACCACTGTACATTTATATGCAATCACACTGTCCTCCTCTCCTGCAGGTGGCGCTGTGGTCTAAACCACTGAGCCTCTTGGGCTTGCCGATCAGAAAGTCGGCAGTTCAAATCCTCACGATGGGGTGAGCGCCCGTTGCTTGTCCCAGCTCCTGCCAACCTAGCAGTTTGAAAGTATGCCAGTGTAAGTAGATAAATCGGTACCACTGCGGCAGGAAGGTAAACAGCATTTCCATGTGCTCTGGTTTCCATCACGGTGTTCCGTTGCACCAGAAGCAATTTAGTCATGCTGGCCACATTACCCGGAAAGCTGTCTGTGAACAAACACCAGCTTCCTCGGCCTGAAGAAAGATGAGCGCCGCACCCCACAGATGCCTTTGACTGGACTTAACCATCCTTTACACCCTCTCTTTTTTTTAACCTCTCCTGCACCAGAGTTCTAAAAGTTCTAAAAGCGTACTTTCATTACTGTCAAGGAAATCACCTATTGATTGATTATTGCCAAAGAGTTGGCATCCATCTAAATTGTGTATTGGTAATCAAGAAATCGGACAAGTTAAAAGCTTTAAATACTTAGGGATCACCTTTTACAATCTAAAATGAGTGACCATTTGTGCTCTGCAGACCATTTGTGCTCTGCAGCACAAACTAAACAATTCTATTTTCTTGATGGTAAACAGAATGTGCCTGCAGCGGTTAGGCATATAGAGCAAAAACTGTAATGCAACTCCTTTATGGGATTTCCTTATGGATAACTGACTTTAACAACCAAGTCGAGGGTGTAGAGGCATTCTTCTTCCGACAAATTCTAGGGGCTTCAAAATGTGTCTCCTATCTGGCTATATGTTCAAATTTAGGCCAGCATCTCCTAGAATCCAGGGGCTGAATTATGACTTTCAAATACTGGCTAAAAATTCATTTCAATACAGACCCAGAATGCTTACTAACTTCTTTATTGAGAGACACACATAATTCTACATCGTTTTCTGATATTACCCTCAAACACAGGCAAATAGGGATTGCAATAGATTCCCTTCTTCTATTGGATGGCTCACAAATCTTCTCTCTCATCAAGCAGAGGCTGCTAGATCATGAAATCCAAAAACTCCACCCCTCCCAGCCTTTTGTATGTTCACCTGCTTACTTAGGATTACAGCCCAACCATGGAGTAATACTTAATTACTTTTCCAATTTAGAAACTCCATCGCATCACAGAGCTTTTATGCTAGCTTGTCTAAATGCATTCCCCTCATCTGTATTGTTTGGAAGGTTTCAAAAAATAGCTACAGCTACAACTTTATTTTGACAAATTTTTTTGTTGCTTAACATGGTTTCTAAATGATGAACAATAAGGTTACAAAAAGAATGCATTAGAGACAAAATCTGGTAAAGTAAACCATAAAATCAGAAGGAAAAAAACTTATTTAAATAATATCTGATGAAATAAGGTGTTACTCACCAAAAAGTCTTCACTTAAAGCAAGCCCAAAATTGCATTCAGAAAGATTTACAGTGGCAAGCCCAACCATGTCTACAAGGAAGTAAATCTTACTGAATTTAAAGGGGCTGGCTTGTACATAAGTGGGTTTAAGACTGCATCTTTACTTATGAGTAAACAAAAAAACAAAACACCTTTGACATTAAATTCAGAGGAAAGACTGCTGGTCTGCCTCATCAGGAGACCTTTGTTATTACTAATATTTTAATAGATTATTTTTAATGTATGGTTTTCCCCCATGCAAGACAGAGAGGGACCCTTCTTTCTTGAGTTAACCCATATCCCAGCCTTACCCCAACCTGATGCCATCAAGATGTTTTGGATTGCAATTCCCATCTGTTCCAGCCAGCATATATTGATAATCCAAACCATCTGAAGGCCAGCAGGATGAAGACTGCCATACCCCAAAACAGAAACTTCTTAATAGGCATACTACATTCTAAGAAACTTCATAATAGGCAAGAAACACCTCTTCATTTCAGATTCTGTGATTTAAATATGGTATACCGTTTGCCATATATCCCAGCTGAGGAATGAGTTGCTCATCGTTACAATTTTCCCGCCCTGGCACCAGTCGCTGGTATTTTGTGGGGTGAGGATTTCCATCCACATCAACTAAGAACGGGGGAGGCATGAGATGCGGCGCCTGTTGAGTTTGTTCATCTAGGACATAGTTATTCGCATCACGGATCAGAGGGCGGTAATCTGTGTGGAAGAACATCTGGTCCGGGATCTACATCGGACACAAACTTAGAAATCAGTACAAATACACAAACATTTCTTAATTCTTCTCATACAATGCATACTCTGTTAACTGTCTTGCTGGCCAGAAATTATCTGTCAAATGGTAATTCTCACCTTGGTCCCATCGGACTATTCAGACTACTTTAGAGGAGCAAACCTGCATGTGAACTATTTCTATGCACCACAAAAGCTTAGAATTAAGTGTCTTTTCTATGTGGTTTTCATTAAAAAAAAAAAAAAAAAGCAAGCACAGTTCTTACCCTTAGGACTACAAAGAAAAGCTTTAATGAAACATGAGGGTGGTATCCTTCAGAAACCACAGATATGAGGTCCTAAGTGGTCAACTTCAGGAGAAGGAGTTTAACAAACTTATTTTTATAACCAATTCACTGCAAACTGTGTAATTTTCCAGTTTTCTTCCAAATTCAACTCAAGGTTCTGGTTTTGACTCAGAACCGTTATGGAGTGCACATCTCGCTAACACACTTTCACATCCTTAAATATTTTTAGGGCAGTCCTGCTCAAAATTTCCGCCATAAATGGGTAGGTTAAACTTCCTAGTAGGCAGAGCAGTTTTTTTAAATAGTGCCCCTAACCTGTGAAATACACTGCCCAGGAGGAACGCCCTTGGCCAAAACTTGCTTTATTAATCATTTTGAGTATTATTATTAATAATCTTATTATTTATACCCCACCCATGTAGCTGGGTTTCCTCAGCCACTCTGAGCGACTTCCAGCAAAATTTAAGAAAATAATAAAATGTCACACATTAAAAACTTTCTGATACAGGGGTTGCTTTTAGATGTCTTCTAAACGTTGACATCTAATGGGAGGGTGTTCCACAAGGTGGGTGCCACTGCTGAGATGGCCCTCTACCTGGTACTTCACTTCTCGCTGTGAGGGAACCACCAGAAGACCATTGGCGATGGAACCTCAGTGAACGATGGGGGTGGAGACGCTCCTTCAGGTATACATGGCCAAAGCCGTTTGCGGCTTCAAAGGTCAGTACCAACACTCTGAACTGTGCTTGTAAACATACTAGGAGTCACTAGCTGGTTTTTTAATTATATTTTTTCTTTAGAAATTTTTCTTTATTGTGAGTGCAAAGAAGCTGCTGCTTAAGACAAAGCATGAGCATGTGCACACACACTTCTCATTTTCTTAGCCTTTAAAAACATATGTATCCTTTTCACACCATTATTAGCAGTTTATAAATCAAGGACTCAGTTCCTCCAGACATCAGTTAATCAGTCCTCAAACTAGCAGCTATACAATAAACCCCACAGAGTAGGATTACTCTAGAGTAATTAGTTCCAGTCTGAATGTCTCCCACAGAAGAACAGCACACACAATCCATTTGCAAAGCTAGGCACTTTTAACATCCCATTAACTTTAAGAGAGATTTAAGCACATTCTTACATTTTCCTTGCAATTCACAGGACTTTAAAGGTGATTCATTCTGTCTGGATGATGCCAAATACTGCTAAACACAGAAGGACATTAAGAGTCCACCAACTCACCTTTTCATAACTCTTATTGCATCCAAATCCAAACAATAGTAGGTGCCCATGGGAATCTGTACAGGCAAAGTGCTGACCATCAGGGGAAAATTTACAGTCAAACACTGCACCATGGCCTTGGCCCTCAATCTGTAAAACACACACAACACCCATTTGGATCTGCTTAACTTTTCTGGACAAATTTATAAGCTGAATTTTCCTTTCTTTTAGGCGTGTGTACCGACAACAAGATTTGGTTCTGACCCTGATTAAGCACTTCAAAAAAACAACCATTCTCAGCTCAAAGCGTTCCAGACACTGCCCAGTTCTGCCCAGGTTCAAGTTCACTTTGGAGTAAAAAAAGGGCTTTGTCATCTTCCATTCAATTACATTGCCTGCAGATTTCATTCACAATTTTTGGCAGAAAATTTATGAAATTTGTAAGCAGAGCACCTCTTGCCAAATCTCAAGAGGTTAGCTGCAACAGTTCCTACAAGAATAGCATTCAAAGTTTGAGGGAGGGTAAAAAAGAAATAATGAAGATAATGCTAGCAATTACTATGACAACAACTAAAGGCATACTATGGCTTGGTTGGAAATAAATAAGAATCACTTGACACACAATAAGTACATGCAAAAGCACACACAAAGGGACCCGAAGAATGTAAGACTGACAATGGATGAATAAAATCACTTGAGACAAACAGACCACTTAACTCAAAGAAACAGACCAGAACTGAGGGGGAGGGGAGGGTCCACTGACTAAAAGGAACAGGTGAGCAAGCACAGGAGTCAATGTAATCAGGAGCAAATTTGTATCAACGGGAAAGAAAAAGAACTAGGATCTGAAAGTAAAGGGCGGGGAAAGGGAAGGACTGGGCTAAACTTAGGTTAAAAAACACCCCTTTGCTCTGAGTGTGCCACCAGAACTCTTAACAACATCCCTCCCACAAAGCACTTGGTTTTTGCCAGCACCTGGCAAAACATTTCCCTCTGATTACAAATTAGACCTGTTAATCACAACAGAGTTCTCCCCCACCCCCTTCTCACCCTGCATGATTTTTTTATATTGTAAACTTAAGGGACGCGGGTGGCACTGTGGTCTAAAGCTCTTGGGCTTGCTGATCAGAAGGTCAGCGGTTTGAATCCCTGGGACGGGGTGAGCTCCCGTTCCTCAGTCCCAGCTCCTGCCAACCTAGCAGTTCGAAAGCACGCCAAAAAGTGCAAGTAGACAAATAGGTACCGCTCCGGCGGGAAAGTAAACAGCGTTTCCGTGAGCTGCTCTGGTTTCGGTGTTCCGTTGCACCAGAAGCAGCTTAGTCATGCTGGCCACATGACCTGGAAAAACAGTCTGTGGACAAACGCCGGCTCCCTTGGCCTGTAAAGCGAGATGAGAGCCGCAACCCCAGTGTCGTTTGCGACTGGACTTAACTGTCAGGGGTCCTTTACCTTTACCATTAAGCTTATAGAAACTTTACTTCTATTTTCAGCAAGATGTATTTTCACCAAGGACAGCAAGGGTGGGTTCTCTCTGCTTTGGTAAGAGGTGCTTTATAAAGATCCTGCACCAACGCAGATAAACACACAGTAATTCTCAGATCTGTGACTCTTAATCATAGGGTCATGAGCTCAAGCCCCATGTTAGGCAAAAGGTTTTCTGTACTGCAGGGGGTTGGACTAGATGACCCTAGGGTCCCTTCCAACTCTACAAGTCTATGATTCTAAGATCTGACCACTCATTCTGCCCATCATACAGTACCATGTTAAAGTAATTGCGCATTTTTGCTCCTTTCTCGAGGTCCCAAATGAAAATATTCCCATCATGGCCTGCAGAAAGCATGATCCTTTGGTCAAATGGGTGAGCTTCCAAAACAAACACTTCATCATCATGGCCCTGCAACAAATGCAAAGAAAGTAATATTTTAAGAAGTAGCTACTGTCCCATATAAGCTTCATGTTACATTCCCCCCTCCCCTGCTCGTCACATACACACAGGTGACCAGTGCCTCAATCTTATGAAGGTGGTTTGCATGTTTCTGTGGTCTACCACCTCAGACTGAAGGCTTCGATGACAGAACATTATTTCATTACAAAAAGGTGTGTCACCCAGACCATCAGATCCTTGTAAAGTTTAAAGAATCCTACGTGTCCACCACTATGCTGTTGCTGAACTAATCCCTGGTTTGGGTTTTTTTTTATGATAGTATTGATCTTTTATTAGTTGTTGGCAATTGTGTATTTTATATTGTGCTTTGTAAACCACTTTGCAATTTTTATGAAAACTGGTATATAAATGGAAAAATGAACACCCCTAATAGACACAAAACTAGCATGTCAGAAGGGTTTTAACACAGAAAACTACAATGTCAGGTAGAAGCCCATATTCAGGGACTTTTTAATATTTTGGAATTGAGAGAGAATGGAGGCATATCCACACTGACCTCCTGTTTAAAGACAAGGCAATTGTTTTAAAAAGTGGGTAGCTGGAAATGCAAGCAACTCTGCTCATATTGGAGCAGTTCCAATTTGAAGTGGGGACAGGCTCCACAGATATTTGCTTCTGGGGACTGAAGGGCACATCAGCCTCCTGAGTGCAAGTGATAGCTCTACACCAGGGATGTCCAACAGGTCGATCGGGATCCATTGATCAATCCCCAGAGCTTCAGGTCGATCACGGTCGATCATGGGCTCCTTTTCCTTTGCTTTTGCCTAAGAGCATCTGCCCCCTCACCCCACTCTCCATTTTCGCTGGAAAGGAAGACGGAGTTTTCACTGTGAGGCAGATTGTTTTCATAGCGATCTTTTGGTGAGCAACTAATCCCCTTTCTCCTTTACTTTTGCCAGAACCCCGCCCCCCACAAAAAAACGGAACTGTCCTCCCTAAAAAAAGTCAACAACTTTGACCTGAACCCCTCCCCCCAAAAGGGGTAGATCACTGCCACTTTTTTCCTGTGAGTAGATCGCAGTCTCTTAGGAGTTGGACGTGCTCTACACAACCTAGAAGACAATTGTCCCACTTGCCTGCCCACTGCTCCCAGTTCACCCTACTCCCACAGGTCAGGATTTTGTTATTGGGAATAGTCACACAGGAACAAATCAGGCTGCTCTACTGTTCAGCTTAACAATGGAGAATCTTACTGAGAATACTTGAACACAAGAGCAGCTTGCTTTTTTGGCCAAGCAAGAATTCACCTATCCCTGCTCTTCCTGGGATCAGACAGAGTAATATACATGCCTGTCACGGCATTTTCCAACCCTGTGGGAATTTTTTGAACACAACTGGTATCTGGAAGGATCTGATATTCTAATATATATATGAGAGAGACTTTAATACTGGGGGGGGCGGGTTTTAGTCCCACTTATATTATGAAAATTCTAATTGTATTATGAAACACAAGTAATCCCCTCCTGAACAATAAGTGGTATCTTTTATTCATTCAATTGTAAACACGCTAACATTTTCTCAGAAGTGCCTCAGAAGGGTTCCTTCATTGAAGTTTTGGTAAAAAATATAAATATATTTATAATTTCATTAGTTAATTGATCAGTTAGAAGGCAGATGGATAGTAAACAACAGGAAAATCTTATTTGATTGATTAACCAACCAACCAACCAGCCAACCAACCATCAATTGGTTAGAATGCAGGAAAAATGATAACAGCTTTCTCCTCCCATTAGGAAAACGATACTAATTTGATCAATTATTTTGTTTTCTGTATATTTGTTTTGATGTGTTTCTGATAAAAGATCACCAGTCCTTGGTCCGCACCACTCCTGGACTCATCTGATGCTGTTTGCAAGTTTCTCAGCTGTTCTCCACAAGCATGATCAGAATCTTAATTCTTAAAGATGCCAAAGCTTAGTGCCAGACCCCAGTTCATTGGCACACAACAGAGAGAGCACTAAATGCAGATCCTCTTAAAAAGCTAATCGACTGAAGGTCTAACTTACAGTTAGGTTGTGAAGAAGCTGCCCAGTAGTAGAGTTCCACACTTTCAAAAGGAAATTGTTGACTGCTGTAATAACAGTAGTATCATAACGATCCCAAGCTACCATAGTCACCTTCAACTTGGACACCTTGTCTTCCCCAGACACTTGGCTATTTCTGAGAAAATGTAGACGTTAAAGAAGAATCTAGTCAAATGAAACTTTTAAGTACCAACTTAGAGCCAAACTAAATGTGACACTGGGAAATCTTTGATCAGATTGTTTTTTGAAGATGTTAAAAGCAGCCATGGGATACATTTGGGCTGTGATCCTAGGAACTTACCCCTCCCCATCCACCTTTTGTGCAGCTGCCCCAGAGGAAGAAACTACAGGTTCCAAAAAGGTTACTAGTCCCGCCCACCTGTCAAAGTGGCCTGCCAGGTGGGAGTGAGGAGCTGAAGATTCGACCCACATGCTACATCCTGTTTCCCACCCCTTTCTTTAAACAAACAAACCCTTCCAGTTATACATCATACTTGGCCTAAATTTCCAGATGTTGGAAACAGATTATCATCACTAAACCATTGTCAGTAAAAAGCTGGCCAGATCAAAACAATACAGTCAAACCACAGCTCCCAAATGCCTCCATTTTGGAATGTTTTGGCTCCCAAAGGCCGAAAACCCAGAAGTAAATGCTTCGGTTTTCTAGCGTTTTTCAGAAGCCAAAAGTCTGACACAACTTCTGCTTGAGTGCAAGAAGCTGTTGCAGCCAATCTAAAGCTGTGCCTCAGTTGTCAAACATTTCGGAAGCCAAATGGACTTCCGGAATGGATTACGTTCAATAACCGAGGTTTAACTGTACATGCAAACAGTAGTATAAAGGAATTTATTTATTTAAACCTAACATTTTTCAGCCGCCAGAGAATACATGTAGAAAATGCAAGTTCTGTGAGCATTACACATTCAAATTTTGCTGAATCTTTAGAGGAAACAAGAAATGTAGCATAAGTAGCTTATAAAATAACCAAATTCTCTCTGAAAAGATCTGCCTTTTATATTCCTGATAATTATCCTGTTTGGTTTAATGCTCAACACAGACTACAAGGTTCCTTTCTGCGGAAACTCTGTCAGATTCTAATGCAAAAAAGAGCTCCCTTCTAGTGCAACTCACTGTGTCTCAACCAGGTACAGTTAGTTCAGAAAGTAGGCCAGTGCTCCCCTCTAGAGAAATGCATGTGCCCAGTAAGATGTACTGTAGCTTTACAAATTTTTAACATCAAGCCCCATGCGCCACACGTAACATGATGATGGGAAGCAACCAGACGGGTGCAGCTTAACGCTACTATGAATACCATGACAAAACTTTCCATAGGTAACAAGATGGTTTGGTTTCCCCAGAAACCCTGACTTACACAAAAGCCACAACAGGAAAATGGCTAGAAGGGAGAGATGCTGAAACAGGTGAAGAAAACGAACATTTCTGGATTTCAACCACAGAAATAAATATTACTGTGTTTTGAACATTTGAATTCCTTTGTATATTGAGGTTAAATTATAAACATTTTTCTGCCTTTTACCCAGTCATCTTAGTCGCCATCTCCAACACTATACTCTTCCATTCTTGCTGCTGATATTGCCAGATTCTGGCTGTTCCATCTCTGCTTCCACTGACAAATCTTAGTCTGTATTTTCGAGTAAAAGGGAAAAGGAAAAAAGTTACATGTGTAGGGCTCTGAAGCCCCTCTGCTTTGCTCTCCAACCTGCTTTTCCCCTACCCAGTTCAGAATTTGGTCTACCGGCACCCTGAACTCCTGCATAATAATATTTCCACTTTATTTTTTTAAGGGCCACTATCTTGTGATTGACCCTACACTGGTACCCACAAACACACTTAACACAAAATGCAGCACAAGGGGGCAAGGTATGCATGTGCCTTTGATTCAGGGTAGCTTCACATGCACGTTCTAAATGACAGCAACATCTAGAAACAGCTTTCATGGCTGAACAAGCCAACCCTAGAACTCTCCTAACTCTTCAAAATGCAATGCTTTATACCATGTGGTCACTTCACAAGCTCACCAACCAGATATTAAACATTTAGTAAGTATCGGAACAAAACTCAACTGAACTGGCTTCTAGTTGCTTATCAGATGTTTTTATATAGTGGCTAATTAACAGGTAATATTTTCATTAATTTCCTTTAATTAAAGTCACTTAGTGAATATAAGTGGGATATACAGGTTTAAAAAAGTATAATACTGAACAGCTATCCACCACACTTCACAATGCAATTCAGAACACTTTGTCCCAGCTGAGATGTCACAGCCTAACCACAGTTTGGCTACTCATGTCATTTTTCAGCCTTGCTTCTTCAACCCATTACATGCCCCAGTTAACTATTTCCTGGTTGCAGCAAACCATAGTACGCTGTTCAATCCAAGCCAAAATTGGAAGCGCAATTTAGACTGCCATTTTCAGTTCTGCTTTGAATCAGAAGTCCAAACAGATAGAAAGTTGCCATTGACCAGTTTAAAATAAATCCCTTATTTTAATTTAGAAAATGTATATACTGCTTGACTGTAGTAAAGCAGTTTACAAGACGTTTGTAAATGACTGTTTATATTTCACAAGTAGCGTAAGAAATTAAAAAATATTATGGAAAATCAAATACAGCAATAACATCATGGGAGAAGAACAGAAGAAATGCTTACCTGCCTCCACTGTTGCAGAACTGAACAGCAACTACTTTGTCCTTAAAAAAAATAGAAAATAATTGTTTTCATCAATACTCTTCTCTACAGTCAGCTTATGTACAACCCTGCTCTCCTCCATCCACATGTTTCTAGAGTGTCCAATACATCTTAGCAGCAAGTGTCAACAAAACATCCATCAGCCCTTTATCTGACTCACCTGTCTTTTGCCCCAGTGTATGGCCAGCAGCATGTATTGAATTCTATGAAGTCACAGGCCAGTGTTAACTGAACAAGAAGAAGGCCAGCCCTATGCCCACCGGTTCCTGAAGATCATAATGTATCTTGTGTACCTATTGCTCCCTGAGGTCACTGGCATACCACTTTCAGCCACCATGCATGCACAAATTAATACCAGTAAGTATTGGCATTCTATGGAGGGGCACCTTCCTATTTGCTATCCCAAAACACTGGTGCTTTGATCACCCACCACTCCACATAACCATGACATTGGCTCAGAGCACCATGTACTTTGGTCATGGCATCCCATGGCCTTGCTGCTTCTGTCAAAAACCAAACAGACACATATCACTTTCCTTTACAGCAAAATATATTTGACAGAAAAAGAAACTACACGCTGCAATATTTTTGCCAAAACTAATTCCACCATTATAAGTGCACTGTATTAATCTTAACACCATTTCTGCTTATTGCAGAAGGTCCTCGTCAATTAGCATGAAAGTTTTGTTAACCAACCATAGATTAGTCTCAAAACAGCAGTCTTTGCACGCACAAAACTTCATGGAAAGCACCATGCTCCCTAAGCCGCAAAGGCTCCCTTGTTTGTTTCAAAAGAGAAGCAATTTTTCTTGAATGTACAGTGAAGCAGCCTCTTCCACAGAAGATAACAAAGATGTTTTCCAGACAAGAACTTTTATCAGGGTAAGCCTGTGTTAAAATGCACAACCTAAACTTCTGAGCAGGGGTTTTTTTTTTTTAAAAAAAAATGCAAGTGTGATTTCCTGCTTCATTCTTACCGTATGAGATTCTAACACAGCAGTTTTCTCTGGAGTCTCAGAACCCAAGTAATATATTCTTATCACATGGTCAGTGCTCCCTGTTACAACAAACATACCACCTAAAAAGCAGGAGTTGGGCAGGAGATAAAGACAAGAAGAAAAAAATCAAGAAACCTTACATTTTTCATTCAGCAAATCATGATTGTTGTTCAAATGGTATTGCCAGATTTGAAAAGTAACATTTCAAGAGAGCAAAATGTGAACCATGTGATGCATTTTTCCTTCAGGAGCTGTGAATTCTGAAAGTGTTTTATTATTCAAAGAACACTGACATCTATATCTGGCAAACTAAACAGATAAAACGCACACAATTATCCAAAACATTAC
Organism: Podarcis liolepis; assembly: GCF_965112155.1. Taxonomy (NCBI): domain Eukaryota; kingdom Metazoa; phylum Chordata; class Lepidosauria; order Squamata; family Lacertidae; genus Podarcis; species Podarcis liolepis. Next base: position 22,208,364 of record NC_139570.1, on the reverse strand, counting down.
CATAGAATTACTGCACCATGGAATGTCAGACTAGACCCTGCACCGCCCCCTCAATTTGGCACAATACAAGATCATGCTAAAGGTCCACTAAAATGGCATTAAGAACCTCAAGTGCTTTGCTGAAGTACTTTTTATAAAGAACCTAAACAGCAAGGAATGTGTAACAGTAATTCACTTTATTTCAGGTTTCAAGAGAAATACTCAAGGGTGGAAATCCTAGTAAGACAAACTGCCTACAAAGTAAAGCTGCTAGCAAAATCAACCTGTACTAGAACTCAATATAGATTTAATGACATAGTGTTGTGAAAAGTTAATGCTTGTGCCTGAAGCTGAAAGTTCCATCAATTATATTTTCCAAGAGCAACCAATGTCCTAGATCCCAATCATTTCCTAGATATTTTTGTCAATTAATACTGGCTCTGGTTAGAATCTTCCTGAAGTCTGAATTTTCCTGAAAAAATTAGTTGTGTTTTCTGAACTAGTTAGCGGTTTCAAAAACAAGCACCAACAATTTTTTTTGCAGAAAACCATTTCCTACGTGGTTTCTCTTCCTGAAATATATATACATACCAGAGCTGAAAGATGAACAAGATATTTGAACGCCAGGCCTTGACCTCTCAGCAAATTTGATTGGACGATCCCTGAAATGTAAATATGAAGCACTTTAATTACTTCATGGTGCAAAGGTTATTATATAAACCTGTTAAGAAAACAATTTATATTTGTACAATATGAGCTGCTAGAACTGCAGCAGTCCATAGAATACGATCCCGGTTACTAACATGCAGAGAAAGTAACATCCTCGCAACGTTAACACGTTTGCAAAATAAAAATTGGTAAGGTGTTTGTCTGCAGCCTGTCAAAACTAAACGAAACCTGCATAAAGTTCGTGAATACAGATATACAGAATCAGTTAAGTTATAGTTTTCCTAGAAAGGGTTGATCTTCTGTTTTTTCCCAAAGGCTATGAATCTACTGGAGCCACTCGACAAAAAGAAAAGCCCTTTTAAAAAAGCTTTTTTAAAAAATCCCAATTCAACTGAATACAAAAATTGGTGTGCTAGAAGTTTGAATGGAGGGGAACCTCAGAAATGCAGGCTAAATGTCTGCCAGCCCTCTCTATCGAGCTATTCTTAATGTTCTTTTACATATGGAGAGGATAGAAACATCTGACCTGTGGCTGGGATGTAGGCCTACTGCATAAAGAGTTACATGTGTACTTCCACCCACTTTGCCTCTGGTCACACCCATTTCTTCCTCTGGTGCTGCCCGTCGCCAGCATGTCCCCCCCCCCCCCGAAGATTGCTCAGGAGAGAATGCAGCTTTCAGGCTGGAAAAGGTTCCTCACCACTGGCTTAGGGAAAGACTAGTGAGCAAATTATGCCAACAGTACCCATCAGATTACAGTCTACCTCTGCACTCCTACCTGAAACTACAAATGTCTCAGCTGTGGGACAAAATCTGGCTGAGTCAGAAGACTGAGGTTGCAATCCTTTACCCAATTTCCTGGGAGTACTTTTTAGTAGAAATGTATAGAATTGCACTGTTAGGAATACTCTTCAAGAGGGCAATTTCCTATTCACTGTGCTTGTAGGCTCTTCCAAAGGACTGAAGATTTCAATGAGGATACACAATGGTAAGAATCTACAAAGTTTTGTTAAAACATTTGACTTAGCAAAAAATTAATTCATCTCTTTTCACGGCCATATCAAACTGCAGCCTAGAATTCCATTCTTTTACATAAAATTCTAAAAAGGGGGAGGTTCTCGGAGCTTAATCTGAAGAGACAGCATGGACAGAGCCATGCCAAAGTTCGGGGGGGGGGTGAGGCAATCCCTGATGGCATTAGATAGTCCTGCTTTGCAGGAGTGTAAAAATTTAGGCAAATCAATCAACAGAATAAATCTCTAGGTTGGGAAATATCTCTGCCTCAGCTTCCACTCAGTTTAGCATTGGAATGGAAACTTTTTCCAGCCCAAGGGTCACATTGCCTCAGGGACAACCTGCTAGGGACAGCATGCCAGCATTGAGCGGGTTCAAAGACAGAAGTGGGCAGTGCAGCAGGCATGACTCTTAGCATGGTATAGCAGTCTGTATTCCCATCATGCAAAAGTCACAAGTTTTACATACACGCACCTCCACTGAGGCAATCAAAAACCATCATCACAGCTCAAATTCATATTTGTGAAGCAAAAGCACTCAAGGAGGCCACAGAGCATGAGAGCCAAGAGAGCTGCAACTGTCCCCTGGGTCTAAGGTTGCACATCCCTCATTTAGACCATGTTGAACAAAATAGAACAACGGTTCAGCTCAATGAAAAGGAGCTTCTAGGAAATACAGGATTGCCGTAGTTCTGAATTCTCCATCCAAAACATCAAGACTCAAAAGTAATGTGCCATTGAGACCTTTTTTGTGGCCTTTCACAACATTTGATACCACGCCCCCCACTGCAGTGGGCTTGGGGAAGGAGGTGTGAGGGTTCTGACAGGATCCTAGAGTCCTCCTGCCTCCTTCCCAAAGCCTAGTTAGCACTCTTCCAGCTTTGAGAAGGAGGTGGGAGGGCTCTAGGAACCCACCCAAACCTTGCACCTAGCTTAGCCAGCTTTGGAAAAGCAACTCAAGGTGTGGAGGGGTGATTGATTTTTGGGCTCACTTCCCCCCAGTGGAACAATAGTGTGCTGCCCGTGTTGAATTACTCTTGCAGCCCACTTGATAGAAAACTTGGACAGCCCTAGTTTAAACCCTACAATGCTCTACAGTGACCCAAGGTACATATGGTGAAGTTTATAGCACAGCAGAAGCTAAGTCATATTGTGGCACACCACCAAGCTGACCTGAGAAAACACTGATGTGTCCAAAAGCAGAAAACTGAGCTAAAATAATAAATCTAATGAAATATACGTACTTAAATTTCATTGTATCTGAATGCCATTGCCAGAAGCAGATAGTCCCATCAGCACCTGTAGAAGTGAGGTATCGAGTTGTTCCTTTTCTTGATGGAGAAAACTAAAGATTTTAGAAAAAGATATTGTAAATTGGTTTTAGGATTTCCTCATTCTTCCAGCTTAAAAAAACAACTATTTTACTGGGCATATGAAACACACTCACTGAATAAATATTGTTCTGGACTGCTTTTGACCATGAGAAAGTAAGCAAAAAATAATAAGGCTAATCAATAAAATAGGCCCATCACAAAAAATTTTGATGGATGGAAATTTCAAATTTGAGATGGATTTAACATGCATTTGGTCAAGCAAATGTAGTCTTGTATCTCAGTGCTAAACAAAAGCAAAGGAAGAAACAACAGTGTTCATCTACTTTACCTGTATAGAGGTTATTGAAGCTGTGTGGCCAAGCAGCACTGCAACTGGTGCACAGGTTCGAAGACACCAGACTCTGACTACTTTGTCACAGCTGCCTGCAGCAAGGAGGGTGTTTTCATAATTAACACCCATGTCAGAAATTTCAGCCGAATGTCCTCGGAGTGTTGAGAGCAAACGTCCGTCATCTGTAGCCCAAATTTTCACCAAGCAATCATCTGAACCCTAATGTTTCACACACAAAAAAAATATCCAAAGTATAACATGCAGAAGTGCCACTGTTTTCACTATGACCCTAGAGATGTATGTATCCCTTCTTTTTGCTAACTGCCTGAGTGCCATTAGGTTTGGTAGTAGTAGTAGTAGTAGTAGTAGTAGTAGTAGTATATCCCTGGCCTTCCTCCAAGGAGTGCAAAAAAGCGTAAACAATTTCCTGCACCCACCCACCCTTTATCCTCACAACAATCCTGTGATCACAATAGTGAATGTGTTTTGGTCTTGGGTCAACCCCCGATGCTTTATCATTTCTTAGCACTGCTGCCACTGGAAAATGACCTTAATCCAACAATTAAGGATAATTCTATTGTATTGCTTATGGCTCATATGGTTATTGCTCAATAATGGAAATCATGTATAATGCTATTTAGAGATAGCATTCAATAATGTCTGGGATATAGCCCTGTCTTAATGTCGTACACAACACAGACAAGTGATGAGTGTTGCAGTGAAGAAAGACTGGTTCAAGAGGGTGGATGGACTATACCGAAGAATAATAATCACATAAAATGTAATGATTCTTTTAAGGTAATTAATTTTCTGTTATCTATTCTGAGTCATAAATAAATAAATATTAAATACCTTCATTGGCATTTAAAATCACTGGGATAATTAAAAGGACAAGGGTGAAGCTGTCGAAGGTCATAAGGTCACACTGAGTGTCTCAGTCTATACTAATTATTCTACAATCTGCAACTGGATTCTGTTATGTTTACTCCAAGCTGCTGTTTTGTTTTCTTGAAGTTAATAAAAAATATTTTTAAAAACCAGCCTGTGATGTTGGGATCACCCTGTGATGTTGGACTGAGAGAATGAAATTGACTCAAGGTCCACTAGTGATTAGGGATTAGAACTCAGATCTCTCTGATGACTTAGTCCAGTACTCTAACCACTACAAGAGAATGCTTTCATGCCCTGTTTGAGAGTGCCCCAGGGTAATGTTTTGAGTGTTGTGAGAAGCAAAACAAATAGCTAGATGGATCTCGAGTCTGGTCCATCCTAACTTGGAGGGCTTCATGCTGTCCTGCAAAGAAAATGCTACAGTTGTATGAAGGACCAGCAGCTTCTGTAACATTCCCGTAAGTTGTTTGTGAGCTATAAAAGTAGCAAACACGAAACCAAGGACATAACATTCCTCTTCGAAAAAGTGGAGTTTCTAGATGATTGACTATAAGCAAAATATAAAACCTTTTCATTTTCTTTTTAAAGGACACATGCATTCTTTCTTTTCCTTTTCTTTTTTAGTAAAGATCACATAGTCTTCAACTGGTTGGTTGGGAGCCACTGCCACAGAGGTATGGAACCTCCGAACATGAGTTTAATTGGGGCGTAAGGTCTCATCATTTGTCCTAAAGACCAATTCAGCCAAATACCCAATATCATATAGATATGACAGCAGGTGTGGGCAGGTAACTGCAGGACTTGGATGAAAGGGTGCCTGCAAAGCCCCCTGCACAGGGCTGTTGGTGCTTGGGAAGCACAGTACAGGCATTTTTGCAGAAGTTTTATTTCAAACCACATAGGCAAAAATGGGCCACCAAGTGATTTACGGCTTTACAACTGGGCTGTCCCATCCAACTGCCAAGCTTGACCCACAAGTGTGTGTGGAGATAAAGATCCAGCCCCCTGGTCAGCTCCAGTTCCCCATGTCCAGATCTAAGGTAGATCACAACAGAAGCATTACCTACCACTATACCGATATATGCTAAAATATATGAGGGGTAAATAAGAAATGAAGTCTCAGATGTGCTTGATTTAAAGGTGGTTCCTTGGTCCGAAAACGGTATTTTGAGAGAGCAAAACAAACAAACAAAGTCAAGCAATGTTTTGAAATATTGCAGTTTTCTTCAACTCACTGTGAAAATTCGCCGCCCAGTGCGATCAAAGGCTACACAATACACAGAGGACAGATGCCCAAGAATTCTCTTGTGCATCTTGATGTGCTGGTAGAAGGACGAGGGGAACAAATGGCTGAAACGCCCATATCCAGTTGTTTGCCTGGCACAGATTATATTTACTAAAAGCGAGGGAGAAGGGAAAAACAGTTATACCAATGACTTAAACTGCTGTAAATCTACTTATCCACCAATAAAACAGAGGTTCGCATGGCAACCATTAGAGCAGTATCAGGTGTGACAACAGGTCTGGCCTACTTATGGCTAATATTAGTTGAAAACATGTAAGGCCATCTTGGAAGAAGTCATGGTGGGTGCAAGGGGACTACAGAAGCGCCACCCTCCCACTGAAAAGCCCCTACACAGTATAAGGGCTGTTACAATGTGTTGGCATGTACAGGCCTGGCAGTGCCAGATTTATGGTCCTCAGGACCCTGTGTATGGTCCTCTATATTCTCGCGCTCAAAGGTGATTTCACCAAAACATGCTGGGTATTTCACTACAGTGGTACCTAGGGTTAAGAAATTAATTCATTCTGGAGGTCTGTTCTTAACCTGAAACTGTTCTTAACCTGAAGCACCACTTTAGCTAATGGGGCCTCCTGCTGCTGCTGTGCCGCCACACGATTTCTGTTCTCATCCTGAAGCAACGTTCTTAACCCGAGGTAATATTTCTGGGTTAGCGGAGTGTGTAACCTGAAGCATATGTAACCTGAAGCGTATGTAACCCGAGGTACCACTGTATTTTATTAAACGTATTTAATGCCATTTTGAACATTGCCTCTTTTTTCTGCTCTTGCTTATTTTGTTAAGCCTCCTGTTACTGTCATTTAAAGCTGTTCCTTTTAAAGTTTCTGGTTTTTTAAATAAGCACTTTTATTTTTGAGCCAAGCTTCACATTCCGTCACTGTTATACACATACACATACATAAAGTTGGGTTTTGAGATTTTTTTCTTGTTTATAAACAAAATTTAAAATTATTTTTACTAACGTTTCAGGTTTTATTTTTATTTTTAAGTGTTATCTACTCCCACCATAATATCTTTAAAAGATGGTGAGTCAGTGGATGCTGTTTGCTCACAATCAGGATTTCATTTACTGCCATAATTCAGCATCTACAAATTAAACAAATTCCCCCAGACAAACATGTCTACGGAATGAATAGTCCTGCCTTTACAGCCTTTACAGCAAGAGACTAGATAGATGTATTTTTGTCCTTTCCATTTTTTTATAATACAACTTTTTCTTACAGGAAAAGTAAGTGCATATTTTAATGCATTCTACATGTACCATGGCAGGAATTGCTGATGATACTAAAAATGTTCTGGCTGGAAAAAAAATCACCTGCCCCATTGTATTAATGTTCTTTCTATGATGCCATAAATCTAAGTTAACTTTTGGGCTAAAGAAAAATTTCCAATATAAGAAGCCACTCCATAAATAATAAACATGCACTTAAACACTGTAAGTTATTCCTTACCCACATTTGGTGGTTTTGAATAGTTTGAAGGTACTTCAGGGGGCCTTCCTCTGTGGAGAGCTGCAAATGCTGATACTTTCCAAGCTGTGTGCCTACAATCTGTGTGAATAAGATTCAAAGCTGGTAAAAAAACTTGAGCTGAATGCTTGAGTTCTACAACCAATACTGCTTTGTTTTTCCAGAACTATGAAAGCCGTGACTTCTCTGAGCTCGTTCTCATTCCTCCCTTCTCTGCAAAGCTATTTCTGGGAAATGCTTGTACTTATTCAGAAAAAAAGCTTTCAAGAGACGCAATGTTGCCTGTTTCAACGTTTCATTTCAACTAATTACTTTCTTTCTGTCTATTTGCCCATTTATTTTCAATGTTAACCAGAAGTGCAATTTATGTAAAAAACACAGAATAACATGTTGTTTTCACTGCTTGCTTTATGTATGGTAAGTTTTTTTTATATAAAGTTAAGCCACTTTCAGGGCCTCTGTAAAATGGTACTAGAGGTTTTAAAATATGACAAAGGAGAAATGCCACATATCTTACCTTTGGCTGCCCTTAGTAATGACTGCCGTCCCACTCCCAGCAAAGTCTGCACCCCAAGCACACTCTGTGGGATCTCCTTATCCAATAAAGGTCCAATGCGTTCACAGATTTTGAGAAGATAGTTTGGAGGGATGTGAGCATTGGCTGCCACCTAAATTATTTTTTTAAAAGATAATTAATGTAAGAGCTTTTCTTCTATTTCCCCAACATATCAGCATTTTTCAGTTTATTGAGTGCCAAGCTCCTGTTTCGTATTTATCTGATTACAAAGTGGAGGGAAATGTCCTCTATCCCACGCCTAGAACAGAGAGTACCTCAAAATACAATGCAGTAAAAGATGAAAGGAAGCAGGACATCTGCACCAGCAGTGGTGCAGGTACAGCCTTTATATTCACTGCAATTGAGGAGGCACTTTTCCCCAAAGTGCTTAACTTCCCAAGACTGTTAGGAATTATTGTTGTTGTTGTTTAGTCATTTAGTCGTGTCAAACTCTTTGTGACCCCATGGACAAGAGCACGCCAGGCACTCCTGTCTTCACTGTTAGGAATTTTTTAATTTTTTCATTAAAAAAATAAGCTAGAAAGCTTAAAAGCAAAAACAAACAAACAAACCCAAAACTGTGCCCAGTTCCTAAACTGCTGTGAATAGCAGTCTCCTTTGAACTAGTGCTCTTAACCACACCATTCTCAGGTGAAGAAGCTGCAGACACAGAGGACATCATGGAACAGAAGGAGGGTTTGCTCTCAGAATCGGTCTCAAATATCCCTATCTCCTTGGGAGTTCCAGTATCAGAGAAGCCTGTGATGCCAGTGCCTCTCTGCTTGCATTCCTCAGACTTCAAGGAATCAAATTTGGAGGCCACCTAGAACTTTGGCCTCCCTCATGCCTTTTAAGAGTTGAGACTCTGTTCATGGAGCAAGGAATGTTGCTCAGAGGAAGCTGCAATCCTCTTTAAGGCTGACTGGGTTTTTTGCTTGTTGGAGCAACATTCAAGCCTGCCCTGTCCAACCGCCACACAGAACTGCCCAACTTGCTTGTTGCCTTTTGAATTTTGATCCCTGCTTTGCCTATTCTTACTTAAATTGACTGACCCTCTGCTTGTGTGTCCACCAACCTTTCCTTGACCTGACTTTGCTTCCTAGTTTTAGAACCAGTGCTGGCAGTATGTGGCCTGTTGTTCCTAGACTCTGTGCCAAGCACGAAGGCCACACTTGGGCAAGAACCCAATTCCACAGCTGGTACCGCTGCCTAGGACACAACACAGTAATTGAGCTAATACAGTAAGCCTGCAACTTATGCACATTAAACTTGTGTACATTCAGGTTTACACACATGGCAAAAAAGATTAAAAATTAGAAAGGAGGCAGAAAGGGGCAGGGTGCTAGGGAAAATGGCATTGGCAATCCCAGCCCCCACTGAACCCAACTATACACGATTCTGGCTTTAGGCACGATCTGCGGAATACAACCACATAAGTTGAATTACTATACAAGATTCTATGAATGTGCAGCAACTCCCAATAAAGCTTCAACCCTCCTGCCCCAACAAGTCTCTGACTATGTCTTGATTCAGGCATTGCACCAAACTGCAACTTGTGCTTCCAAATGAATAGGCAAATAGGAATTTGGCAGCTGCTTATCTGCTTTCATAGAAATCTGCCTCACACCAGATCTGACCATTTGTCCATCTAACCCTGCGGCCTGGTGCACACTTAAAAAGCCATGATTATCAAGGTCAAAACCGCGCCAGAACATACTGCCTGGTTGCTCCTGCTTCACTCCTCCCCTGGTGATCATAAAGCCATGGTTTGTTCTTGGCTTGCTGATCATAGTTTCTTGGGGAGAAAGAAACCACAATCCTGGTTCAGCTGTAACTACAAGTCAAGGCTTCATGGTTTGTTCCTTCTGTCTGTGTCAGTGGAGAAGCCAAGTGGGAGTACACTGGCAGCAGGCACGAGCAGTACTGCTCAATCCTGCAAAGCCATTGGCCATGGCTTATCATTATGTGTCTTCCTCCATGTTGTGTCTACTCAGGGTATCCTCACAGGGGAATTGTTCATGGAGTTTTCTTGGCAGGGATACTGGAGTGGCTTGCCGGTTCCTGCTCCAGGTGGATCACATTTGGTCGAAACTCTCCACTATGATCTGTCCATCTTGGGTGGCCCTGCACGGCATAGCTCATAGCTTCTCTGAGTTATTCAAGCCGCTTCGCCACGGCAAGGCAGTGATCCATGAAGCAGACATTATTATTACATTATTATTAGTAGTATGTTGGTTGCATATTTGCTCTGTGACTCTTACAACAAGCCTGTTTCATTGTGCTTGTGTGATTACCCTTATTGTTGCATTTCTTGGAGTTTCCAAAATCATGGATATTTCAGCAAAGTACATTTTCCCACATAATTCCCTACCTGAGGAAGGATCACATAGAGGCAAAAGCAACCATTTTTATGTGAAATAGCTATAAGTAAGAATTAACTCCCTTTTCTATTTTGTCTACACAGAGAAGAATTATATGTGTAACTCAATGTTTAGTTCACCGTCATTAAAAATTCTGTTCAGTAGTAGAGATGGATTGTCTGTATACAAGGCTGGAGTCCTGTACTACTTTGAGCACACAAAAACCAGTAGAAAATATTACCATGATATGCAGAATTTAAAATAAACCTAAGCTGACTAGCTGCAGGAGCTTCCTGCAGCCAAACAGAAGCCGCACTTTGGTTTCCGAACATTTTAGAAGTCAAACAGACTTCCAGAACAGATTCCATTTGACTTCCAAGGTACAACTGTATTAGGAACATTTGGCTATTCTCTTCACACAAATTAAAATATGTTGCGTAATCAAATTTTGCATTTTAATGTTATTCCAAATTCTAACATTTATAGCTCTTTAAAATTCATATCAAATGAGGATTCTCATAATTCTCACATGATTATATAATTTAGCAGTGAAGTCTCTTATTATTTATTGTTAATTCACCAAAGAACGAAGGGTGGAATACATAGGTCTCCCATTTCTCCCTTCACAATACCCCTATGAGGAAGCTTAGGGTGAGAGAGTGCTGCTAAGTCAGGAATGGAGAACCCTTTTCGGTCTGAGGGCTGCATTTTTTCCTGGGCAACCTTCTGGGGACCACATGCCAGCAGTGGGCAGGTTCACAGGCAAAAGTGGGTGCATCAATGAATATAAGCTAAATTCTACACACATCCTCCATATCCTCCATCCAGGCAAGTGAAAGTCATCATCGTTCAAGGCAAAACCACTCAAGGAGGATGTGAAGCAGGGCCTGTGAGGGATGTGGCCTGAGGATAGCCCCAAGAGGACTAGAGGGCTGCACTTGGCCCAAAGGCCTGAGGTTCTCAACCCCTGCTCTAAGGCAAACTTTCTCTAGCAACTTTGCCACACCAGCTCTCTTGCAGACAAGGGAGGGGACAGGGATAACAGATCAGAACAGCAACCATCCTAAAGTTACCAAGTAAATCCTGCGGGTAAGCTAAAATTTGAACTACACACTTCACAGCTTACAAACTGCATTAAACCAGATCTAAGCAAGTATCTAGCAATTTATATCCCACCTTCCCAATAGTAACAAATGCCCAAAGCAGCTTATAATACCGTGTTCCTTAAAATCCGAAAGCTACTTAAAAAGCTACAGTAAATAAGGAACAGCAGTAAAACCCAGGGCTTATAAATGTTGCAAGTGTGCTGAATCAGTGGGCACATTTGCACAACCAAATCTTAGATTAATAGCAAGCAGTGGAGAGCTGCTCACAGCCCCTTTCTTGTGCCCAGATGACAAGACCCCATTCTCTGCCTCACTGATGTGGTCCAAAAGAAAGCAGAGCACTACATTTGGTACCAGCTTGGCTGCAGGAGTTGCCAGAAGGAGGTTATAAGGCGCCATCCAACCATATTTGTGCAGGATTTACTGCTTTTCTTCTCCCAAAGAAGTTTAGGTTCAGATTCTCCTTCTCCTAGATGGGCTATCATATTTTTCTCCCTATAGGACGCACTTTTCCCCCTCCAAAAATGAAGGGGAAATGTGTGTGCGTCCTATGGGGCGAATGCAGGCTTTCGCTGAAGCCTGGAGAGCGAGAGGGGGCGGTGCGCACCGACCCCTCTCACTCTCCAGGCTTCAGGAAGCTATCCGCAAGCCTTGGGAGCCCGCGGGAGTTCCCGCCGGGCTCCCACGGCTTGCGGAGAGCTGCCTGCATCCCGAAGCCTGGGGCGCGCTGAGCTTCGGGCAGATATCCGCAAGCCTGGGGAGACCGGCGCGACTTCCCGTCGGGCTCCCTAGGCTTACGGATAGCAGCCTGTTCTGGGGGCTGGGGTCGGGGGAAGCTCGAGCTACCCCCGCCCCAGCCCCGCGCCTGGGGGGGAAATAATTTTTTTCTTTATTTCCCCCCAAAAAAACTAGGTGCGCCCTATGGGCCGGTGCGCCCTATGGGGCGAAAAATACGGTACTTTCCCAGATTGACAAGCCCCATCTGCCCCACACTTCTGTCTATAGCATGTGCAGAAACCACCTTCTTGATCGTTGGACTTACTATTGGTCCCCTCCGCTCAATCTGCCACAGCCTGTCTTTGAATACAAGGGAAGTCTCTAACTCACCAAAAGTTTGAGAGAGCCATTGGCTACCCTCACCTGGTTTAGCTAGTCAGTCGAAGCAGTTTCCCAGGTGTAGCCAGTTTTGTATGCTGACAGCTTCTAGGAACCACAGGTGAGAGCTGAGTGCAGGGTGGAGACCAAAGAAGACAAACTACCCCCCAAGAAGCACAAAGTGTTCCCCACCAGAGGTACTACTGCACATAAAATCATTATAATAAAAAACATCAGAGCACTAGCCCTTTCCTTAAAAACAGTGAGTTCCCAAGGATTTCTTTAACTTTTAAAGTTATAATGTAAATTTGTGGCTCATGGCAAGATTTTTTTGGAATAAATGCTGCTTGTTAAGTAACACTGCCACAGCAAAACACATTTAAATCAAAGGTTGGGAAAATACTACATAGTAGCACAGTTTTCAAAGAAAGATTTTTATGCAGGTAAAATGATTTCCAGTTGTTAAAAACAGCAACAATAAATCCCCAGAGCACTAAAGCTGACAGATTCCTTACCCAAGGTATTTCTTATATCTTGTTGATTTTTTTTATTGGCATATCTGAACTGACATATTCACAAGGAGAGATAATTTGCAAAAAATCTCATGTTTAAGTCTCTGTTCCTCTTTTTAAAGAACCATCTACACAGATAGAACACGGATACCTGAACAAATAAAATTATCTGGCATAGAAATAACTTTTTTGATTTTTCAATATCTGGCCTGAAAAACAATATAAACTTCAAAGGTATAGAATAAAATAACTCAAAGGTATAGAATAAAATTCCAGACATGTATGGAAATCAGATGCCTAAAATGGCATCTGGGGGGAATATTTTTCCAGGGCTTTTTTGTGGGGCGCAAAGCAAGGGCTCCAGCTGCCCATGATGCCACTGCTGTTGGTGCTGACCACTGCCTCTGTTGCTTGGCCATGCATGGCCATCTTGTCAGAGAACAGCTTCTCCGAGATACAGGTGGAGTGCTAGGTAGCAGCGGTGCTTCGGCATGTGGCGGCGGGTGCAGTTTCCTAAGCACAGCGGGCTCTTGCTGTGACCACAGTGCCAGCACCTGGCATGCCTTTACCAGGCATCCCTTCCAAAGTCTGCCTGCCCAGCCACAAGGTGTGAGCACTCCTGCCCAATGGTTCCCACCATTTCCTGCAGGTAAAGGGGAGGAAACGTGGGCTAGTTTGTGTGAAAGAGAGAGTGTGTGCACTGTACAGTTGCGGCTCTTTGGGCGTTTTTCTAAAATGAAAGACGGGAAGCCTAGTATGCTCTCTCCGCCCCCGCCCCCCCAGGTTAAGTTAGATCAGGGATAGCCGACATGGTACTTTCCGGACATTTTGGATTAAAAACCATTAGCCCAAGCCATCATGGCTGATGGTTAGGCATCATGGGAATTATAAGTCCAAAACATCTGGAAGTCACTATGTTGACCACGAGTAGATGAGCAGCAGATAATCCTACCCCCAACATTCTAAAAAGCAGGAGAGATGTAGAGTTCTACTGCCAAAAGAATACCTGTATTCTACTAGTCAATAAGAAGGTTGTTTGTCTAGTTAAGTATCACATGTCTATTCACCAGGCATACAAATTACTCCCCTCAAAAAGTTCAGTGCTCCCAACTTCACAAACAAGGACTTAAGATGAACCCTGCTGCATCAGGGAAAGTACTGTTCCAACAGGGATTTAGTTGTCCACTATAAGAACAAGAAGTTCTTGGCTATGGCCTGATCCATCATTGCTCTTCTTATCAGGCCAAAGGTCCATCAAGTGCACCACACTGCTTGGTACACTGGTCAACCTGACCCATCTAGGGAGCTCACAAATTGGAGAATGAAGCAAATAATGTGACACACACAGCCAATTCAATCAACTGGTATTCAAAATAATACTGCTTCTGAAGCTCCAAGTTTGTTTCATCTGTGTTGGCTACAAACTATTAATCTATCTGTCAAAAAGCGATCAAAGCCCTTTTAAGATAATTTAAGATAGTAGCCATAATCATATATTATGACAGGGAATCCCATAAATTAATTACATCAGTGTAACCTATACAAGTGATCCCTCTTTTTATTATTATTCTTTTGTCCTGATGGAATTGTCATAGATAACTGCCTAGCTGACCAGAGGCAGAATGGGACAGGCAGGAGAATAAAAACCAAATTAACCAAGGTCAGAACAAAAGATAGCTGGGTTCTGGTGGCTCAGTACATTTAATGCAGTGCTGCAAATCAATAGTTATCTTAACAATTTGCAAAGTGAACAACTAAATAGTGCAATTTGTTTTCACCCTTGGTATGAAGCCCTGAAAGGGTAGACCAGAGGCCAATTAATCTGTAAATAAAAAGCCACTTGATTCTAGCAAACAGGTATGATTGGACAGACATTTGGAGTCCTGGGTATGTCAAGATAAGGAAGAAACAAAACAATGAAGCTGCTTTGTTTTGTAAAAACAGCTGCCAGTAAAGAGAATGGGGAGAATATTCATGCTTCTTAAACAGGATTTGTTGTTATGCAGTTGGTGGTCCAACCCCTTTAGCAAGAGGGCTACTCTGATTACACTATAGTTCATAAGCAGAACCCAGGGGTCCTACCTTGAATAAAATATTGGGGATCCCAAGTAAGCCTTGCCCCCACATAATCAAATGATGCAGTGCATGGACACCATCTGAATGACGATGCCTATCAATATTTTTTATGGGGTGGCTAGGAATTGGCTCCTATGGCAGAACCCCATCACCACTAATAGCTTTGGGGCAGCCTTGCCTCTAATCTTCTGAGCTAGAGGAAAAGCTGAAACCATGCAATTTTTACTCAGCGTACACCCACTGAAATTAGAGGACCTATGTTTGTCACGTTCATTAATTTTAATAAGTCTACTCTGAGCAGGGCTCACATAGCTGGACTTTACCACTGTCCGGCCTTTCTGGCACTTGTAGCTGATGAATTATATGACATGACCATCTAGACTTTTTGTTATAATTTACTTATTAAGACACATATACTCTTTATTTGCATTATGAAGGAAATAATATCAACCTCCCTTACCTGGTGCCTGCAAAAGCAACTGAGACAATGTATGCATGTAAAACATTTTTTACACTTAAAATGTGCTACAAAAATATTTGATCCACGATCCTATCTGCACTTGCTCTGCAGTCTTCCTCCAGAGATACCTTTGGTCTCTTTTCAGGGCAAGTTAATTATTTCAGCCTTGTTTGTCTTCTGCTGGTCTGTGAGAATTATATTTTATCTTGCTGTTTTGATTTTATTTACAAAATTGCCTTTTACTACATATTTTAAATTTAGAACACTACTTGGAGAGGGACTTCAGTCTGAAAAGCAGTTGAGACTTATTAGAACATATCTGCACAGTGCATTGCACATTGTATTGTTATTGTGCTTCTTTGCATATATACTCCTGACTACACTAGTAGCAAACTAGTTTAATTCCCAAATGGCAATGTATTAGGGGCGTTATCTAAAGCAAGAGCATCTGCTCCAGTTTAGTTACAAAAAAGTAATAGTAGCTCAGTGAAAAGCATCTGCTTGCCTGCAGAAGGTCTCTTGTTCAATCATTGCATCTCAAGGCAGGGCTGATAATGTTCCCTGTCTGAAATCCTGGAGAGTCACCAACAGTCATTGTAGACAATACTGAGCATGATGGATCAATTGTCTAAGGGTATAAAGCAGCTAACTAGGATCCCAAGTATGAAAATGACTATGCTGATGTTGTGCTTGTTTGTCAAAACAACACTATTTACCCTAAGGCTCAATGCCAGTTCTGACACTATCCTTTGCATCTTCAGAATGGGTCAGGAGTAGTTTGGTAGATGCCTTTTAAGTAGAACTGCAGATTTAGAAGAATCATATCTAGTCAAAAGGCCTGCCAGTATGCAGGGAATCCCATACTAGCTTTGTATATAAGTCCACAAAGACAAGCACACAAACACCCCAGAGCAAGGAGACTCGGGTCTGATAATCTACTCATCCAGGCAAATGGTCAACTCCAAGTCTAACACATCTCCAATAAATTATCATCCAGTTTTTTCTCGGTAAGTTTAAAGCACATCCATATATGGATGCAAGAAACTTAATAACTTTATAGGATAGGCTGTTCTCAGTACCTTCGGATTGCAGCTCTCAGGATTACCTGGGCAAGGCAAAACAAAAACAAAAACACAACCTTATGGGGTAAAAAAGGTTGTTTAAAAGGTATTGCCTCCGTTTAAGGAAAATATAAATTGAAGAGAGTGCCTTAGCTACGGCGGGACTAGCATGGTTTTTTGCCCCAGGTGAAGCCTCCAGACAGGCACCATTGAGGCTCACTGCCTGTCTGTGTGAATGCAAATGTGCATGGAGATGCCAAACGGGATCTTTGACCTAGGTGAAAAACATCCTAGTTTCATCCCTCCTTGAACACCTTGCATTGGTCTATTACTATAGTCACGTAAATTAAAACTAGGCATGGCTCTATGAAGTCAGAGATCCAACAACTAGATCTGTCAACCTCTAGCAACTCATATTCACAACCATTTTTCTTCCACTATAGAATGTACAAATGTGCTGAGTGTATGGTCATTTCTAATTATAACCACCAGTATTGGTTGAGTATATTGTTCACTTGCAGCAATAGGATAGGAGAACCTTTCCTTACAGAAAGATTCTGCCATGTAAAATAGGTGTCACAAGTACTGGTAGCAATTACTATAGTATTTGCTTGTGTAAATATACCAGCCAAGTATTAACAACCATACTCCTATCTAAGTAATATTTCATACCTATAAAGCTTGATCACTGACTCACAATCAAAGGAAGGTTTCCTGAAATGAATGTCAGAAATATTTAAGTACCTTGAAAAGTCAGTGAAGACTTAAGAGAAATTAATCTGATCTCCTTAAATTCACTTTATTCCCAGTCATAAGATCAGCAAAAACAGAAGAAATGCAACTTCTTGCTTATAAGAAATTACAAATCTTGCCACACAATTCTTTACATGGTTTTCCATCAGTTGTTTTTCATATTCTAATTGTACTGGCTTGTTTCTGTTTTGCCTCTGCTGGTTTAATTTTCCTGCTGGCGTTAAAAAGACAGTGGGTCGGGGGAGAGAAGCTTGACCTCAAATGGTGGAAAAATTAAACTGGGCAAGGACAGAAGGGTCCATTCAAACAAACTAAATCATATTCTTTCCTGCTTACAAGTTTTTCCTCTCATATCTAATTTCAAAAGCCACACTCAGCAACCTGGAAATATGGAGGTATGTTTATATTACCCAGTGAGATGAAATATGTTGCTAAAGACCAGCAGCCCATCCTTATTAGCTTCCAAAAAATAAAATATTAGGTATAGGTTAAGAACTAAGGATGAGGAACCCGTATCACCCCAGGTGTTGTCAGAATAAAACTCCTATTATTCCTGATCACTGGCCATGCTAGTGGACCGTTCCCCATACATGAACTAAGGGATGGAATTAGCCCTAGTGAGCAGCTTCAGATCATCATTTATAATATATTACAATTTGAAGCGAAGTACCCACTAAACAGTTGAACATGCCCAGTGGCCAATATCAGGGGTCCTCAAAATGTCATAGGTAGACAGTGGTCAATGAGATTCATTCAGCTAGTACACAATATGGGCACATTAAATATGCATATTTTATTGCTTCCTTTTCCCTTATATTTTATTGTATTACAACATGAATTCTATGGAATGTAAATTATAATAAAAGAATACAATCTATAAAGAACAAAAAAGCAATAAAAATAACAACATCATACAGCATCTAGCATAGTGCATTAGTACAAGGCTAAAAGGGAAAGGAGCAAAATTTTCAGAACTACTTGTATTCTGCAAAAAAACATAAACCTATGGAATCAAGGTGGTCAGAAAACACATCAGTAGGGTTTAGATCAGAGGTGTAACAATAGTCTTCCTTTCCTCAGGAGCCTCTAAATTAAACAGGAGTACCAGACATAAGAGATAGGAGTTTATAATTCAAAAAAAGTAATGAACAATTACACTAACTGTGCTACAGTACCAGCAGAAGCAACCATACAATGTTGACTTTAACATCATATTCCATATAATGATCGCCACACACAGCAACTGGCATACTCCAGCATTTGATGACATAGCCCATTTTAGAATCAAAACCAGAAATGTATTCTAAAAATATGTAATATTTTATACTCAGTAAATCAGTTCGCATTAATGCACTTCTCACAACTCATAACTTGATGTGCCACATTATCATCTCACCAGCACAAATTGTAAAAACGAAATGAATCCAAGGATTGCCTTCCAATAAACTTTCAGCCCTTCTCCCTATTTACATTCCCCTTTTGGTCAGCAAGAATTACAATTCCTTTATTTCTCAAGCAAATATGAATGTTTCCCATGTTTAAAGCAATGTACTTCCATACTGATCTTCACCATTCATAAGCAAAACTTAACATATAATGACTCACTATAATTTGTTTACATTTTACATTTTGATCTAAAGTGTAAAATAAATATCTATCAGCAAATGCTCTGTTTCCACATAATATGGCTATACAGTGAGAGTGTAGTATTTTTCTTTCGAATGCTGCAAAAAAAAACCACCCACCCTTCTGTTCAGTTCCTATCTTTAAAGCTGCAACCAATCAGCAGGCAACTCTCATTTGCAAACACGGAACTCCAGCTTGGTAGGTGCAGAATCATTGGCCTGAGCTTTGTACGTGCCCTCAGATAACCCTCCCCGTTCCCCGATTCACACAAAAAATAAACCAGGAACCCCTTCCCAAGTGACTAATATTAACATTACTTTTCCTTTCTCCCTCGGCTGGAGTAGAAAAGAAGGAGAAAGGCAATAACTCTGCCATATCTTCCATAGCTGAAGCAACCCCGACCCCACCTGCAAGTTTAAAAAAGCCAGCCTTCACTCACCAAATCCTCAAAACTTCTTCGATGCTCTTTGCCTTGCCAATCCAGGCGCCTTGGGATCAACTGAGTGGGGCGGGGGAGGAGGTGCAAGGAAGAGATACAGGTCTTGCAATTAAAAGCACGTTCGAAATGGAGAAAACAAATGATTCCCTTATCTCCCAACAACTCCCCCACTGATTCTTACAGCTGCATGCCATGTCACTTACACTCAGCAGATGGGTGTAAAGAAAAAAACTTCTGAAGATAAAGGAAAAAAGGTTTACATGTAAAAGCTGTCCTACTTAGTGTGGGAGAGAGCCCTTTACATTTCATGCAGCTTCTCCTTTGTTGGCCTGGAACAGTTCTTCAGAAAAGAAAGCCTATCTGGCCGTTCCACAAAGCCTCTACTAGCTCCTTGACCAAAATATACCCACTCTCTCACTCATTTGCCACCCCAGGGTATCCCACAAGCAAGCACTACAGGGGGAAATAATGCTCCTTTCCTGAGCAGATAAAAACTGCATGTACTGTGTTGTCACATTTGGGGTGGGGTGGGGGAAGGGTGGAGGAAGAAACCAGGAATGATAGTAGCAACACCTCCCTCTTTCTTTCTTTCTTTATCTTTTTAAGAGCCAAATGAAAGGTCACCAAAAGCAAGCACGGTTTCTTTAAATTGAGACAGCTGCTCCGTGAATAAATATAATTTAAAAACAAAATAAGAGGGGGTGGAGACGGAGGCTTCGTTGCAAAGGTGTGCAATTAATACCTATCCCAACAAGTTCTTCACGGATAGCAAGATTTGTGGGAAGGGGTTACGAACCAGGAGGGCATTTGCACGGCTACTGAAGCGAGGATAGGGGTCAAGGGCTGAAGAGGAGGCATATATTAATTCGGCATTAATCAATCCCTCACACACAGCCAAAAAAAAAAAAAACCCCCACTCAGACCACATGCTGGGACATTACCTGGTGTTCTTCCAGCTCCTCCACCAGCACCTGAGGAAAAAGACATACAAATACACACACAAAGAGCGTGAGGGGAGGCAATAGAGGTCCCTTCCCCACAACCCCCTGACTTGAAAAAAAAAAAACCCAGCTCCATTCTAGAACAAGACCGCCGCCGCCCCCCGACCGACCACCACAACCACGCTAGGTTTTGCCCACAAACCCTTCACACCTGGGCAGATTGCTTGCACGGTCCGGACTGGAGAAAGCGGGCAATTAGGTAGTACAGCTCTGAGGAGGAGGAGAAGAAGAAGAAGCCAGGTTAAAGCAGGGCGAGGGAAGCCCAAGGAGGCAGCCTCCGCCTCAGCCCCCGCGGCACCCGAGACTCACCGGCTTCCAGCTGAGTCGGGGCGGCCGCCGCCATCCCTCCTCTTTCCTCACAAGAAGGCCCGTCAGGAAGGAGCACCGGGGGAGAAGGGAAAGGCGCCGGGGGCGCCGCCGTCGCTGCCGCTGTTGGGGATGGTCCCTGTCCCAGGAAAGGGCGGGCGAGCTGCCTGCCTGAGGAGCGGCTCCTGTTACGACCGCCCGGAACAGCCCCAGCGGCTGGGTATATATGCTGCCGCTGCCGCACGCCGCCTCATTAGCGCCTCGCCGGCTCCATGTAGCCCCCGCCGCGGAGGAGGGACCGAGCCCGTGCCGGCCCTCAGACTGGCTGCTCGCCTGAAGGGGAATGGAGGAGGACGGAGAGAGGGGAGAGACAGCGGCGGCTCCGTAATTACGGGGTGAGGGGGGGGGGGATAGAGAGAGAGAGAAGGGAAGCAGGCAGGAAGGCTGTTCAGTAGCCGAGGGAGCCTCCGGCCGCATGGGGGCGGTGGAACAGGCTGGCCTGTGGGAGGCGGCCGAGGCGGCGGTCGGAAGAGGCAGGGAAGGCGGAAAAGGGGAAGGGGGCTTGGGCCTAGCGGAGCCTGAGGCCTGCGCACCCCAAGGGCCTTGGGCTGCCCCCCGATTCCGCCCCTCGGCTTCTGCGGCTTGATCTTTGCCCCAGATTGGGAAGAGGTGGCCATGGTCGTCGGCTGTCAGTTTCAGAAATGTCGGCTGCTCGCTTGCTGCGTTTAATTTGTTGATTTTATCCATATGCAAAATAAAATAAAAGATTATTATTTAAAACCCCATCCTTTGTTGTTGTTGCTTTCAGGAGTGCAGGGATGCGTTTCCGAGCTCCCGATCTTCCTGCCCGACAATTATCCTCACGCATCAGCCTCTTGAGGTAGGTTAGGCTGAAATAAAACCTCCCTAGCCCAGTGAGCGTAGTGGTGGAATGGGGGATTTGAACTTGGACACCCCCCCCCCCAAATTCGGTCTTGGCAGGGCATGTATGGAAATGTGACGATCACTTGTCAGAGCTGTCAACATTTCGTGCAAGGGAGTTCAAAAAGCACACATTATTATTACCTTTACACACTAGGTGTAAAGGTAAAAGGACCCATGGATGGTTCAGTCCAATCAAAGGTGACGGGTTGCAGTGCTCATCTCGCTTTCAGGCTGAGGGAGCTGCCATTTGTCCACAAACAGCTTTCTGGGTCATGTGGCCAGCATGACTAAACCGCTTCTGGGACAACAGAACACCATGACAGAAACCAGAGCGCACGGAAACACTGTTTACCTTCCCGCTACAGTGGTACCTATCTACTTGCATTGGCATGCTTTCAAACTGCTAGTGGCAGGAGCTGGGACAGAGCAATGGGAGCTCACTCCGTCACGGGGATTCGAACTGCCAGCGTGCCAGCCGGCTAGCCCAGGAGGCTCAGTGGTTTAGACAACAGTGCCAACACACTACAGTCATACCTCGGGTTACAGACCCTTCAGGTAGTGTTTTTTCGGGTTACGGACGCACCGAAACCCGGATGTACCGGAACGGGTTACTTCTGGGTTTCGGCAGTCGCGCATGCGGAGAAGCACTGAATCGCAACCCGCACATGCGCAGACGCAGTGCTGCAGGTTGCGAACGTGCCTCCTGCACGGATCACGTTTGCAGCCCGAGCATCCACTGTATGTTGTTGGCATCCACCTATCTTTAGAGACAATGGGAGTGAAATCAAACTGTTGTGTTAGTTGCAGTGAAGCAACCTTTTCAGGGCACAAGCCTGGGCAGTGTGTGTGGAAGTCCTGAGCTGCCCAGATGACAAGACGCACACCCTCGGCCTCGCTAATGTGGTTCAAAGGAAAGACCGGTATGTTTGGCACCAGTTTGGCTGCAGGAGCCTTAGGAACTCCACACATGTGTAGGGCTTACTCCTTAGCCTTTTCTCCCAAAGATGTCCCACGAGGCAGCAGAGGTTTTGGATCAGAGTTTTCCTTCTCCAAGATGCATGGGCGTAGCCAGGATTTTTGTTACGGGGGCATAACCTCAGATTTGTAATGATTTGATTTATTGATTGGAGAGCAGCTCCCCGCTATGCCCATGCCTAGATGGGCTACCTTCCCAGGTTGACAGGCCCCATCCGTCACTCACTTGCCACTACAGCACATGTAGAAACCACCTTGTTGACAGTCCACTCAATCCACCAGAGCCGCTCTTCACATGCAGGGGAAGTCCCTAACCAAGGGTTTGAGAGCTATTGGCTACCCTCACCTGCCTTAGCCAGCCAGTCAAAGTTTCATGGGGTGTAGTCACTGTTGCATGCTGACAGAATCTAGGAGCCACAGGTGAAAGCTGAGTACACATTGGGGACCAAAGGTGGGCAAACTACCCAAGAAGGAACACAATGTGTCCCCCACCAGAGGTACCAACCCACCCCATACACCCCCTTTACACTATAGGCATTGCATTATTGAGATATGAGTGGGCTTTATTTTTGGGAATGCTGGTTCCTGTGTGTGCATTGGGTTTGTTTGTATGTGTGTCTGCTGATGCACAAATAAATGATATGACTAATATTGGGTAGGCAGTTAGACCCCTTGCTTAAGAAATGTTCTAATTTCAAGCAGAAGGGTGGTTTTGTTGCGTTTTGAGGGGTCTGTTATAAATATTCAGAGAACACGGCTGTTTCTTCATGGCAAAAATTCTGAAGCGGGGTTTCTTAGCTTTCCATTTCCAGAAATATTTTTAGTGTAGTAGTTGCTATTATATTAGTTTAAGAGCAAAACGAGGATTGGAGGTGCTGCCTTGATCGAAGTATAGTCCTGCAAATTGGGGGGGGGACATGGGCATAGCGGGGATTTTTGTTAGAGGGGCAGGCTTTTGTTGGGGAGCAGAACCTCAAATTTGTATTGATTTTTATTGATATTGATTGATTTGTGGGGCAGCTGCCCCTTCTTGGTTATGCCCATAGGGTGGGGTGTTAGTCTGAATACCTGGGCACTCCTAATTCCTGGATCAGCCAGGCCAGCCTGATAATCACCTGGGAGATCAGCCAGTAATAAAGGCAAGGGGAAGATAATGAGCCATTAAGAAAAACAAATGGGAGGGGTCCATCCCTCAACCCAGATTTCATTTGGAAGACAAAAGAGAATTTTGAAGGAGAGTTTTAAGCATTGCGCCTGGAATTTTTGCATGATGTGAGCTGAGTAGGGGGGTTGGGCTGAGAGGTAAAATGGGAGTCAGTAAAACACAACAAGTTGGAAAAGGAGAGTCAGAGCCATGGCTGAGGTCAGTTTGAAGCCAAGGTTGCAGCTATGGGAGAAGCAGGACCTTCTTATTTGTTCTTTGCTTCTAATTTTCACCACCCATTCCTTTATTTTGAATATTTTCTTCTTTCGCTTCTTTTTAACTTTCCTTCTTTAAATTTGAAAACTTCCAGCAAATTTCCAGCAAAAATATGACAGTTGTTCTGATTCGTGTCAAATGTGGCAGCATCCACTTTGCTCCTCAGGGTGCCACCCCATTTTTTTGCCCACTGTTGAAAGGTAGACACTACTTCTCTGCCTGGTGGCACATCAAAATATGCACCATCCCATCAAGTTAACAGCTGAATATTTTTCATTTGCAAAGTAACAACAAAGCTGATTTGTGGTGAATGTGGAATAGTAGGAAAGGAGGTATCAAGAAATACCAAAAGGAGAAGGAAGTGGGTTTAGAAAGAAGGAAGTTAAAGTAAGGGAGTATTCATTCAAAGGATTACATATTTTTTTAATACCCTACAAGGGTTCCTGTTTTCCAGGGAGGTCCCTGATTTAGAGAAGCTGTCCTAGTTTCTGATTTGATCCTGGAATGTCCCGCTTCTCCTTAGGATGTCTGTACTACTGTATTATCATTGGAGAAATGTTGGAGGGTATGATAGATGTCCCTCTTTTCAAGAGAGAAATGTTGGAGGGTATGGAGTTATCCAACCCCCGAGCTGCCTGAAGGCAATCTTTTTCATGCTTCATACACTAACAAATTAGCTAGTATCTGTTATTATGTTGGTTTTTCATTATATTTCCAGTTTACTTATAGCATTGTTCTGATTATTAAGGTTTCATGTAAAATCCCCCCCCCCATAAATCTTGGGACCAGTAATACAGAAATGCTGTGAAGCAGTTGTTTCTGAAGAAGATGCTAATAGCAAATTGCTTATTCTAAGACATTCAGTAATTTCAAAATATCAGCCATATCCCCAAGAGCTAGGTTTGATGCTCTAGCTCAGGCATGCCCAACAGGTAGATCGTGATCTACCGGTAGATCACTGGATGTCTGTGGTAGATCACTGGCTCCCCCCAAAGAAGCTGAACAACTGTGGCTCCCCTAAAAAAAGCTCTGACCTGAACCCAAAAAAAGGGGGTAAATCACTGCTAGTTTTTAACTGAGTAGATCACAGTCTCTTGGGAGTTGGCTACCCCTGCTCTAGCTGTACAAGTTGTGCATTTTATACTCAATAGGTTGCATGGCATCCTTTTTTTAATTGATACCTACTCTACAGACCGCTCCCAGCCCCCCTGACAGCCCCGTTTTGTGTGGTAGCCCCTCTTTTTGTACAAGTGCCCCGTTCGGGCGTTCTGTTTTTATTCCGGCTGCGGCAGCTACATTGGGAAGGAGACGTGGGAGCTCCTTCCGAAAGCCGAGTTAGTGGTTCCTAAGCTTTGTGATGAAGACAGGTGGGACTCTAGGACCCTGCTGCCTGAAGCCAGGCAAGTCCATCCTATCTCAGCTTACGCTTCCATAGAAGGATCATCGGGATCTTTGCCATCCCTTCCCTTTCTGGCTTGGAAAGGCACCCTCGCCATAGGAAATCTCCAGGAAGCGGCATCCTTAGCGACTTCTTTCCTCTACGACCCCTCCAACGGTGCCGCTTCTTTCTTTTTCTTTGACTCCATCGGGGATTCTTACTGTGTCTCCTCCATCACCATTACCGGTTCCCAAGAGCGCTTGTGTTTCGCGCGCGCGCGCACACACACGCGCGCGCGCACACACACACACAGGCTTAAGCAAATTGATGTTTATTTTATTTTATTGTTATTTCTCCACCACTATCATATCGCTCAATGTAAAGGGATTGCGGCTTGTTCTTTGTTTTCCGCTCCAGAAACTAAAAGGGGATGGGGGAGGGGAGACCAAAATCCTCTTGCAAATCCAGTCCTCCAAAAACAATCCCCCCATTTGGCTACCTGAGCCATTCATAGATGGAGCAAGGGTGGATGTGCTTGCCAATTGATTTTTGGGGTGCTTTAGTTCAGTGCCTGCTGTTGGGGGGAGGTGTGCGGACAATTTGCAGTTTTTTTTTTCCTGCCTGCCTGTTGAAGCCCATCCCCAGTCATATTTGCAAATTTACTTTGAAGTAAGTAACCTTAACTGGAGTTAAGGTTTCGCTCCCAGGCAAATGTGCAGGACTGGGCTTCAGGGCTGCATTCCGAATCTTTTGCATGCTCACATGAGAGTAAACCATTGATCTCAAGAATCTTTGCAGTAAAAGCATACAGAATTGGGCTGCTGATCTTTTTGGCCCTGGCCCTGCTCCCTCTTTCGGCTCCTGCGGAAAGGTGACTTTGAGACGCCTTCCCTCTTTCAGCCTAACTGGCAAATATATGTAGAATATATGCATTTGGAAATTAAGATGCAGATTATGTTGATGACTAGGCTGCTGTCTGCAAATTACAATTGCTGGGTTTAGATATATTGTGATGTATTTTAAGTATTGGTTTTAACCAGCTTGTTTTTGTTGTTCTTTATTTTATAACTGATTTTTGAAATGTTATAAGCCGCCTTGAATCCCAATTTGGCAGGATAGAAATATATTTCATAATTAATAAAATAAAATAATATGAGAGGCAGTGGGTTGGAATCCATGTACATTACTTTTGAGTTTCTTGGAGGATAAACATACAAATTTAGTAATAAGAACATAATTTGGCATCTCACTTATATTAGTGTGGCTCAATATTAAGAGTACAGTACATATTTTTAAATGTGTGGTTTTTAAAGCACAGAATATATAAGAAATATTTCCACACTAAATTATAGAGGAGTAGTGAGCAGAGCTTCATACACACAGAGCTGCATATACGCAAGAATGTATTCCAATAGGGACAAATATAAGGCTCTACACTTAGGCAGGAAGAACCAACTAAACAAATATTAAGGTGAGAGACACCTGGCTTACCAGAAGTACAGAAGTACACATTAAAAGGATCTAGAGCAGTGGTTCCCAATTAGAGGTCCAGGAGCCCTTGGGGGTCCTTGGAATGCACCCAGGGGGTCCACGGCCCGAACCCCTTGCCTCCCCCAAACAAAACTTTTGTCATTTTTGCATGGTAATATCACAATTTTTATGGTCTAAAACAACAATATACTGGCCAAAATTGGTTTTGAAATCACACTGCGATAACAATTTTGACCCTGCAATATGCAGCAATATATCACTCCTCATGCAAGGGAGGGCAGTTGATTTCAAGGCACCACCAATAGGATGATAAACAGGGCAGCTGATCACCCTCAGTTCAAGGCACCATGGCACTATCTTCCCCTGGCACTGAGGTGGAGCAGCTTTTCTCATCCAGCAGGAAAGCAGCAGCAGCCACAGTGGAGGTACATCTTCAGTGGCTGCCCCACTGATGCATACCCCCCATCCCAATCCCTTCCTACTCAACCCATGCAGTGGAGGTGACTCTGCTTCCTTTCCTCCCTCCACCCATCCAATCTCTGCAGCTTCTTCCCTCATCCCCATGCCTGATCTCCAATTTCAGACATTGTGACATATCGAAATATTGTGATGTTTAATTGCTAATATATCACGATGTTGAAAACCAGATATCGCTCAGCCCTGGTCTGTTTTTTAGTGTACCTAAAATCCTTTGGTTATTAAGAGCTAATCCACATTTTGTTCAAAAAATTGCTTTGCAGAGGTAACTACCATGGAGTTATCAAATTTTTCAAAAGTAGGGGATCTGTGGCTTGACTTCTGAAAAATAAGGGGTCCTCAGTAATTAGCTAATTGGGAACCACTGATCTAGAGGTCTTAGTAGACCACAAGCTGAACCTGAGTCAACAATGTGATGCAGCAGCAAAAAAACAAAAAACGCTGTTCTAGGCTGCATCAACAAAAGTATAGTGTCCAGATCAAGGGAAGTAATAGTCCCACTCTATTCTGCCCTGGTCAGACCACACCTGGAATACTGTGTCCTATTCTGTGCACCACAATTTAAGAAGGATGTTGACAAGCTGGAACGTGTGCAGAGGAGGGCAACCAAGATGATCAAGGGCCTGGAAACCCAACCTTATGAGGAACGATTGAGGGAATTTGGTATGTTTAGTCTGGAAAAGAGGAGACTGAGAGGAGATAGGATAGCCATCTTCAAATTAGTGTTTGACATTAGCTGGGTGCCAGGCAACCAAGTGAAGATGCCTGGGCTCCAGGACAACCCCATATAGAGGTGAACAACATTATAGTTAATTGTTGTAGCTTGTCTTCACTTACCGCACTCCACTGCCCTGCTCACAGTTGTGAAGAACATTCTTACGTAATGAATGGTTTGTGTCACCATTAAGAAAAAGAGGTAGGTATAGGCCAATGTATATGTGGACTGTCCCTGGATAAAGTGACTTTCCTTCTTTAAGTTCTCAAAAGCTCTTAACCTAGCTCAAGGTTGTCATCTGAATTGGCCAGATGTTTAACTGATAATCAATCACAGTCAGTCAGTCCTTTGCAAAAATAAGACTTCACAGCTGTCTTGCCCCAAAATGGCAACCAGACATTCCATTTCGGTGACTGTAACCTTGGTATAAGGAGCCATTTGATGCTTAGTTTATATATCTGAGTTTCTAACACTGCTTCAAATATCTGTCACATGGAAGATGGAGCCAGTTTGTTTTCTCCTGCTCTGGAGGGGGAAGGCATTCATCCAAATGAATGCCTTCAAGTGAGAAGAAAGGAGACTTCCACCCAACATCAGGAATAACTTTCTGGCAGTAAAAGCTGTTCCCTTGACGGTGGACTCTATTTCCTTGGAGGTTTTTAAGCAGAGGTTGGATGGCCATTTGTCATGGATGCTTTTGATGAGATTTCTGCATTGCAAGTAGTTGGAGTACATAACCCTCAGGATCTCTTCCAATTCTACAATTATATCAGTAGCCTGCTCCAGAGTAATTTGGAGCAGAGCTTTCAGGGGAAACTGTGGGAAAACAATATTGCTCTTGATATATGGTGGCCAGCCACTCTTTGTACCTAATGGAAACAGTGGGACTTCCAACAAGCTTTACTGGCTGGATGAAAACAGATCTCTTCCTCATTTATTCATTTTGTATTGTTTAAAAATTGTTTTTGTATTGTTTTGTACTGTTTTTAAAGTAGCTATTTTTATGGTATAGTTGTAAATCATAGAATTGCAAGGGATCCCGAGGGTCATCTAGTCCAACCTCCTGCGATGCAGGAAGGTAAACTAAATCTTACATGGCAGGAGGCCATCCAACACATGTAAAACACAATTCAGTAATTACTGCTAGTAGTAGAGTAATATTATGAAGCTGCTTATATACCGAGTTCAGCCATTGGCCCATAGAGTCTAGGACAATGTATGTCATGTAGAGTATCTCCATGGCTGTGCTAAGAGGCAGCTGCTCTCTGAAGCGGGAAGTCGTGGCAAACCCCACCATGTGCACTCTGGGGGGTGGGGAGAGAGAATGCATTGTAGTTCTGTCACTCTTAAAAATGACTCTGTGTGTTAATAAATGAATATCATTATATCCCATATTTAGCCTTTTATCTTAGTTGATAATGCCTCTTGCTTACATGGATGGAGAGGGTGTGTGTGTGTGTGTGTGTGTGTGTGTGTGTGTGTGAACCTGTGACTTGTGTGTGGCTGGAATTGAACCTATTATAGAAAGGTAAGAGTCACATTTGCCGTTCCACCCATTTTTGCCTCTGGATTGCCTGTCACTGCCATGTGGCCCCATCCATGGCCAAGATTCAGTATGATGTACAGCAGGGGTCAGCATCCTTTTTCAGCCGTGGGCCGGTCCACCATCTCTCAGACCATGTGGTGGGCCAGACTATATTGGGGGAGGGGGAATGAACGAATTCCTATGCCCCACAAATAACCCAGAGATGCATTTTAAATAAAAGGACACATGCTACTCATGTAAAAACATGCTGATTCCCGGACCGTCTGCAGGCCAGATTGAGAAGGCAATTGGGCCGCATCCGGCCCATGGGCCTTAGGTTGCCTACCCCTGATGTACAGTCACTACATCATGTGTGGGCACATGCCAGCTGACTGGCACTTTCAAAGCTAAAGGCTGCGTAAAATTCTCTCCATTAAGGAAGGTAAACAGCGTTTCCGTGCGCTGCTCTGGTTCGCCAGAATCGGCTTAGTCATGCTGGCCACATGACCCGGAAGCTGTACGCCAGCTCCCTCAGCCAATAAAGCGAGATGAGTGCTGCAACCCCAGAGTCGTCCGCGACTGGACCTAATGGTCAGGGGTCCCTTTACCTTTACCTTTATATGCCCTACTATAATAATAGCAATAAGCAATAAGATAATATAACGTGCTGACAAAGAGACCGAGCTTGTGAACCAGGAGTTTCCCTGGTTCAGATCTGACCCCATCTCTCACCTTTAACTTCCCATCTTCTATATGAAGTTTATGATTCTAGATAACTATCGATTTGTTTTTGTTATGTACTGAGTTGAATAGGATCCAAAATGCAGCAGTCTGTTTGGTCCTAGAACAATAAGATCCAAAATGCAGCAGTCTGATTGGTCCTAGAACAATAGGATTCAGAATGCAGCAGTCTGATTGGTCCTAGAACAATGCAGCAGTATGATTGGTTGGCAGGAACCACCCAATCCTGCTCCAGATAGAAGTGAATCCACAACCTGATTGGCTTACAGTAGAATTCCAGAATTAGCCAATCATGTGCAGCCCATTGTGTAAATAATGCATATAAAGCAGATACTGTGAGGGAACTTTCATTCATTCATTCCTCCTCACCACTATGAGCTGAATAAAGAGCATGAAATCACTTTGCGACTCTGAGTATATTTCAGTTTTTATCAGCATTTGGCCTGTGAGTTCCTTGCACTCAATGAGGGTCGCACTCCAAAAATGTTGCCTTATTGAGAAATAGTTGTATTCTTGAAAAATCTTAAGGCTACCATGACAGTGAGACATGGGAGGGGTAATGTGGCTGTGAGAAGTGGAGTAGAAGAGATGGAAGTTAACAAATGGGTGATGGTAAGTGCAAATGCCATGTCACACTGGTTGTTTAGCCAGGGCAGATGTAGAAAGTGAGTGCCATTTAAGAAGGTCTACCTGGCCTAGATGGGCACATATTGGGTAGGGGGTACAGTGAGCAGACTTGCTCTCCCTCCATGCTGTCCTGGTCTTCCCTTAGTTCTTAATATAGTGCTTTGTAAAAGTACTTTATATGTGTATCCATACCAATGACCAGAGGAGGAATGACCCCTGGGAGGAGCACAGAAAGAAGAAAAGCTGTGGTGCATCTGCAGCAGCACAATTGGATGCCTAGCTGCACCAGCTGCAACAAAACATGTCACTCCTATATCCATCTCTACAGCAACAGCTGGCAACCTTCCAGCAGTTTGCTCTCATCCCCAAAGGCACACTCCTCCATTGTCTCCTGAGACAGATGGATGACAACCAACCACCTTCTCTTGTAATTCTTAAATGGCCATGCAAAACAGGTAAGTCAGTGTTATCGTCTCCATGTTTCAGAAGGCAACATGGAAACTTTGTGAAACTGGTGCTTGTTGGAAGTTTTGGACTACAATTCCCATCTGCACATGCAGGCTAGGACTCATGAGAGTTGTAGTCCAAAACATCTGGAGGGCACTAGATTAACAAATGGCTAACCCAGCAACAAAGGTCCGTATAGTTAAAGCTATGGTTTTCCGAGTAGTGATGTATGGAAGTGAGAGCTGGACCATAAAGAAGGCTGATCGCCGAATAAATGATGCTTTTGAATTATGGTGCTGGAGGAGACTCTTGAGAGTCCCATGGACTGCAAGAAGATCAAACCTCTCCATTCTTAAGGAAATCAGCCCTGAGTGCTCACTGGAAGGACAGATCTTGAAGCTGAGGCTCCAATACTTTGGCCACCTCATGAGAAGAGAAGACTCCCTGGAAAAAACCCTGATGCTGGGAAAGATTGAGGGCACAAGAAGGGGACGACAGAGGACAAGATGGTTGGACAGTGTTCTCGAAGCTACCAGCATGAGTTTGACCAAACTGTGGGAGGCAGTGGAAGACAGGAGTGCCTGGCGTGCTCTGGTCCATGGGGTCACAAAGAGTCGGAAACGACTAAACAACAACAACAACCCAGCAACATTGTGACCAGAGACGTAGCCCCTTCTTCTGTCCGTTTCTCCTATAGCTTCATATTCTTCCTCTTCCATTATCCCAGAGCTACATAATGTTCAGTGATGTAACTGCCGTTACTATCTCCTAAATTCTTGTCCGGGGGTTTCTCTCCCCCCCCCCCCCGCAGCTATTTGCTTTGTTTTAAATCTGATGCCAATTCATTACCATCCTGCTTTATATAAATACTTCCCCTAGATGGAGCTCCATAACCAACAATTGCTTTTAGTACTACTGTATAGGGCAAGGCTGAATTCAAAAGACTGCTTATTCAAGGAGGCCTTTCTTCTTTGTACTATCTGTTCTGTTTCCAATTCAGTCTGCTTATGCAGAAACAAATGCTGGGGAGTCCATAAAATACAGGTTTATTACTGTAAATTATAAAAGCTGTTCATACGATTGGTGGGGAAACAATTTCATATAAGGCACAGTATAATCTGTTCTGCTGTGGACTGATTTATAATCTCATAGCTGCTAGGCAGCTGTTATGTTCTATGTCCTGGTGTTCTACAGGATGGTACACACTTTATAGCTGCAATATATTTGATTCTTATAAATCAGACAATTCTCTATCAACTGTAATTATATGTATTTTATGAATGATACATATTATACAATATGTAACTAAGTATGGATAAAATATGGAAAAATAATGTAAAAGGTAATGGCGATTCAGTGATGTAGAAATGGATACTGCCTTTTCTGTTTTTCTTTAGAATTCCTCATTTTTTTAACCTTTTTTTTAGAACCCCACCCCCAAGACCATTCCATTGTAACTACCCAACCTCCCATAATTTCAACACCTCTTGACTACTTTCCGTTTCAACAGAACAAATTCTACAAATCACCCTCCATATCTCCTCAAAATCATTTCTCCTACATATTCCCCTTCTTACCTTAATGACACATGTTAATTTGTCATTAATAGCTATATCCTGCATCTCTTTATACCATTATTCCATTTTATATTCTGCTTGCCCCTTCCTAGCTATAATAATTCATGCAGCTGTCAATAAATTAGACTACTTCTCCAGGTTAGTGATCTGGCCCTGAACCCTGGCTTAACTGTTATTCAAACCCACCTTCTTTCATGCAACATGTACCGTATTTTTCGCTCTATAACACACACCCGACCATAACACACACGTAGTTTTTAGAGGAGGAAAACAAGAAAAAAAATATTCTAAACAAAACAGTGGATGTATGATTTTTGTGGTTCCTGCTGTGGCCACAGACATGTGATCTGACGGTGAGTTTGGGATAGTCCAATGCAAAAATCCTGAGGATCCATGTGGATCCATGTTTGTAACCACGTTTTTGCACCACTGCGGCCCCAGGCAACAGTGGGTGCATGATTTTTTTGGTGCAAACTGTAGCCATGGACATGCTATGTGATCTGATGGTGAATTTGGGGTGACCCAGTGCAAAAATCCTGAGTATCCATGTGGATCTGTGCTTTGTAACCACGTTTTAAGTGGGGAGGGAAGGAAAAGCACTCAAGGGACAAGGAGCACACGTGGGGTGTGTGGAGAAGGATGCTGCTAATAATGCAGAAGAGGGGTTTAAGGGGAGAAGCGAGCTGCTGCTGTTTAGCGAGCTGAGTGGGGAAGAGGGAGAGAGAGCCTGCTTGCTTTAAAGGATCCAACTGGACAGGAGCCGCTTACACTCGTGTAAGCAGCTCCTCTCCCCTCCCGCTTTGCTCCTTTAAAGCAAGCCGGCTCTGCTTCTCTCCCTCCTCCCCCCCCCCTTAGCGATCTGAAAATCTTTCCTGCTGTTTAGCGAACTGAGTGGGGAGGAGGGACAGAGAGCCTGCTTCTTTAAAGGAGCCAACCGGACAGGAGCCGCTTACATGAGTGTAAGCGGCTCCTCTCCTCTCCCGCTTTGCTCCTCCCCCTCCTCCTCCCCTGTTTCAAAGCGAGCCACGGAGGAGGGAAGCATTCGCTCCCATTACTTTCTTGGAGGAAAAAAATGTGCGTTATGGAGCGAAAACTACAGTATTTTCCATACATAAAATTATTATCCATGCACCCCACATGTAGTCTCTTGCAAGAGGTATTTTTTCCCCTCCCCCATTTAGATTAGGAATTGAGCTGTTGGTTTTCTTCAGCTTACTCTTTTCGAACTTCTCAACTTCAGAGAGGTCATGTTTGTCCCACATCTTGGCCACAGGAAAAAAAGACACCTCAAGGACTGTAGACTCTCAGCTGTTCAAGCTACCTGGGCTTTGCACTATCTGCTAGTCCAGTACTTTCCCAACTTTTTTTTAGACATGCATCATTTTGCAACATGGTAATTCAGTTTTACTAGCAAAATGGAGGTTAAACTAACCCCTTTCCAGCCGCAGGAGGAGTGTGGGAAGCATTCACACAATACACCTACACACTGCAACAGACACACTAACGTGTCACGATACACAGTTTGGAAATCTCTGTGCTAGTTGGTTCACTTAAAAATCAACATTCTTTTCCATCTCTACTCTTAGGTGTTTTTAACATAGAGTAATCAACTGTTTTTGAGTACTTTGTCAGGTTTAATTTAAGTAAGCTTTCTATTTAAAGCTATTAAAATAAAGCATCTTAACTATTAAAAAGAAATTTCTCTGTGCTAATATCATCCTGTTCTTGGGGTAATGCTTAAAATTAAGTTCAGTGTTGTGTTTTACATCTTTATGGAGGCAGTCAGGTAATGGGAAGAAGTATGCATTATGTTGATGTGATACAACCATTCATATTAATGTGATAGCTTATCACTGAGGAACATATTTTTTTTTTCATTTTCTGTTGCATGTGATTTTTCAGCTGTTCTTATATGTTCTTTCAATGCTGATTTCAAATCTGTAATCTGTTTACACATTTTTATCTACTTGAAGAAGCCATAGTCCGATCTGAAAAATACAAATATTTAGATTACAAAACTGTAAAAATAAAGAAAGTTTAAGTTTGCAAAACAATAATTACCATGTGGTTAGGGTAGATCAATGTGTCAGTGTCCACTTATCCCCAGTGTAAATATGACATATCGGCAAAAGTCGGATATTGCAAGATAACTATAGCATATACACGAAAATCAATTACAGATTTGAAATCAGCATTGAAAGAACATATAAGAACAGTTAAAAAATCTCATGCAAAAGAAAATGGGGAAAAAATGTTCCCCAGTATACTGTGTATCCCAAGGGATTACATTTTTTTTTTTTTTTTGCATACCTCCAACTGTACATAGATATACATGTCATTTTCAATGCTATATATGTCATGCTCAATGCTATATAAGCCACTTACATTTATACTCATATTGTACTACTTTGGCTATGTGTTTAATAAAATATTGAATTCTTGCATTGTGAAAAACAAAGATTATGGTGAAAAGTGAAAAACATGAATTACAAAAAAACTAGAGCTTACAGGAAAAAACCAACTTCAGATCAGCACGTCGAAATTAGGTTAGAACAACTGCAGGTGTCA
Source organism: Podarcis liolepis (assembly GCF_965112155.1). Lineage (NCBI taxonomy): Eukaryota > Metazoa > Chordata > Lepidosauria > Squamata > Lacertidae > Podarcis > Podarcis liolepis. The sequence continues at coordinate 22,173,159 of NC_139570.1, read as the reverse complement.
ATACAACAAAAATTTTGTTCCCCAGTGATTGACTATATTTCAGATGGTTTTCTGGGACAGGAATGTATTTCTATATTGAGACTCAAAGCATGACTGCAGCTGCTAATAAACAGGGAAGGATATTACAATCGCTGTACTCTGTGATCTTGTTTACACAGTTTGTCTTCCTGGTGTAAAGACCTGAATTTGCTTCAGTGTCTGATTTATGTACAGTTTAGGAGTGATGAAAGGGAAGCTTGAAGTATGTGTTTTATTCTCTCCCCTTAAGAGAGAATAGGTGGCTTGCTGCTTCTGGTGGTGGAACTCTTCAACCAAGCCTTTGGCTAACTAACATCCTATATCCTTTTAAATGTCTTTGTGGGATAGTGGGGGGGGGGGGGAGGTTATTGATTTGTTTTGCTCTTGTTTTTATTATGTATTTTAGTTTTTTATCTAGTCATTTATGCTGTGAACCATGAATTGCCGGTGATTCGAATGAAGCCAAACTGAGATATCTACTAAATGATGAAGACCCCCTATGATCACTCACGGTTGCCAGATTTTTGATCAGCGTCCTATCCCTAAAGAAGAAAAACGGACTCCTGTGTGGCTCGGATAACCCTTTTAAACCATGATCTATGTTTTAGGATGTAACTAGGTGATATCACCACTGATATTAATTTATGAGCAGAGGGCAATGTTTATGTTGCAAATTTATTGTAATGTATGTGTTGGTCTTTTGCTTATTTTGCTTTGGTTCTTGTCTGTTTTTTGTAAGTTTTTGGCTGTTTTAAATTTGGAGGTTTAAGTGTATATATGTTGGTGGGAAACTGTCGTGTGACGGGCCAATGGCCGTAATAAATATCAATCAATCAATCAATCAATCAATCAATGCTGTGAACCACCCTGGGATCTACAGATGAAGGTCAGTATACAAATTTAATAAATAAAATAAAGCCTCACCAGTTCAGAGAGAGATCCATGTCCAAATTAGGCAGCCAGGTAAGTTTTCTGCCACTGATTTTGTGTGGACACCTGTACTGATGAAACTGTGCTTTTCTTTCTTTCTTTATTTTTGCCACCCATTCTAAGGTGTGATAAAGATGGGCAACCTATGGCCCTTCAAGGCATTCATTGTGAGAACCCGTATGTGTGCCCAAGCCACCCCTGCCACAGAATTCCTCCAGTCTTTACCATCACCAATTTGTTCTGCTGTCGGTGGAGGGCATGACTGCAACAGGCATTAAGCAACTGGAGTTGTTTTCTCCAGTTGTATTTATTTGCTTTATTTTTTACTTTATTTTTTAAAAATCTGAAGAAATTTTTAAAGAAAGCATGAGTGCGTGCACACGTGTGTGCGCGCGCACACACGCATTGCTTTGTTTTGAGTTCATGACAGCATATTCTCTAACTTTGCCACAGAAAATGTTGTTAGGATGCTGCAGCTGCATCTGTTGAGCTGTCAGTTCATGAACTGCAGGAAAAGGTTGAAGCAACAACAAACATGTAGCTTGGAGAATGGAAAACTGAGTGGGGTCACGATGGCATTCATCAAATAATTGAAGGGCCCTTGATTATAAGAGGGAAATGGCTTGTCCTTTGCTTCCACAGGATTAGTTCTAATGGGCTTGAGTTAGGTAGATTTCAGTGGAACTTCAGAAGCAGTCTCTTAATGGAAAGAGAAGTTCAATAATGAAACCAATTACCAGAGCACACCGCTCTCAGGGTTGATTTATATGAACAACTCGACATAATTGTTTGCTCTGAAACTATCATGATTCAGTCTCTGCATTGTAGATAGAATTTGCTGATCCGGAGGCATAAGTGCAGAAAGCTTTTTCTTTTATATTTTTCCATTCCAACCTCCACATGCCTCTCATAAATATTTTTACCCAGCTCTTGTAATTCCTTCTCCCATTCTCCTTTCATACTCAACTCATTATGCCTTGCTCCTTTTCATTCCTCCTTCCAGGTCCCTTTTACATTCACCTCTTCATCACTGGTCAGCTGCTGGATTCTGCCTTTTTAGCTGGAAAAGAAAGAACCTACTCATCTGACTTAATTTACTAGGGTTCTTTCCTTTAGCAACTGAAATAAATCAGCCTATTAACATCATCAGCAGCAGATGTAGACTGTGCTGCGGAAACCAGAAACTTGCCCACACACCACTCTTCCATCTGCTGTATTCTTCTAAATTCATATTCTCATTACTTGTGAAGAGTTCTCATTTTATCCTAAGTTTTGTCTTACTTAAATAGAAAATTGAAGCACATCAATACTGCAGTGGTAAGTGTCATTTTTCCTAGTTTTGATTAGTACATGTTTACTATATAGTCATACTACATTGTGAAGGACAGACTTCTGTTTGAAAGGCTATCCAATCTAAATCCAGTTTAAAGATAAAGAACTATAAGAGCAGGAGGGGCATTGAAGATAAAAAAAAGATAAAGTGGCCCATCAAGCTGGAGAAGGGGACTGGTCAGGTGCTCAAGGTCACTGGGCCCAGACTTCCCCACTATGGTGAGATGTAAAAGGTAAAAAAAGATAAAGGACCCCTGGACGGTTAAGTCCAGTCAAAGGCGACTATGTGGTTGCGGCGCTCATCTGGCTTTCAGGCTGAGGGAGCCGCCGTTTGTCCACAGACAGCTTTCTGGGTCATGTGGCCACCATGACTAAACCACGTCTGGCACAACGGAACACTGTGATGGAAACCAGAGTGCATGGAAATGTCGTTTACCTTCCCGTCTCAGTGATACCTATTTATCTACTTGCACTGGCATGCTTTCAAAATGCTAGGTTGGCAGGAGCTGGGACAGAGCAATGGGAGCTCACTCCGTCACAGGAATTCGAACCGCCAACCTGATTGGCAAGCCCAAGAGGCTCAGTGGTATAGACCACAGCACGCATGTTTATTTAAATTATAAGTAAATATTTCTTAATTGGAATGCGTTAGCAGATGCAAACGTTATGTGAAAAAGTCTTCTGTCATTCTTTTTGGTGATGAATCTAAGTCAGCCAAGTCGGTTAACTTCAGTGGGCACACTATGTGAGTAGGGCTAGCAGTGGACGCCACTCATGTATTCATGTCAGCTGTAGTGATGGCACTGAGGATTCAGCTGTTGGCCCAAGATGAACAGATCAAAAAGCAATATGCCACAGGCAGACTGCTGACTGAAGCGGGCTCTCACAGCTGACAAGGATCCAGTGTAGTACAGCTGAAACCGTGCCACCTCCACATCAGGGCCTCCCCCCCCCCCCCCGCAGTTCAGCTTGATTAGCCAAACTGTTGCTTTTAAGTTTGGCAGATGTAAAAAAGATGGGGTGTTTTGGGGATGCATATCGTCCTGATAAAAAGATAAAGGTAAAGGGACCCCTGAGCATTAGGTCCAGTCGTGACCGACTCTGGGGTTGTGGAGCTCATCTTGCTTTACTGGCCGAGGGAGCCAGCGTACAGCTTCCAGGTCATGTGGCCAGCATGACTAAGCCACTTCTGGCGAACCAGAGCAGTGCATGGAAACGCCGTTTACCTTCCTGCCGGAGCGGTACCTATTTATCTATTTGCACTTTGCAGTGCTTTTGAACTTCTAGGTTGGCAGGAGCTGGGACTGAGCAACGGGAGCTCACCCCGTTGCAGGGATTCAAACCGCCGACCTTCTGATCGGCAAGTCCTGATACTGTACCTTAAATTACCAGGAGTCAACACAGCCCCCTCTAAAAACTTTAAATAGATGTGAATGGGAGCCTCCCTCAGGGATGCGGAAAGCTACTATTATCCTATGGAGCTTTCCTCCTCTCCATATACTTGACCAGGATAGATGGGGCAGTCCACTGGTTGGCTGCTTTTTCAATCTCCCCACTCCACCCCTATTTTCCTTTTGGGGGGTGGGGATGGGTTTCAAGCTAAATGATATTTAATTGGCACTGTTTGTGGCAGCCTAGAACACATACACATTATTCCCTGTGTGACACAGTCCTATTTGGCTTCTGAGAATGCGTCTTGTGCTATTTCTCTGACAGTCACCTTCAGCTTTCATTCCTTCCAAATCCATTCTTTTAAATGATTCTTGTTCCTATTAAAAGGGACAAGGATTCGAAGTGTAAACCTCCTCACAGGACTTGACAGTGGATGGAATGAACTTGGCACAAAGGCTGAAAGTTAACAGTAAGCAGAAGTCTAATGAAGTTAAATATTATAACAGTGCCAAATGAGATGCAATGGTGTTTTTTAAAAAATTAAAAACCCTAACTTTAGAATTCAGGCGCCCCCTGAAACCCATTTCCTTTCCACATGCTTCTCATTTAATTCAGCCTTGTGCCTCTATTTTCTGTTCTGCACAAAATAAAACCCAAGCTGGTAAAATGTACAGCTGTCGGTCATTTCCCCTGTGAATGCTAGAGTTTTGATTAGACTACTCAAAATGGAAGTGTTATTTCAAGGTACTGGCACTATCAGACATGCTGGGGGTTGAAGGCAGAAAGCTCTTCTTCACTAAATGTGAAATATGTGAAATATTCGTATTATATATAGCCCCAGATACTCAACCAGAGGGAACAGGATGCAAGCCACAAGCACTCCATCCCATTTGTCTGCAAATAAATAAATTGCTGGTACTTTAAATCAGCTAGTAGAGGAAAAGCACTCATTTCTCTTACCATCAGTTTAATTGCACACTTCTTTTGGACTAATTAGGACCACGCTCATTCTGAGGTCAGAAATGGAACAAACATTTCTGAGCCTGACCCATGTCATTCTTTTTTTAATACCATCTGCCATTACTATGACAGTGTGCTTTGCTTTTCATGCTTCACTACAGTAACTAGAAGATATGCAGGGTAATGGGGCTATTTCTTCCCCTTAGGTCTTTTTTACGGGAAATCAAGAGAGAAAGGATAAAACTGCTTTATTCTGTTCCTTCCCTTTGCCCTCCTCCAGAAGCTCTTTAGCATATAGTTCTTAACAATTTACAGAGAAAATTGCCCTGGAAGAATGAAACAAAAAAATGTTTTATTTAAAAATAATTATGATACTAACCCAAATCCCCATCTCACCGTACAAGCAGCTGCAAAGGCTTTCTGTTCCAAATGGGTGATGTAATGGGCTCTTTGTCAGCCAATGCTATAATAATGAATGAAAACCCTAGATCCTAAGCTCAGCCAAGACTCTGATGAAACTCTTAAGGTTTCTGGTGCAAAGAGCTGGGACAAAATGGATTCAAGCTTGATACGGTGCAATGCTGATCTTAAGGTTAAAATAAAATGGGTTGAAACAAGGAACTGAAATGTTGTTATGAGAGAGCTGAGCAACCTGCTAGGCCTTTTCCCATTATTCATTCAAGCAGGAGAATTGGATGTGCAGTAGTATGTATACCGTCACACCCCAAACCTGTTTATGCAAATGCAGTGCTTTTAACCTGTCCTTTCAGTGCATATCTAGCCTAATGTAGTTCCTTGTTCTGCTCTATTTACTTGAAATGTTTAATTTCATTTAGCCAATAATTAGGATTGATTTATTTGCTTGCTTGCTTGCTTTCTATACCATCCCTTTATCCAAGGATCAATGGGCTGTTTACAATATAAAAACACAAAAATATATAAAGTAGTAACAAACAATAACAATAATACCCCCACCCCCTCTCTCACACACACAGTTTAAAAGGCCATAGATTGTTTAATTAGCCAAAGGTCTGGGAGAAGAGGCATGTTTTTGCCAGGTGCCTAAAGATATGCAATGAAGGTACCAAGTGAACCTCCCTGGGCAGATCATTCCACAAACAGCCACCACAGAAAAGGCCCATCTCATGTTGCCACCCAGAACATGAAGAAGGGCCTCAGATGATGGCCACAGGGTCCAAGATAGGTTCTTGAGGTACTGCAGTCCTCAGCTGTTTAAGGCCTTATAGGTCACTTTGTATTGGGCCCAGAATGTAATTGGCAGCCAGTGCAGCCAGTTGAGCCAGGATTGGCATTATATACTCAAACTGTTTTGCCCTAGTGAGCAACATGGCCACTGAAATCTGCACTAGCAGAAGCTTCCCAGCTGTCTTCAGACACATTGTAGTAATCTAACCTAGAGGTTACCAGAGCATAATCAACAGAAGCTAGGCTATCCCTTTGGCACAGCTGGGCCAGCTGTCAAAGCTGACGGAAGGCACTCTGTGCCACCAAGGCCACAGCAAAAGTACCCCCAGGCTACATATCTGCATCTTCAGAGGAAGTGTGACCTCATCAAGAACAGGCAACCTCCCATCCATCTGGCCTAGGGAACCTCAATTTTATCTGGATTTGGACTCAGTTTGTTGGCTCTTCTCTACTCCATTACTGAGGCAACACAACAGTGGTTCACAGTTAGGTGGTTCCCACTGGCTACCCTCACCTAGCCAGTGGATCTCAAACCATCTCCCTAACTCACCAAGGATTTAAGACCCACTAGCTACCCTCAACTGGTTTAGCCGGCCAGTCGAAGCTGTTCCTGGGGTATAGTCGCTATTGCAAACTGACAGCTTCTAGGAGCCACAAGTGAGAGCTAAGTGCAAACTGGGGGCCAAAGGTAGACAAACTATTTCAGTAGGAGCACGATGCATCCCCCAGCAGAAGTACCACCCCATCCTTAACAACCCATACACATCAAACCGTACAATGAAAACCATTAAAAAGCTTTTTTAAAAACAGGCATCAATTAACCATTGTGTAACAATATACTGTTAATTGGCTGCATAGACCTGGCAGAATATTAAAGATTTCAGCAGGTGTTTAAAAATTGGCATGGAAAGTAGTGTTGCAGGGGACTGGGCCAATGGCACTAATGACTCGGTTTCATGTTACCAGTTAAGCCTCAACAACCTGGGGGATGACCAACGACACTCTCAGTGATCAAGCTGGGATATAAGGTTTGAGGCAATTACTGAGCCTATGTTGTTTAGGGCTTTGTAAATTAATACAAGAACCTTGAACCTGGCTGGGTAGTAACTGGGCAACCCATGCAGCTGTTTCAGCAATTGTGTCAATGCCAGCAGTCTGGCCACCACATTCTGCACCAGCTGGAGCTTCTGAACCAGGCTCAAGGGCTTACAAAGACTTAATTAAACAGAAAAATGACCAATAGTATTAAGTAACACTAATATAACAGCAGTAAACGAAACCATTATTAAATGCAGTGCCAAAATCACTTCAAAAAGCCAAGAAACAATTACAGTGGTACCTCTGGTTACGTACTTAATTCGTTCCGGAGGTCCATTCTTAACCTGAAACTGTTCTTCACCTGAAGCACCACTTTAGCTAATGGGGCCTCCAGCTGCTGCTGCGCCGCCACCGCGCGATTCTGTTCTCATCCTGAAGCAAAGTTCTTAACCCGAAGTACTATTTCTGACTTAGTGGATTCTGTAACCTGAAGCGTTTGTAACCCAAGGTACCACTGTATGTTAAGCCATAGAAGGTCCTACTGCTATCCCTGGCATTAATTATCCTAATAGTTCTGTTTGCCCATCTTAAGGCTATTGTCATGGCTCTTCATTTCCTGTATTTGGAACATATTGAGTTCCACAATCACATTACTATCTGGCTTATGCCACTGTGATCCTTCCTCTGCACACAGGAAAGTAGTATGTTAGGAAGGGTTCCTGACATGCTAGTTTACTGGGCTTCTTCTAGATGTGCAAGCTATTTTTGGGTTGTTGTTTTTTAATATGTAAGAACACATGATTCTGCAGTTCTTGGGAATCTTTGGTACATAAGGATAGCTTCTGATTTAACATTTCCCCCTCCACTGTAGAATAAAGCTAGAGGAATTCACATAAAAACAGTAAACATAAAGTTCAGTTTGGTTTTGATGATTGGGTAAACTTGATAGCCCTGGCCTTGGTGTGCAAAAAGCACTATACAAATTGTGAAGGACAACATTGCATTTCAAGCAATGGCTTGCTGAAAATGCACAAGATGTGATACAGGCTCTAGAAAAATGATTCCTTTTCAATTTCACTATCACATGCACCAAAAACCATACAAATGCCTGGTACAATTAATAAAGTTTTGGCTTCTGAACACTAGTGCTCTTTGTTTTTCAAAACTAAGCATAGCAACTATTGTCTTCCCTGGTAACCTTTTGCATCTATTCAGCTTGCCTTATACTTAGTGCCATGTAAAATGTTATTGCTAGTCATATGGTCATCAGATGTGCTGATGTTTCTGAGGGCGCTGGGATGAATAAATGATAGGAGTCTTCGTAGATTATCTTCACAGGGGCAGCAGCTGTCTGCTCAGAAACAGATGGTTGGAATGATCTGAACAAGCCTGATCTTGCCTTCTCAAAGTAAAGCAGATTTGAGGTTGTGTGTGCTTTTTGCATGCTGTTGATACCAAAAGTCACTCATCCTGCATTAATCTGCAGGCTTGTTTATGTGAATATGCATACATTTGGAAACTGTAAATGCAAAAATCAGCTGTTACAGCTTCATTCCAGGTATTATGAAAGAGAATAACATAGCCCAACACATACATATAAATTCTTCAATTTGATAAAAAAAATGTTATTTTCCTAAAGTGACATAGAATTAAAAATCGTGCAAAGGTGAAACATCTGTTTTGTTATGGGGTGGGGCAGCACTCTTAATATAGTCACCTCCCTTAGGTCTAGTTTAAAGGCAACATGTTTCTTAAGAAGAAGGTTCTCATACAGTATCAGCTAAATGATGGGGATGATTGTTGAAAATGTTACATTAGTAGGCTGCCCTGCTCCTTTAACAACAACAACAACAACAACAACAATTTATTATTTATTATTTATACCCTGCCCATCTGGCTGGGTTTCCCCAGCCACTCTGGGCGGCTTCCAACAGAACACTAAAATACAATAACCTATTAAACATTAAAAGCTTCCCTAAACAGGGCTGCCTTCAGATGTCTTCTAAAAGTTTGGTAGTTGTTCTTCTCTTTGACATCTGGTGGGAGGGCATTCCATAGGGCAGGTGCCACTACCGAGAAGGCCCCCTGCCTGGTTCCCTGTAACTTGGTTTCTCGTAGCGAGGGAACCGCCAGAACGATGGGGGTGGAGACGCTCCTTCAGGTATACTGGACCGAGGCCATTTAGGGCTTTAAAGGTCAGCACCAACACTTTGAATTGTGCTCGGAAACGTACTGGGAGCCAGTGTAGGTCTTTCAAGACCGGTGTTATATGGTCTCAGCAGCTGCTCCCAGTCACCAGTCTAGCTGCCACATTCTGGATTAGTTGTAGCTTTCTTGTGCAAAAGTCTATCATACAGTAGTTGAAAAACAGGTTTACATGCTGCCCAGCAGGGAAACTCATGTTTTTGTCATCAGAATATGTAACAAAACCTAATAAATATATGTCTATATGAATTCAAAAGTCATTTCAGAACTAAATGCTTCAGAATCCTATTTTGCCCTTTATGTAGAAGTCCTACAAAGTTTTCTGCAGGCCTTATTCAGTATCATGGTGTTAACAGGCTGTCAAGATTTGCTGTTTACTGACCCATTTGGATCAGTATGTGATCTGCAAGACAGCAGATTTCACTATAGCACCCTGGAAAATCAGAACCAAGCATGCCAATCTAATGCTATTCCTTGCTGAGCTGATACTTCAGTTTAAAGTCATGATAGCAAACCTAGATTCAATTAGATTGTACTTTTGGTCTATCTTTATTACTGGCATCTCTTGCACACTGTTAATCATCTCAGTGGCTGCAGAAAAGAAAAGCAATTTGCTAAAAAAAAACTTTCACACAAATATAATATAGAAAATTAAAGCTGGTTATTTGAGGGCCTATTTAAAAACTGAGCATCTAGTGAACACTGTGACAATCCATGGCCTAATTTTTTAAAAACTAAACACTAAATTTAACTTGGAAGTCTGATAGATACAGTGGTGCCTCGCAAGACGAAATTAATTGGTTCCGCAAGTTTTTTCTTCTTGCGAGTTTTTCGTCTTGCGAAGCATGGTTTCCCATAGGAATGCATTGAAAATCAATTAATGCGTTCCTAGGGAAACCGCTTGCCAGGCTGGCGGTGCGGAGAAGGGCTTTTCTCCCCACCGCAAGCCTTCAGGACAGATACGGGAACAGAGGGGAAGGCGCGCAGCGCTTTCCCTCTGTTCCCGGGGCTTGCGTGGGAGGAGGGTTTTTCCTCCGCACCGCCAACATTCAGAACAGCATTCTGAATGTTGGCGGTGGGAAGGAAAACCCTCCTCCCACCCCAAGTCTTCAGGAAAGCCATCCGAAGCCGGGCGGCGGGAGGAGGCGTTTCCCCCCCCCGCCCGGCATCGGAGCTTCGTTCCGATGCCGGGCGGGGGGAGGAGGCTTCCCCCCCCGCCCGGCATCGGAGCTTTGTTCCGATGCCGGGCGAGGGGAGGAGGCTTCCCCCCCCCCCGCCCGGCATCGGAGCTTCGTTCCGATGCCGGGCGGGGGGAGGAGGCGTCCCCCCCCGGCATCGGAGCTTCGTTCCGATGCCGGGCGGGGGGAGGAGGTCCTAGGACAGTGGGGAAGAACTTCGTTTTGCGAAGCGCCTCCAAAACGGAAAACCCTTTTGTCTAGCGGGTTTTCCGTCTTGCGAGGCGTTCGTCTTGCGGGGTACCACTGTATAGTGAAAGGAGACTTGCACTTGTCCTCTTCTCCCTCTTTTCCACAAAACAGAGGAGCCAAGTTCCAGATTGAAGCTACCCCAAAGACTACTGTGCATTCATAACCATTAAAGTGGGTGGGTGGGAGCTGAGCAGATTATGCCCACAATGGCAGGTTCCAGCATAGCTGAACTATCTAAAGATCAGTTTGAGCAAGATTCAAGCAAGATTCAAGCACTGCTCTGTTGCCACAAGCAACCAGGAATTGCAGGTAGGCAAATAAGGTCAAGGGACAGAGTACGTTCCGGTTTTTTCTAAATTGGTTACACTACCACCAGATTAATGAATTGTATAAATTAGATAAGAAAAGTGGTTTTGCTTCTGAAAAATCTAAGTTGGAGATGGAGCTGTTGGATTCTAAAGCTAAAAATCTGTCTAAAATATATAAGTTACTGTTGGAGTGGCATACAAAGGATGAACAAGTTAAATCAGTAATGATAGATTGGGCAAGAGATGTAGGACATAACATAATTTTTGAGGATTGGGAAAGCTTGTGGAAGAAAGGGGTTAAGTTCACTGTATGTACAATGTTAAAGGAGAATATAATGGAAATGATGTATAGATGGTATTTGACCCGTTAAACTAGCAAAGATTTATCATAACTGTGATAACTTATGTTGGAAATGTAAAGAAAAAGAAGGAACCTTTTATCACATGTGGTGGACCTGCCCCAAGGTGAAAGACTTCTGGGAAAAGATTTATAATGAACTGAAAAAAATGTTGAAATATACATTTATAAAGAAACCAGAGGCCTTTCTCCTTGGAATAACAGGTTTGGAATTGCCCGAGAAAGATGCGAAATTATTTTTGTATGCCACAACTGCTGCTTGAATACTACTAGCTAAGAAGTGGAAAACGCAAGAACTATCAACTGTGGAAGAATGGCAGATGAAGATGATGGACTTTTGGGAGCTAGCCGACCTGACCGGAAGAGTCCGCGATCAGAATGAGGAGGAGTATCAGGAAGAATGGACGAAATTTAATGACTACTTAGTTAAATACATCAGGTTAAATTAATTGGGAAAAGCTTGCAATTACCAGTTAGGCTTAGGATTTAAATAAGTAATATGAGTAATTATTATGTTTAAGGCTGAATTGGGAAGAAAGACTGAGGTTAAGTGATTAAGTTAAGATTTTAAGAACTTTGATTTGGAAAACCGTTAAAATGATATCCACTGAAATTCAACTAGGGGGATAGGAGGAAGTCACTTAACAATGTTAAGAAGATCAGTTTTAATAAGGATACGTTTGTCTGTTTATTTGTTAGTGTGTTTTTTAATTTTGTGAAAATTAATTTGAAAAATAAAAATAAAACACACAAAACTTTTTATAGCATTTACCTTAGGTACTGTTGCCAGTTGCGGTTAAGCCTCTTGTTTTGATCTGGCAGCCACTTTCTGCAAGGGAAGAACAGGCATGATTCCACGTGGGTGGTGTCTAGTAAAATCTCAGAAGCCAGTGATGGGTTTAGGAATATTTTTCTTATCAGTGGCCACAAACCATTTTTTGCCCCTCCTTTAACTAGCAGAAGCAGAATAAATTATTTAAAACAAGCAACATTCAATTTTGCATGTGTAATATAAAGCTTGGAATCCAGACTTGCAAAGGGCTCCAGAGACAGTGCAAGACCTTCCCAGAGCCCAGAAAGCAAGTCTACGAGCTTTTAGGTTCTCCACCTTGTGTGTATTTAATATGTGATATCAGCTGGCTCGTGCCCAAGCGTGCAAAGCTGTGGCTGTGCAAATTAAATGCATGCAATCTGCGATCCTACTATACATTTTCCTGCTGTGCTTCTGTCTCCCTGGCTGCCACTAGAGGGTGTCAGGAAGCACACAGCACAGTGACATCAGTTGAAGTGAACATTGTGAAGGGAGTGATATCAGCCCTGTATTCTTTATGAAGCGTGTTTCTGACTGAGGGACACCTGTTGAGTTGGCTGAGGTGAGATCTGAAGCAAAAGAATTGCAAGTTCACAGCTTATATTCTTAACCACACTTTGCATTTGCTCTCATGAGACACCCTACGAGGAATGGCTCTTTACTTTGTAGATGCCATTACTTCTGGATAGACCCGCTTAGGCCAGGCTTTGTTCCAACTGCAGAAGAGCTGTGATTGCCTCAGAAAACTGCTAAGATTTTCAGTCTAATCCTTCACCAAAACACTAAGCAATTATATGGATGCAAAATCACAATTATTCTATGTTTTTAAAACACACAAATTTTTTAATAGCATTTACCTTAGGGGCTGCTGCCAGTTGCAGCTCGGCCTCTTGTTTTGCTCTGGCAGCCGCTTTCTGCAAGGGAAGAACAGACATGGGTAAGAAACACCATGAAAGGAACACAGTTGTCCTAGTTATTCAGGTTATTCTAACAGGCTCAAAATGCCTGTGGCTTTCACTTCAAAAACAACAACAACCAAGTTTCAACCTCCTTGGTTTCAAATACAGTGGTACCTCTCGTTACGTACTTAATTCGTTCTGGAGGTCCGTACTTAACCTGAAACTGTTCTTAACCTGAAGCACCACTTTAGCTAATGGGGCCTCCTGCTGCCGTTGTACCGCCGCTGCACGATTTCTGCTCCCATCCTGAAGCAAAGTTCTTAACCAGAGGTACTATTTCTGGATTAGGGAGTCTGTAACCTGAAGTATATGTAACCCGAGGTACCACTATATATGATTCCACATTGGGAAGACACAAGATTTACCCATCCAGGAAGAATGGCAGATGAAGTTGATGGACTACCGTATTTTTTGCACCATAACACTCACTTTTTTCCTCCTAGAAAGTAAGTGGAAATGTCTGTGCGTGTTATGGAGCGAATGCCTGCGGGTGGCGGGGGGAATCTGCTGCAGTCATGAGCAGAGGATCCATGGTTCCCCTTCCTTCCTTCCTCCGTGGTTACAAAGCATGGATCCACATGGATCCTCAGGATTTTTGCATTGGGCTACTCCAAACTCATTGTCAGATCACATGTCTGTGGCCACAGCATGAACCACAAAAATCATATATCCACTATTTCGTTTAGAATATTTTTTTTCATGTTTTCCTCCTCTAAAAACTATGTGCGTGTTATGGTCTGGTGCGTGTTATAGAGCGAAAAATACGGTATATGGAACTGGCGGAAATGACTGGCAGAATCCGAGACCAGGGAGAAGAGTCGGTGGAAGAAGACTGGAAAAAGTTTAAAGACTATTTACAGAAATACTGTAAAATTAATGAATGTTAGAAAAATGTTGGAATGAAGTTATATGGCTTTAGTAGAAATGTTATAAGGAATTAAGTATAAATAGATTAATAGAGCATTAAAGGGAAAAATAAGGTTAGAATGTGTTAAGACAATTATAGGATAGAAAATAGAGGAAGATGGAAAGGAATTGCTGAAACAATTAACAGAAGTGCAATACAAAAAGAGGTGTGAGGAGGTCGTGGAAATAAGTGAAAGAAAGATAAGATATTGAAATTGGACGGTGTTTTAAATGGTTTTTGTTTTGTTTTGTTAGTTGTTTGTGTTAGTGTTTTGTAGTGTTTTTTGTAT